>NC_140769.1:89004916-89583447 GCF_044657685.1 Stegodyphus dumicola
TGAATTTGGGAACATGTCACCAATGGCAAATCTAAAATCTTGGAAGTGGATACTGGAAAGCCCCGCTCTGATTATAATTCTGAGTTCTAGCATGGGACATTTTTTAAATCAATAAGCTAAACTATTCCGCGTTTCACTTCAGATCCGTGTGGGCTGTGGAAGAGGCAACACGTCTCTCTCTTTACCCAATCTCATGATATTCTTTAAGAATTTCTTAGCCATTTGTCAAAGAAGGGGACTATAATTGAAGAATTTATGAATTTGGGAACATGTCACCCATCGCAAATCTAAAATCTTGGAAGTGGATACTGGAAAGCGCCGCATCTGATTATAATTCTGAGTTCTAGCATGGGGACATTTTTTAAATCAATAAGCTAAACTATTCCAGCGTTTCACTTCAGATCCGTGTGGGCTGTGGAAGAGGCAACACGTCTCTCTCTTTACCCAATCTCATGAGATTCTTTAAGAATTTCTTAGCCATTTGTCAAAGAAGGGGACTATAATTGAAGAATTTATAAATTTGGGAACATGTCACCCATGGCAAATCTAAAACCTCTGAAGTGGATACTGGAAAGCCCCGCTCTGATTATAATTCTGAGTTCTAGCATGGGACATTTTTTTAAATCAATAAGCTAAACTATTCCGCGTTTCACTTCGGATCCGTGTGGGCTGTGGAAGAGGCAACACGTCTCTCTGTTTACCCGATCTCATGATATTCTTTAAGAATTTCTTAGCCATTGGCAAAGAACGGGGACTATAGTTGAAGAATGTATGAATTTGGAACATGTCACCCATGGCAAATCTAAAATCTTGGAAGTGGATACTGGAAAGCGCCGCTCTGATTATAATTCTGAGTTCTAGCATGGGACATTTTTTAAATCAATAACCTAAACTATTCCGCGTTTCACTTCAGATCCGTGTGGGCTGTGGAAGAGGCAACACGTCTCTCTCTTTACCCAATCTCATGATATTCTTTAAGAATTTCTTAGCCATTTGTCAAAGAAGGGGGACTATAATTGAAGAATTTATGAATTTGGGAACATGTCACCCATCGCAAATCTAAAATCTTGGAAGTGGATACTGGAAAGCGCCGCTCTGATTATAATTCTGAGTTCTAGCATGGGACATTTTTTAAATCAATAAGCTAAACTATTCCGCGTTTCACTTCAGATCCGTGTGGGCTGTGGAAGAGGCAACACGTCTCTCTCTTTACCCAATCTCATGATATTCTTTAAGAATTTCTTAGCCATTTGTCAAAGAAGGGGACTATAATTGAAGAATTTATGAATTTGGGAACATGTCACCCCATGGCAAATCTAAAATCTTGGAAGTGGATACTGGAAAGGCCCCGCTCTGATTATAATTCTGAGTTCTAGCATGGGACATTTTTTAAATCAATAAGCTTAAACTATTCCGCGTTTCACTTCAGATCCGTGTGGGCTGTGGAAGAGGCAACACGTCTCTCTCTTTACCCAATCTCATGATATTCTTTAAGAATTTCTTAGCCATTTGTCAAAGAAGGGGACTATAATTGAAGAATTTATGAATTTGGGAACATGTCACCCATCGCAAATCTAAAATCTTGGAAGTGGATACT
This sequence comes from Stegodyphus dumicola, assembly GCF_044657685.1. Lineage (NCBI taxonomy): Eukaryota > Metazoa > Arthropoda > Arachnida > Araneae > Eresidae > Stegodyphus > Stegodyphus dumicola. The sequence goes on from NC_140769.1 coordinate 89,006,514, forward strand.
GGAAAGCGCCGCTCTGATTATAATTCTGAGTTCTAGCATGGGACATTTTTTAAATCAATAAGCTAAACTATTCCGCGTTTCACTTCAGATCCGTGTGGGCTGTGGAAGAGGCAACACGTCTCTCTCTTTACCCAATCTCATGATATTCTTTAAGAATTTCTTAGCCATTTGTCAAAGAGGGGACTATAATTGAAGAATTTATGAATTTGGAACATGTCACCCATGGCAAATCTAAAACCTCTGAAGTGGATACTGGAAAGCCCCGCTCTGATTATAATTCTGAGTTCTAGCATGGGACATTTTTTTAAATCAATAAGCTAAACTATTCCGCGTTTCACTTCGGATCCGTGTGGGCTGTGGAAGAGGCAACACGTCTCTCTGTTTACCCAATCTCATGATATTCTTTAAGAATTTCTTAGCCATTTGGCAAAGAACGGGACTATAGTTGAAGAATGTATGAATTTGGGAACATGTCCACCCTTGGCAAATCTAAAATCTTGGAAGTGGATACTGGAAAGCGCCGCTCTGATTATAATTCTGAGTTCTAGCATGGGACATTTTTTAAATCAATAACCTAAACTATTCCGCGTTTCACTTCAGATCCGTGTGGGCTGTGGAAGAGGCACACGTCTCTCTCTTTACCCAATCTCATGATATTCTTTAAGAATTTCTTAGCCATTTGTCAAAGAAGGGGACTATAATTGAAGAATTTATGAATTTGGGAACATGGTCACCCATCGCAAATCTAAAATCTTGGAAGTGGATACTGGAAAGCGCCGCTCTGATTATAATTCTGAGTTCTAGCATGGGACATTTTTAAATCAATAAGCTAAACTATTCCGCGTTTCACTTCAGATCCGTGTGGGCTGTGGAAGAGGCAACACGTCTCTCTCTTTACCCAATCTCATGATATTCTTTAAGAAATTTCTTAGCCATTTGTCAAAGAAGGGGACTATAATTGAAGAATTTATGAATTGGGGAACATGTCACCCATGGCAAATCTAAAATCTTGGAAGTGGATACTGGAAAGCCCCGCTCTGATTATAATTCTGAGTTCTAGCATGGGACATTTTTAAATCAATAAGCTAAACTATTCCGCGTTTCACTTCAGATCCGTGTGGGCTGTGGAAGAGGCAACACGTCTCTCTCTTTACCCAATCTCATGATATTCCCTTTAAAGAATTATTCTTAGCCATTTGTCAAAGAAGGGGACTATAATTGAAGAATTTATGAATTTGGGAACATGTCACCCATCGCAAATCTAAAATCTTGGAATTGGATACTGGAAAAGCACCACTCTGATTATAATTCTGAGGTTCTAGCATGGGACATTTTTTAAATCAATAAGCTAAAACTATTCCGCGTTTCACTTCAGATCCGTGTGGCTGTGGAAGAGGCAACACGTCTCTCTCTTTACCCAATCTCATGATATTCTTTAAGAATTTCTTAGCCATTTGTCCAAAGAAGGGGACTATAATTGAAGAATTTATGGATTTGGGAACATGTAACCCATGGCAAATCTAAAATCTTGGAAGTGGATACTGGAAAGCGCCGCTCTGATTATAATTCTGAGTTCTAGCATGGGACATTTTTTAAATCAATAAGCTAAAACTATTCCGCGTTTCACTTCAGATCCGTGTGGGCTGTGGAAGAGGCAACACGTCTCTCTCTTTACCCAATCTCATGATATTCTTTAAGAAATTTCTTAGCCATTTGTCAAAGAAGGGGACTATAATTGAAGAATTTATGAATTTGGGAACATGTCACCCATGGCAAATCTAAAATCTTGGGAAGTGGATACTGGAAAGCGCCGCTCTGATTATAATTCTGAGTTCTAGCATGGGACATTTTTTAAATCAATAAGCTAAACTATTCCGCGTTTCACTTCGGATCCGTGTGGGCTGTGGAAGAGGCAACACGTCTCTCTCTTTACCCAATCTCATGATATTCTTTAAGAATTCTTAGCCATTTGTCAAAGAAGGGGACATTAATTGAAGAATTTATGAATTTGGGAACATGTCACCCATGGCAAATCTAAAATCTTGGAAGTGGATACTGGAAAGCGCCGCTCTGATTTTAATTCTGAGTTCTAGCATGGGACATTTTTTAAATCAATAAGCTAAACTATTCCGCGTTTCACTTCAGATCCGCGTGGGCTGTGGAAGAGGCAACACGTCTCTCTCTTTACCCAATCTCATGATATTCTTTAAGAATTTCTTAGCCATTTGTCAAAGAAGGGGACTATAATTGAAGAATTTATGAATTTGGGAACATGTCACCCATGGCAAATCTAAAATCTCTGAAGTGGATACTGGAAAGCCCCGCTCTGATTATAATTCTGAGTTCTAGCATGAGATATTTTTTAAATCAATAAGCTAAACTATTCCGCGTTTCACTTCAGATCCGTGTGTGGCTGTGGAAGAGGCAACACGTCTCTCTCTTTACCCAATCTCATGATATTCTTTAAGAATTTCTTAGCCATTTGTCAAAGAAGGGGGACTATAATTGAAGAATTTTATGAATTTGGGAACATGTCACCCATGGCAAATCTAAAATCTTGGAAGTGGATACTGGAAAGCCCCGCTCTGATTATAATTCTGAGTTCTAGCATGGACATTTTTTAAATCAATAAGCTAAACTATTCCGCGTTTCACTTCAGATCCGTGTGGGCTGTGGAAGAGGCAACACGTCTCTCTCTTTACCCAATCTCATGATATTCTTTAAGAATTTCTTAGCCATTTGTCAAAGAAGGGGACTATAATTGAAGAATTTATGAATTTGGGAACATGTCACCCATGGCAAATCTAAAATCTTGGAAGTGGATACTGGAAAGCCCCGCTCTGATTATAATTCTGAGTTCTAGCATGGGACATTTTTTAAATCAATAAGCTAAACTATTCCGCGTTTCACTTCAGATCCGTGTGGGCTGTGGAAGAGGCAACACGTCTCTCTCTTTACCCAATCTCATGATATTCTTTAAGAATTTCTTAGCCATTTGTCAAAGAAGGGGACTATAATTGAAGAATTTATGAATTTGGGAACATGTCACCCATCGCAAATCTAAAATCTCTGAAGTGGATACTGGAAAGCCCCGCTCTGATTATAATTCTGAGTTCTAGCATGGGACATTTTTTAAATCAATAAGCTAAACTATTCCGCGTTTCACTTCAGATCCGTGTGGGCTGTGGAAGAGGCAACACGTCTCTCTCTTTACCCAATCTCATGATATTCTTTAAGAATTTCTTAGCCATTTGTCAAAGAAGGGGACTATAATTGAAGAATTTATGAATTTGGGAACATGTCACCCATGGCAAATCTAAAACCTCTGAAGTGGATACTGGAAAGCCCCGCTCTGATTATAATTCTGAGTTCTAGCATGGGACATTTTTTTAAATCAATAAGCTAAACTATTCCGCGTTTCACTTCGGATCCGTGTGGGCTGTGGAAGAGGCAACACGTCTCTCTGTTTACCCGATCTCATGATATTCTTTAAGAATTTCTTAGCCATTTGGCAAAGAACGGGACTATAGTTGAAGAATGTATGAATTTGGGAACATGTCACCCATGGCAAATCTAAAATCTTGGAAGTGGATACTGGAAAGCGCCGCTCTGATTATAATTCTGAGTTCTAGCATGGGACATTTTTTAAATCAATAACCTAAACTATTCCGCGTTTCACTTCAGATCCGTGTGGGCTGTGGAAGAGGCAACACGTCTCTCTCTTTACCCAATCTCATGATATTCTTTAAGAATTTCTTAGCCATTTGTCAAAGAAGGGGACTATAATTGAAGAATTTATGAATTTGGGAACATGTCACCCATCGCAAATCTAAAATCTTGGAAGTGGATACTGGAAAGCGCCGCTCTGATTATAATTCTGAGTTCTAGCATGGGACATTTTTTAAATCAATAAGCTAAACTATTCCGCGTTTCACTTCAGATCCGTGTGGGCTGTGGAAGAGGCAACACGTCTCTCTCTTTACCCAATCTCATGATATTCTTTAAGAATTTCTTAGCCATTTGTCAAAGAAGGGGACTATAATTGAAGAATTTATGAATTTGGGAACATGTCACCCATGGCAAATCTAAAATCTTGGAAGTGGATACTGGAAAGCCCCGCTCTGATTATAATTCTGAGTTCTAGCATGGGACATTTTTTAAATCAATAAGCTAAACTATTCCGCGTTTCACTTCAGATCCGTGTGGGCTGTGGAAGAGGCAACACGTCTCTCTCTTTACCCAATCTCATGATATTCTTTAAGAATTTCTTAGCCATTTGTCAAAGAAGGGGACTATAATTGAAGAATTTATGAATTTGGGAACATGTCACCCATCGCAAATCTAAAATCTTGGAAGTGGATACTGGAAAGCGCCGCTCTGATTATAATTCTGAGTTCTAGCATGGGACATTTTTTAAATCAATAAGCTAAACTATTCCGCGTTTCACTTCAGATCCGTGTGGGCTGTGGAAGAGGCAACACGTCTCTCTCTTTACCCAATCTCATGATATTCTTTAAGAATTTCTTAGCCATTTGTCAAAGAAGGGGACTATAATTGAAGAATTTATGAATTTGGGAACATGTCACCCATGGCAAATCTAAAACCTCTGAAGTGGATACTGGAAAGCCCCGCTCTGATTATAATTCTGAGTTCTAGCATGGGACATTTTTTTAAATCAATAAGCTAAACTATTCCGCGTTTCACTTCGGATCCGTGTGGGCTGTGGAAGAGGCAACACGTCTCTCTGTTTACCCAATCTCATGATATTCTTTAAGAATTTCTTAGCCATTTGGCAAAGAACGGGACTATAGTTGAAGAATGTATGAATTTGGGAACATGTCACCCATGGCAAATCTAAAATCTTGGAAGTGGATACTGGAAAGCGCCGCTCTGATTATAATTCTGAGTTCTAGCATGGGACATTTTTTAAATCAATAACCTAAACTATTCCGCGTTTCACTTCAGATCCGTGTGGGCTGTGGAAGAGGCAACACGTCTCTCTCTTTACCCAATCTCATGATATTCTTTAAGAATTTCTTAGCCATTTGTCAAAGAAGGGGACTATAATTGAAGAATTTATGAATTTGGGAACATGTCACCCATCGCAAATCTAAAATCTTGGAAGTGGATACTGGAAAGCGCCGCTCTGATTATAATTCTGAGTTCTAGCATGGGACATTTTTTAAATCAATAAGCTAAACTATTCCGCGTTTCACTTCAGATCCGTGTGGGCTGTGGAAGAGGCAACACGTCTCTCTCTTTACCCAATCTCATGATATTCTTTAAGAATTTCTTAGCCATTTGTCAAAGAAGGGGACTATAATTGAAGAATTTATGAATTTGGGAACATGTCACCCATGGCAAATCTAAAATCTCTGAAGTGGATACTGGAAAGCCCCGCTCTGATTATAATTCTGAGTTCTAGCATGAGATATTTTTTAAATCAATAAGCTAAACTATTCCGCGTTTCACTTCAGATCCGTGTGGGCTGTGGAAGAGGCAACACGTCTCTCTCTTTACCCAATCTCATGATATTCTTTAAGAATTTCTTAGCCATTTGTCAAAGAAGGGGACTATAATTGAAGAATTTATGAATTTGGGAACATGTCACCAATGGCAAATCTAAAATCTTGGAAGTGGATACTGGAAAGCCCCGCTCTGATTATAATTCTGAGTTCTAGCATGGGACATTTTTTAAATCAATAAGCTAAACTATTCCGCGTTTCACTTCAGATCCGTGTGGGCTGTGGAAGAGGCAACACGTCTCTCTCTTTACCCAATCTCATGATATTCTTTAAGAATTTCTTAGCCATTTGTCAAAGAAGGGGACTATAATTGAAGAATTTATGAATTTGGGAACATGTCACCCATCGCAAATCTAAAATCTTGGAAGTGGATACTGGAAAGCGCCGCTCTGATTATAATTCTGAGTTCTAGCATGGGACATTTTTTAAATCAATAAGCTAAACTATTCCGCGTTTCACTTCAGATCCGTGTGGGCTGTGGAAGAGGCAACACGTCTCTCTCTTTACCCAATCTCATGAGATTCTTTAAGAATTTCTTAGCCATTTGTCAAAGAAGGGGACTATAATTGAAGAATTTATGAATTTGGGAACATGTCACCCATGGCAAATCTAAAATCTTGGAAGTGGATACTGGAAAGCGCCGCTCTGATTATAATTCTGACTTCTAGCATGGGACATTTTTAAATCAATAAGCTAAACTATTCCGCGTTTCACTTCGGATCCGTGTGGGCTGTGGAAGAGGCAACACGTCTCTCTCTTTACCCAATCTCATGATATTCTTTAAGAATTTCTTAGCCATTTGGCAAAGAACGGGACTATAGTTGAAGAATGTATGAATTTGGGAACATGTCACCCATGGCAAATCTAAAATCTTGGAAGTGGATACTGGAAAGCCCCGCTCTGATTATAATTCTGAGTTCTAGCATGGGACATTTTTTAAATCAATAAGCTAAACTATTCCGCGTTTCACTTCAGATCCGTGTGGGCTGTGGAAGAGGCAACACGTCTCTCTCTTTACCCAATCTCATGATATTCTTTAAGAATTTCTTAGCCATTTGTCAAAGAAGGGGACTATAATTGAAGAATTTATGAATTTGGGAACATGTCACCCATGGCAAATCTAAAATCTTGGAAGTGGATACTGGAAAGCCCCGCTCTGATTATAATTCTGAGTTCTAGCATGGGACATTTTTTAAATCAATAAGCTAAACTATTCCGCGTTTCACTTCAGATTCGTGTGGGCTGTGGAAGAGGCAACACGTCTCTCTCTTTACCCAATCTCATGATATTCTTTAAGAATTTCTTAGCCATTTGTCAAAGAAGGGGACTATAATTGAAGAATTTATGAATTTGGGAACATGTCACCCATGGCAAATCTAAAATCTTGGAAGTGGATACTGGAAAGCGCCGCTCTGATTATAATTCTGAGTTCTAGCATGTGACATTTTTTAAATCAATAAGCTAAACTATTCCGCGTTTCACTTCAGATCCGTGTGGGCTGTGGAAGAGGCAACACGTCTCTCTCTTTACCCAATCTCATGATATTCTTTAAGAATTTCTTAGCCATTTGTCAAAGAAGGGGACTATAATTGAAGAATTTATGAATTTGGGAACATGTCACCCATGGCAAATCTAAAATCTTGGAAGTGGATACTGGAAAGCCCCGCTCTGATTATAATTCTGAGTTCTAGCATGGGACATTTTTTAAATCAATAAGCTAAACTATTCCGCGTTTCACTTCAGATCCGTGTGGGCTGTGGAAGAGGCAACACGTCTCTCTCTTTACCCAATCTCATGATATTCTTTAAGAATTTCTTAGCCATTTGTCAAAGAAGGGGACTATAATTGAAGAATTTATGAATTTGGGAACATGTCACCCATGGCAAATCTAAAATCTTGGAAGTGGATACTGGAAAGCCCCGCTCTGATTATAATTCTGAGTTCTAGCATGGGACATTTTTTAAATCAATAAGCTAAACTATTCCGCGTTTCACTTCAGATCCGTGTGGGCTGTGGAAGAGGCAACACGTCTCTCTCTTTACCCAATCTCATGATATTCTTTAAGAATTTCTTAGCCATTTGTCAAAGAAGGGGACTATAATTGAAGAATTTATGAATTTGGGAACATGTCACCCATCGCAAATCTAAAATCTCTGAAGTGGATACTGGAAAGCCCCGCTCTGATTATAATTCTGAGTTCTAGCATGGGACATTTTTTAAATCAATAAGCTAAACTATTCCGCGTTTCACTTCAGATCCGTTTGGGCTGTGGAAGAGGCAACACGTCTCTCTCTTTACCCAATCTCATGATATTCTTTAAGAATTTCTTAGCCATTTGTCAAAGAAGGGGACTATAATTGAAGAATTTATGAATTTGGGAACATGTCACCCATGGCAAATCTAAAACCTCTGAAGTGGATACTGGAAAGCCCCGCTCTGATTATAATTCTGAGTTCTAGCATGGGACATTTTTTTAAATCAATAAGCTAAACTATTCCGCGTTTCACTTCGGATCCGTGTGGGCTGTGGAAGAGGCAACACGTCTCTCTGTTTACCCGATCTCATGATATTCTTTAAGAATTTCTTAGCCATTTGGCAAAGAACGGGACTATAGTTGAAGAATGTATGAATTTGGGAACATGTCACCCATGGCAAATCTAAAATCTTGGAAGTGGATACTGGAAAGCGCCGCTCTGATTATAATTCTGAGTTCTAGCATGGGACATTTTTTAAATCAATAACCTAAACTATTCCGCGTTTCACTTCAGATCCGTGTGGGCTGTGGAAGAGGCAACACGTCTCTCTCTTTACCCAATCTCATGATATTCTTTAAGAATTTCTTAGCCATTTGTCAAAGAAGGGGACTATAATTGAAGAATTTATGAATTTGGGAACATGTCACCCATCGCAAATCTAAAATCTTGGAAGTGGATACTGGAAAGCGCCGCTCTGATTATAATTCTGAGTTCTAGCATGGGACATTTTTTAAATCAATAAGCTAAACTATTCCGCGTTTCACTTCAGATCCGTGTGGGCTGTGGAAGAGGCAACACGTCTCTCTCTTTACCCAATCTCATGATATTCTTTAAGAATTTCTTAGCCATTTGTCAAAGAAGGGGACTATAATTGAAGAATTTATGAATTTGGGAACATGTCACCCATGGCAAATCTAAAATCTTGGAAGTGGATACTGGAAAGCCCCGCTCTGATTATAATTCTGAGTTCTAGCATGGGACATTTTTTAAATCAATAAGCTAAACTATTCCGCGTTTCACTTCAGATCCGTGTGGGCTGTGGAAGAGGCAACACGTCTCTCTCTTTACCCAATCTCATGATATTCTTTAAGAATTTCTTAGCCATTTGTCAAAGAAGGGGACTATAATTGAAGAATTTATGAATTTGGGAACATGTCACCCATCGCAAATCTAAAATCTTGGAAGTGGATACTGGAAAGCGCCGCTCTGATTATAATTCTGAGTTCTAGCATGGGACATTTTTTAAATCAATAAGCTAAACTATTCCGCGTTTCACTTCAGATCCGTGTGGGCTGTGGAAGAGGCAACACGTCTCTCTCTTTACCCAATCTCATGATATTCTTTAAGAATTTCTTAGCCATTTGTCAAAGAAGGGGACTATAATTGAAGAATTTATGAATTTGGGAACATGTCACCCATGGCAAATCTAAAACCTCTGAAGTGGATACTGGAAAGCCCCGCTCTGATTATAATTCTGAGTTCTAGCATGGGACATTTTTTTAAATCAATAAGCTAAACTATTCCGCGTTTCACTTCGGATCCGTGTGGGCTGTGGAAGAGGCAACACGTCTCTCTGTTTACCCAATCTCATGATATTCTTTAAGAATTTCTTAGCCATTTGGCAAAGAACGGGACTATAGTTGAAGAATGTATGAATTTGGGAACATGTCACCCATGGCAAATCTAAAATCTTGGAAGTGGATACTGGAAAGCGCCGCTCTGATTATAATTCTGAGTTCTAGCATGGGACATTTTTTAAATCAATAACCTAAACTATTCCGCGTTTCACTTCAGATCCGTGTGGGCTGTGGAAGAGGCAACACGTCTCTCTCTTTACCCAATCTCATGATATTCTTTAAGAATTTCTTAGCCATTTGTCAAAGAAGGGGACTATAATTGAAGAATTTATGAATTTGGGAACATGTCACCCATCGCAAATCTAAAATCTTGGAAGTGGATACTGGAAAGCGCCGCTCTGATTATAATTCTGAGTTCTAGCATGGGACATTTTTTAAATCAATAAGCTAAACTATTCCGCGTTTCACTTCAGATCCGTGTGGGCTGTGGAAGAGGCAACACGTCTCTCTCTTTACCCAATCTCATGATATTCTTTAAGAATTTCTTAGCCATTTGTCAAAGAAGGGGACTATAATTGAAGAATTTATGAATTTGGGAACATGTCACCCATGGCAAATCTAAAATCTCTGAAGTGGATACTGGAAAGCCCCGCTCTGATTATAATTCTGAGTTCTAGCATGAGATATTTTTTAAATCAATAAGCTAAACTATTCCGCGTTTCACTTCAGATCCGTGTGGGCTGTGGAAGAGGCAACACGTCTCTCTCTTTACCCAATCTCATGATATTCTTTAAGAATTTCTTAGCCATTTGTCAAAGAAGGGGACTATAATTGAAGAATTTATGAATTTGGGAACATGTCACCAATGGCAAATCTAAAATCTTGGAAGTGGATACTGGAAAGCCCCGCTCTGATTATAATTCTGAGTTCTAGCATGGGACATTTTTTAAATCAATAAGCTAAACTATTCCGCGTTTCACTTCAGATCCGTGTGGGCTGTGGAAGAGGCAACACGTCTCTCTCTTTACCCAATCTCATGATATTCTTTAAGAATTTCTTAGCCATTTGTCAAAGAAGGGGACTATAATTGAAGAATTTATGAATTTGGGAACATGTCACCCATCGCAAATCTAAAATCTTGGAAGTGGATACTGGAAAGCGCCGCTCTGATTATAATTCTGAGTTCTAGCATGGGACATTTTTTAAATCAATAAGCTAAACTATTCCGCGTTTCACTTCAGATCCGTGTGGGCTGTGGAAGAGGCAACACGTCTCTCTCTTTACCCAATCTCATGAGATTCTTTAAGAATTTCTTAGCCATTTGTCAAAGAAGGGGACTATAATTGAAGAATTTATGAATTTGGGAACATGTCACCCATGGCAAATCTAAAATCTTGGAAGTGGATACTGGAAAGCGCCGCTCTGATTATAATTCTGAGTTCTAGCATGGGACATTTTTAAATCAATAAGCTAAACTATTCCGCGTTTCACTTCGGATCCGTGTGGGCTGTGGAAGAGGCAACACGTCTCTCTCTTTACCCAATCTCATGATATTCTTTAAGAATTTCTTAGCCATTTGGCAAAGAACGGGACTATAGTTGAAGAATGTATGAATTTGGGAACATGTCACCCATGGCAAATCTAAAATCTTGGAAGTGGATACTGGAAAGCCCCGCTCTGATTATAATTCTGAGTTCTAGCATGGGACATTTTTTAAATCAATAAGCTAAACTATTCCGCGTTTCACTTCAGATCCGTGTGGGCTGTGGAAGAGGCAACACGTCTCTCTCTTTACCCAATCTCATGATATTCTTTAAGAATTTCTTAGCCATTTGTCAAAGAAGGGGACTATAATTGAAGAATTTATGAATTTGGGAACATGTCACCCATGGCAAATCTAAAATCTTGGAAGTGGATACTGGAAAGCCCCGCTCTGATTATAATTCTGAGTTCTAGCATGGGACATTTTTTAAATCAATAAGCTAAACTATTCCGCGTTTCACTTCAGATTCGTGTGGGCTGTGGAAGAGGCAACACGTCTCTCTCTTTACCCAATCTCATGATATTCTTTAAGAATTTCTTAGCCATTTGTCAAAGAAGGGGACTATAATTGAAGAATTTATGAATTTGGGAACATGTCACCCATGGCAAATCTAAAATCTTGGAAGTGGATACTGGAAAGCGCCGCTCTGATTATAATTCTGAGTTCTAGCATGGGACATTTTTTAAATCAATAAGCTAAACTATTCCGCGTTTCACTTCAGATCCGTGTGGGCTGTGGAAGAGGCAACACGTCTCTCTCTTTACCCAATCTCATGATATTCTTTAAGAATTTCTTAGCCATTTGTCAAAGAAGGGGACTATAATTGAAGAATTTATGAATTTGGGAACATGTCACCCATGGCAAATCTAAAATCTTGGAAGTGGATACTGGAAAGCCCCGCTCTGATTATAATTCTGAGTTCTAGCATGGGACATTTTTTAAATCAATAAGCTAAACTATTCCGCGTTTCACTTCAGATCCGTGTGGGCTGTGGAAGAGGAAACACGTCTCTCTCTTTACCCAATCTCATGATATTCTTTAAGAATTTCTTAGCCATTTGTCAAAGAAGGGGACTATAATTGAAGAATTTATGGATTTGGGAACATGTAACCCATGGCAAATCTAAAATCTTGGAAGTGGATACTGGAAAGCGCCGCTCTGATTATAATTCTGAGTTCTAGCATGGGACATTTTTTAAATCAATAAGCTAAACTATTCCGCGTTTCACTTCAGATCCGTGTGGGCTGTGGAAGAGGCAACACGTCTCTCTCTTTACCCAATCTCATGATATTCTTTAAGAATTTCTTAGCCATTTGTCAAAGAAGGGGACTATAATTGAAGAATTTATGAATTTGGGAACATGTCACCCATGGCAAATCTAAAATCTTGGAAGTGGATACTGGAAAGCGCCGCTCTGATTATAATTCTGAGTTCTAGCATGGGACATTTTTTAAATCAATAAGCTAAACTATTCCGCGTTTCACTTCGGATCCGTGTGGGCTGTGGAAGAGGCAACACGTCTCTCTCTTTACCCAATCTCATGATATTCTTTAAGAATTTCTTAGCCATTTGTCAAAGAAGGGGACTATAATTGAAGAATTTATGAATTTGGGAACATGTCACCCATGGCAAATCTAAAATCTTGGAAGTGGATACTGGAAAGCGCCGCTCTGATTTTAATTCTGAGTTCTAGCATGGGACATTTTTTAAATCAATAAGCTAAACTATTCCGCGTTTCACTTCAGATCCGCGTGGGCTGTGGAAGAGGCAACACGTCTCTCTCTTTACCCAATCTCATGATATTCTTTAAGAATTTCTTAGCCATTTGTCAAAGAAGGGGACTATAATTGAAGAATTTATGAATTTGGGAACATGTCACCCATGGCAAATCTAAAATCTCTGAAGTGGATACTGGAAAGCCCCGCTCTGATTATAATTCTGAGTTCTAGCATGAGATATTTTTTAAATCAATAAGCTAAACTATTCCGCGTTTCACTTCAGATCCGTGTGGGCTGTGGAAGAGGCAACACGTCTCTCTCTTTACCCAATCTCATGATATTCTTTAAGAATTTCTTAGCCATTTGTCAAAAAAGGGGACTATAATTGAAGAATTTATGAATTTGGAAACATGTCACCCATGGCAAATCTAAAATCTTGGAAGTGGATACTGGAAAGCCCCGCTCTGATTATAATTCTGAGTTCTAGCATGGGACATTTTTTAAATCAATAAGCTAAACTATTCCGCGTTTCACTTCAGATCCGTGTGGGCTGTGGAAGAGGCAACACGTCTCTCTCTTTACCCAATCTCATGATATTCTTTAAGAATTTCTTAGCCATTTGTCAAAGAAGGGGACTATAATTGAAGAATTTATGAATTTGGGAACATGTCACCCATGGCAAATCTAAAATCTTGGAAGTGGATACTGGAAAGCCCCGCTCTGATTATAATTCTGAGTTCTAGCATGGGACATTTTTTAAATCAATAAGCTAAACTATTCCGCGTTTCACTTCAGATCCGTGTGGGCTGTGGAAGAGGCAACACGTCTCTCTCTTTACCCAATCTCATGATATTCTTTAAGAATTTCTTAGCCATTTGTCAAAGAAGGGGACTATAATTGAAGAATTTATGAATTTGGGAACATGTCACCCATGGCAAATCTAAAATCTTGGAAGTGGATACTGGAAAGCGCCGCTCTGATTATAATTCTGAGTTCTAGCATGGGACATTTTTTAAATCAATAAGCTAAACTATTCCGCGTTTCACTTCAGATCCGTGTGGGCTGTGGAAGAGGCAACACGTCTCTCTCTTTACCCAATCTCATGATATTCTTTAAGAATTTCTTAGCCATTTGTCAAAGAAGGGGACTATAATTGAAGAATTTATGAATTTGGGAACATGTCACCCATGGCAAATCTAAAATCTTGGAAGTGGATACTGGAAAGCCCCGCTCTGATTATAATTCTGAGTTCTAGCATGGGACATTTTTTAAATCAATAAGCTAAACTATTCCGCGTTTCACTTCAGATCCGTGTGGGCTGTGGAAGAGGCAACACGTCTCTCTCTTTACCCAATCTCATGATATTCTTTAAGAATTTCTTAGCCATTTGTCAAAGAAGGGGACTATAATTGAAGAATTTATGAATTTGGGAACATGTCACCCATCGCAAATCTAAAATCTTGGAAGTGGATACTGGAAAGCACCACTCTGATTATAATTCTGAGTTCTAGCATGGGACATTTTTTAAATCAATAAGCTAAACTATTCCGCGTTTCACTTCAGATCCGTGTGGGCTGTGGAAGAGGCAACACGTCTCTCTCTTTACCCAATCTCATGATATTCTTTAAGAATTTCTTAGCCATTTGTCAAAGAAGGGGACTATAATTGAAGAATTTATGGATTTGGGAACATGTAACCCATGGCAAATCTAAAATCTTGGAAGTGGATACTGGAAAGCGCCGCTCTGATTATAATTCTGAGTTCTAGCATGGGACATTTTTTAAATCAATAAGCTAAACTATTCCGCGTTTCACTTCGGATCCGTGTGGGCTGTGGAAGAGGCAACACGTCTCTCTCTTTACCCAATCTCATGATATTCTTTAAGAATTTCTTAGCCATTTGTCAAAGAAGGGGACTATAATTGAAGAATTTATGAATTTGGGAACATGTCACCCATGGCAATCTAAAATCTTGGAAGTGGATACTGGAAAGCGCCGCTCTGATTATAATTCTGAATTCTAGCATGGGACATTTTTTAAATCAATAAGCTAAACTATTCCGCGTTTCACTTCAGATCCGTGTGGGCTGTGGAAGAGGCAACACGTCTCTCTCTTTACCCAATCTCATGATATTCTTTAAGAATTTCTTAGCCATTTGTCAAAGAAGGGGACTATAATTGAAGAATTTATGAATTTGGGAACATGTCACCCATGGCAAATCTAAAATCTCTGAAGAGGATACTGGAAAGCCCCGCTCTGATTATAATTCTGAGTTCTAGCATGGGACATTTTTTAAATCAATAAGCTAAACTATTCCGCGTTTCACTTCAGATCCGTGTGGGCTGTGGAAGAGGCAACACGTCTCTCTCTTTACCCAATCTCATGATATTCTTTAAGAATTTCTTAGCCATTTGTCAAAGAAGGGGACTATAATTGAAGAATTTATGAATTTGGGAACATGTCACCCATGGCAAATCTAAAACCTCTGAAGTGGATACTGGAAAGCCCCGCTCTGATTATAATTCTGAGTTCTAGCATGGGACATTTTTTTAAATCAATAAGCTAAACTATTCCGCGTTTCACTTCGGATCCGTGTGGGCTGTGGAAGAGGCAACACGTCTCTCTGTTTACCCAATCTCATGATATTCTTTAAGAATTTCTTAGCCATTTGGCAAAGAACGGGACTATAGTTGAAGAATGTATGAATTTGGGAACATGTCACCCATGGCAAATCTAAAATCTTGGAAGTGGATACTGGAAAGCGCCGCTCTGATTATAATTCTGAGTTCTAGCATGGGACATTTTTTAAATCAATAAGCTAAACTATTCCGCGTTTCACTTCAGATCCGTGTGGGCTGTGGAAGAGGCAACACGTCTCTCTCTTTACCCAATCTCATGATATTCTTTAAGAATTTCTTAGCCATTTGTCAAAGAAGGGGACTATAATTGAAGAATTTATGAATTTGGGAACATGTCACCCATCGCAAATCTAAAATCTTGGAAGTGGATACTGGAAAGCGCCGCTCTGATTATAATTCTGAGTTCTAGCATGGGACATTTTTTAAATCAATAAGCTAAACTATTCCGCGTTTCACTTCAGATCCGTGTGAGCTGTGGAAGAGGCAACACGTCTCTCTCTTTACCCAATCTCATGATATTCTTTAAGAATTTCTTAGCCATTTGTCAAAGAAGGGGACTATAATTGAAGAATTTATGAATTTGGGAACATGTCACCCATGGCAAATCTAAAATCTCTGAAGTGGATACTGGAAAGCCCCGCTCTGATTATAATTCTGAGTTCTAGCATGAGATATTTTTTAAATCAATAAGCTAAACTATTCCGCGTTTCACTTCAGATCCGTGTGGGCTGTGGAAGAGGCAACACGTCTCTCTCTTTACCCAATCTCATGATATTCTTTAAGAATTTCTTAGCCATTTGTCAAAGAAGGGGACTATAATTGAAGAATTTATGAATTTGGGAACATGTCACCCATGGCAAATCTAAAATCTTGGAAGTGGATACTGGAAAGCCCCGCTCTGATTATAATTCTGAGTTCTAGCATGGGACATTTTTTAAATCAATAAGCTAAACTATTCCGCGTTTCACTTCAGATCCGTGTGGGCTGTGGAAGAGGCAACACGTCTCTCTCTTTACCCAATCTCATGATATTCTTTAAGAATTTCTTAGCCATTTGTCAAAGAAGGGGACTATAATTGAAGAATTTATGAATTTGGGAACATGTCACCCATCGCAAATCTAAAATCTTGGAAGTGGATACTGGAAAGCGCCGCTCTGATTATAATTCTGAGTTCTAGCATGGGACATTTTTTAAATCAATAAGCTAAACTATTCCGCGTTTCACTTCAGATCCGTGTGGGCTGTGGAAGAGGCAACACGTCTCTCTCTTTACCCAATCTCATGAGATTCTTTAAGAATTTCTTAGCCATTTGTCAAAGAAGGGGACTATAATTGAAGAATTTATGAATTTGGGAACATGTCACCCATGGCAAATCTAAAATCTTGGAAGTGGATACTGGAAAGCGCCGCTCTGATTATAATTCTGAGTTCTAGCATGGGACATTTTTAAATCAATAAGCTAAACTATTCCGCGTTTCACTTCGGATCCGTGTGGGCTGTGGAAGAGGCAACACGTCTCTCTCTTTACCCAATCTCATGATATTCTTTAAGAATTTCTTAGCCATTTGGCAAAGAACGGGACTATAGTTGAAGAATGTATGAATTTGGGAACATGTCACCCATGGCAAATCTAAAATCTTGGAAGTGGATACTTTAAAGCCCCGCTCTGATTATAATTCTGAGTTCTAGCATGGGACATTTTTTAAATCAATAAGCTAAACTATTCCGCGTTTCACTTCAGATCCGTGTGGGCTGTGGAAGAGGCAACACGTCTCTCTCTTTACCCAATCTCATGATATTCTTTAAGAATTTCTTAGCCATTTGTCAAAGAAGGGGACTATAATTGAAGAATTTATGAATTTGGGAACATGTCACCCATGGCAAATCTAAAATCTTGGAAGTGGATACTGGAAAGCCCCGCTCTGATTATAATTCTGAGTTCTAGCATGGGACATTTTTTAAATCAATAAGCTAAACTATTCCGCGTTTCACTTCAGATTCGTGTGGGCTGTGGAAGAGGCAACACGTCTCTCTCTTTACCCAATCTCATGATATTCTTTAAGAATTTCTTAGCCATTTGTCAAAGAAGGGGACTATAATTGAAGAATTTATGAATTTGGGAACATGTCACCCATGGCAAATCTAAAATCTTGGAAGTGGATACTGGAAAGCGCCGCTCTGATTATAATTCTGAGTTCTAGCATGGGACATTTTTTAAATCAATAAGCTAAACTATTCCGCGTTTCACTTCAGATCCGTGTGGGCTGTGGAAGAGGCAACACGTCTCTCTCTTTACCCAATCTCATGATATTCTTTAAGAATTTCTTAGCCATTTGTCAAAGAAGGGGACTATAATTGAAGAATTTATGAATTTGGGAACATGTCACCCATGGCAAATCTAAAATCTTGGAAGTGGATACTGGAAAGCCCCGCTCTGATTATAATTCTGAGTTCTAGCATGGGACATTTTTTAAATCAATAAGCTAAACTATTCCGCGTTTCACTTCAGATCCGTGTGGGCTGTGGAAGAGGCAACACGTCTCTCTCTTTACCCAATCTCATGATATTCTTTAAGAATTTCTTAGCCATTTGTCAAAGAAGGGGACTATAATTGAAGAATTTATGAATTTGGGAACATGTCACCCATGGCAAATCTAAAATCTTGGAAGTGGATACTGGAAAGCCCCGCTCTGATTATAATTCTGAGTTCTAGCATGGGACATTTTTTAAATCAATAAGCTAAACTATTCCGCGTTTCACTTCAGATCCGTGTGGGCTGTGGAAGAGGCAACACGTCTCTCTCTTTACCCAATCTCATGATATTCTTTAAGAATTTCTTAGCCATTTGTCAAAGAAGGGGACTATAATTGAAGAATTTATGAATTTGGGAACATGTCACCCATGGCAAATCTAAAATCTTGGAAGTGGATACTGGAAAGCGCCGCTCTGATTATAATTCTGAGTTCTAGCATGGGACATTTTTTAAATCAATAAGCTAAACTATTCCGCGTTTCACTTCAGATCCGTGTGGGCTGTGGAAGAGGCAACACGTCTCTCTCTTTACCCAATCTCATGATATTCTTTAAGAATTTCTTAGCCATTTGTCAAAGAAGGGGACTATAATTGAAGAATTTATGAATTTGGGAACATGTCACCCATGGCAAATCTAAAATCTTGGAAGTGGATACTGGAAAGCCCCGCTCTGATTATAATTCTGAGTTCTAGCATGGGACATTTTTTAAATCAATAAGCTAAACTATTCCGCGTTTCACTTCAGATCCGTGTGGGCTGTGGAAGAGGCAACACGTCTCTCTCTTTACCCAATCTCATGATATTCTTTAAGAATTTCTTAGCCATTTGTCAAAGAAGGGGACTATAATTGAAGAATTTATGAATTTGGGAACATGTCACCCATGGCAAATCTAAAATCTTGGAAGTGGATACTGGAAAGCCCCGCTCTGATTATAATTCTGAGTTCTAGCATGGGACATTTTTTAAATCAATAAGCTAAACTATTCCGCGTTTCACTTCAGATCCGTGTGGGCTGTGGAAGAGGCAACACGTCTCTCTCTTTACCCAATCTCATGATATTCTTTAAGAATTTCTTAGCCATTTGTCAAAGAAGGGGACTATAATTGAAGAATTTATGAATTTGGGAACATGTCACCCATGGCAAATCTAAAATCTTGGAAGTGGATACTGGAAAGCGCCGCTCTGATTATAATTCTGAGTTCTAGCATGGGACATTTTTTAAATCAATAAGCTAAACTATTCCGCGTTTCACTTCAGATCCGTGTGGGCTGTGGAAGAGGCAACACGTCTCTCTCTTTACCCAATCTCATGATATTCTTTAAGAATTTCTTAGCCATTTGTCAAAGAAGGGGACTATAATTGAAGAATTTATGAATTTGGGAACATGTCACCCATGGCAAATCTAAAATCTCTGAAGTGGATACTGGAAAGCCCCGCTCTGATTATAATTCTGAGTTCTAGCATGGGACATTTTTTAAATCAATAAGCTAAACTATTCCGCGTTTCACTTCAGATCCGTGTGGGCTGTGGAAGAGGCAACACGTCTCTCTCTTTACCCAATCTCATGATATTCTTTAAGAATTTCTTAGCCATTTGTCAAAGAAGGGGACTATAATTGAAGAATTTATGGATTTGGGAACATGTCACCCATGGCAAATCTAAAATCTTGGAAGTGGATACTGGAAAGCCCCGCTCTGATTATAATTCTGAGTTCTAGCATGGGACATTTTTTAAATCAATAAGCTAAACTATTCCGCGTTTCACTTCAGATCCGTGTGGGCTGTGGAAGAGGCAACACGTCTCTCTCTTTACCCAATCTCATGATATTCTTTAAGAATTTCTTAGCCATTTGTCAAAGAAGGGGACTATAATTGAAGAATTTATGAATTTGGGAACATGTCACCCATGGCAAATCTAAAATCTTGGAAGTGGATACTGGAAAGCACCACTCTGATTATAATTCTGAGTTCTAGCATGGGACATTTTTTAAATCAATAAGCTAAACTATTCCGCGTTTCACTTCAGATCCGTGTGGGCTGTGGAAGAGGCAACACGTCTCTCTCTTTACCCAATCTCATGATATTCTTCAAGAATTTCTTAGCCATTTGTCAAAGAAGGGGACTATAATTGAAGAATTTATGGATTTGGGAACATGTAACCCATGGCAAATCTAAAATCTTGGAAGTGGATACTGGAAAGCGCCGCTCTGATTATAATTCTGAGTTCTAGCATGGGACATTTTTTAAATCAATAAGCTAAACTATTCCGCGTTTCACTTCAGATTCGTGTGGGCTGTGGAAGAGGCAACACGTCTCTCTCTTTACCCAATCTCATGATATTCTTTAAGAATTTCTTAGCCATTTGTCAAAGAAGGGGACTATAATTGAAGAATTTATGAATTTGGGAACATGTCACCCATGGCAAATCTAAAATCTTGGAAGTGGATACTGGAAAGCCCCGCTCTGATTATAATTCTGAGTTCTAGCATGGGACATTTTTTAAATCAATAAGCTAAACTATTCCGCGTTTCACTTCAGATTCGTGTGGGCTGTGGAAGAGGCAACACGTCTCTCTCTTTACCCAATCTCATGATATTCTTTAAGAATTTCTTAGCCATTTGTCAAAGAAGGGGACTATAATTGAAGAATTTATGAATTTGGGAACATGTCACCCATGGCAAATCTAAAATCTTGGAAGTGGATACTGGAAAGCCCCGCTCTGATTATAATTCTGAGTTCTAGCATGGGACATTTTTTAAATCAATAAGCTAAACTATTCCGCGTTTCACTTCAGATCCGTGTGGGCTGTGGAAGAGGCAACACGTCTCTCTCTTTACCCAATCTCATGATATTCTTTAAGAATTTCTTAGCCATTTGTCAAAGAAGGGGACTATAATTGAAGAATTTATGAATTTGGGAACATGTCACCCATGGCAAATCTAAAATCTTGGAAGTGGATACTGGAAAGCCCCGCTCTGATTATAATTCTGAGTTCTAGCATGGGACATTTTTTAAATCAATAAGCTAAACTATTCCGCGTTTCACTTCAGATCCGTGTGGGCTGTGGAAGAGGCAACACGTCTCTCTCTTTACCCAATCTCATGATATTCTTTAAGAATTTCTTAGCCATTTGTCAAAGAAGGGGACTATAATTGAAGAATTTATGAATTTGGGAACATGTCACCCATGGCAAATCTAAAATCTTGGAAGTGGATACTGGAAAGCGCCGCTCTGATTATAATTCTGAGTTCTAGCATGGGACATTTTTTAAATCAATAAGCTAAACTATTCCGCGTTTCACTTCAGATCCGTGTGGGCTGTGGAAGAGGCAACACGTCTCTCTCTTTACCCAATCTCATGATATTCTTTAAGAATTTCTTAGCCATTTGTCAAAGAAGGGGACTATAATTGAAGAATTTATGAATTTGGGAACATGTCACCCATGGCAAATCTAAAATCTTGGAAGTGGATACTGGAAAGCCCCGCTCTGATTATAATTCTGAGTTCTAGCATGGGACATTTTTTAAATCAATAAGCTAAACTATTCCGCGTTTCACTTCAGATCCGTGTGGGCTGTGGAAGAGGCAACACGTCTCTCTCTTTACCCAATCTCATGATATTCTTTAAGAATTTCTTAGCCATTTGTCAAAGAAGGGGACTATAATTGAAGAATTTATGAATTTGGGAACATGTCACCCATCGCAAATCTAAAATCTTGGAAGTGGATACTGGAAAGCACCACTCTGATTATAATTCTGAGTTCTAGCATGGGACATTTTTTAAATCAATAAGCTAAACTATTCCGCGTTTCACTTCAGATCCGTGTGGGCTGTGGAAGAGGCAACACGTCTCTCTCTTTACCCAATCTCATGATATTCTTTAAGAATTTCTTAGCCATTTGTCAAAGAAGGGGACTATAATTGAAGAATTTATGGATTTGGGAACATGTAACCCATGGCAAATCTAAAATCTTGGAAGTGGATACTGGAAAGCGCCGCTCTGATTATAATTCTGAGTTCTAGCATGGGACATTTTTTAAATCAATAAGCTAAACTATTCCGCGTTTCACTTCGGATCCGTGTGGGCTGTGGAAGAGGCAACACGTCTCTCTCTTTACCCAATCTCATGATATTCTTTAAGAATTTCTTAGCCATTTGTCAAAGAAGGGGACTATAATTGAAGAATTTATGAATTTGGGAACATGTCACCCATGGCAAATCTAAAACCTCTGAAGTGGATACTGGAAAGCCCCGCTCTGATTATAATTCTGAGTTCTAGCATGGGACATTTTTTAAATCAATAAGCTAAACTATTCCGCGTTTCACTTCGGATCCGTGTGGGCTGTGGAAGAGGCAACACGTCTCTCTGTTTACCCAATCTCATGATATTCTTTAAGAATTTCTTAGCCATTTGGCAAAGAACGGGACTATAGTTGAAGAATGTATGAATTTGGGAACATGTCACCCATGGCAAATCTAAAATCTTGGAAGTGGATACTGGAAAGCGCCGCTCTGATTATAATTCTGAGTTCTAGCATGGGACATTTTTTAAATCAATAAGCTAAACTATTCCGCGTTTCACTTCAGATCCGTGTGGGCTGTGGAAGAGGCAACACGTCTCTCTCTTTACCCAATCTCATGATATTCTTTAAGAATTTCTTAGCCATTTGTCAAAGAAGGGGACTATAATTGAAGAATTTATGAATTTGGGAACATGTCACCCATTGCAAATCTAAAATCTTGGAAGTGGATACTGGAAAGCGCCGCTCTGATTATAATTCTGAGTTCTAGCATGGGACATTTTTTAAATCAATAAGCTAAACTATTCCGCGTTTCACTTCAGATCCGTGTGGGCTGTGGAAGAGGCAACACGTCTCTCTCTTTACCCAATCTCATGATATTCTTTAAGAATTTCTTAGCCATTTGTCAAAGAAGGGGACTATAATTGAAGAATTTATGAATTTGTGAACATGTCACCCATGGCAAATCTAAAATCTTGGAAGTGGATACTGGAAAGCCCCGCTCTGATTATAATTCTGAGTTCTAGCATGGGACATTTTTTAAATCAATAAGCTAAACTATTCCGCGTTTCACTTCAGATCCGTGTGGGCTGTGGAAGAGGCAACACGTCTCTCTCTTTACCCAATCTCATGATATTCTTTAAGAATTTCTTAGCCATTTGTCAAAGAAGGGGACTATAATTGAAGAATTTATGACATTGGGAACATGTCACCCATCGCAAATCTAAAATCTTGGAATTGGATACTGGAAAGCACCACTCTGATTATAATTCTGAGTTCTAGCATGGGACATTTTTTAAATCAATAAGCTAAACTATTCCGCGTTTCACTTCAGATCCGTGTGGGCTGTGGAAGAGGCAACACGTCTCTCTCTTTACCCAATCTCATGATATTCTTTAAGAATTTCTTAGCCATTTGTCAAAGAAGGGGACTATAATTGAAGAATTTATGGATTTGGGAACATGTAACCCATGGCAAATCTAAAATCTTGGAAGTGGATACTGGAAAGCGCCGCTCTGATTATAATTCTGAGTTCTAGCATGGGACATTTTTTAAATCAATAAGCTAAACTATTCCGCGTTTCACTTCGGATCCGTGTGGGCTGTGGAAGAGGCAACACGTCTCTCTCTTTACCCAATCTCATGATATTCTTTAAGAATTTCTTAGCCATTTGTCAAAGAAGGGGACTATAATTGAAGAATTTATGAATTTGGGAACATGTCACCCATGGCAATCTAAAATCTTGGAAGTGGATACTGGAAAGCGCCGCTCTGATTATAATTCTGAATTCTAGCATGGGACATTTTTTAAATCAATAAGCTAAACTATTCCGCGTTTCACTTCAGATCCGTGTGAGCTGTGGAAGAGGGAACACGTCTCTCTCTTTACCCAATCTCATGATATTCTTTAAGAATTTCTTAGCCATTTGTCAAAGAAGGGGACTATAATTGAAGAATTTATGAATTTGGGAACATGTCACCCATGGCAAATCTAAAATCTCTGAAGTGGATACTGGAAAGCCCCGCTCTGATTATAATTCTGAGTTCTAGCATGGGACATTTTTTAAATCAATAAGCTAAACTATTCCGCGTTTCACTTCAGATCCGTGTGGGCTGTGGAAGAGGCAACACGTCTCTCTCTTTACCCAATCTCATGATATTCTTTAAGAATTTCTTAGCCATTTGTCAAAGAAGGGGACTATAATTGAAGAATTTATGAATTTGGGAACATGTCACCCATGGCAAATCTAAAATCTCTGAAGTGGATACTGGAAAGCCCCGCTCTGATTATAATTCTGAGTTCTAGCATGGGACATTTTTTAAATCAATAAGCTAAACTATTCCGCGTTTCACTTCGGATCCGTGTGGGCTGTGGAAGAGGCAACACGTCTCTCTCTTTACCCAATCTCATGATATTCTTTAAGAATTTCTTAGCCATTTGGCAAAGAACGGGACTATAGTTGAAGAATGTATGAATTTGGGAACATGTCACCCATGGCAAATCTAAAATCTTGGAAGTGGATACTGGAAAGCGCCGCTCTGATTATAATTCTGAGTTCTAGCATGGGACATTTTTTAAATCAATAAGCTAAACTATTCCGCGTTTCACTTCAGATCCGTGTGGGCTGTGGAAGAGGCAACACGTCTCTCTCTTTACCCAATCTCATGATATTCTTTAAGAATTTCTTAGCCATTTGTCAAAGAAGGGGACTATAATTGAAGAATTTATGAATTTGGAAACATGTCACCCATGGCAAATCTAAAATCTTGGAAGTGGATACTGGAAAGCCCCGCTCTGATTATAATTCTGAGTTCTAGCATGGGATATTTTTTAAATCAATAAGCTAAACTATTCCGCGTTTCACTTCAGATCCGTGTGGGCTGTGGAAGAGGCAACACGTCTCTCTCTTTACCCAATCTCATGATATTCTTTAAAAATTTCTTAGCCATTTGTCAAAGAAGGGGACTATAATTGAAGAATTTATGAATTTGGGAACATGTCACCCATGGCAAATCTAAAATCTTGGAAGTGGATACTGGAAAGCCCCGCTCTGATTATAATTCTGAGTTCTAGCATGGGACATTTTTTAAATCAATAAGCTAAACTATTCCGCGTTTCACTTCGGATCCGTGTGGGCTGTGGAAGAGGCAACACGTCTCTCTCTTTACCCAATCTCATGATATTTTTTAAGAATTTCTTAGGCATTTGTCAAAGAAGGGACTATAATTGAAGAATTTATGAATTTGGGAACATGTCACCCATGGCAAATCTAAAATCTTGGAAGTGGATACTGGAAAGCCCCGCTCTGATTATAATTCTGAGTTCTAGCATGGGACATTTTTTAAATCAATAAGCTAAACTATTCCGCGTTTCACTTCAGATCCGTGTGGGCTGTGGAAGAGGCAACACGTCTCTCTCTTTACCCAATCTCATGATATTCTTTAAGAATTTCTTAGCCATTTGTCAAAGAAGGGGACTATAATTGAAGAATTTATGAATTTGGGAACATGTCACCCATGGCAAATTTAAAATCTTGGAAGTGGATACTGGAAAGCGCCGCTCTGATTATAATTCTGAGTTCTAGCATGGGACATTTTTTAAATCAATAAGCTAAACTATTCCGCGTTTCACTTCAGATCCGTGTGGGCTGTGGAAGAGGCAACACGTCTCTCTCTTTACCCAATCTCATGATATTCTTTAAGAATTTCTTAGCCATTTGTAAAAGAAGGGGACTGTAATTGAAGAATTTATGAATTTGGGAACATGTCACCCATGGCAAATCTAAAATCTTGGAAGTGGATACTGGAAAGCGCCGCTCTGATTACAATTCTGAGTTCTAGCATGGGACATTTTTTAAATAAATAAGCTAAACTATTCCGCGTTTCACTTCAGATCCGTGTGGGCTGTGGAAGAGGCAACACGTCTCTCTCTTTACCCATTCTCATGATATTCTTTAAGAATTTCTTAGCCATTTGTCAAAGAAGGGGACTATAATTGAAGAATTTATGAATTTGGGAACATGTCACCCATGGCAAATCTAAAATCTTGGAAGTGGATACTGGAAAGCGCCGCTCTGATTATAATTCTGAGTTCTAGCATGGGACATTTTTTAAATCAATAAGCTAAACTATTCCGCGTTTCACTTCAGATCCGTGTGGGCTGTGGAAGAGGCAACACGTCTCTCTCTTTACCCAATCTCATGATATTCTTTAAGAATTTCTTAGCCATTTGTCAAAGAAGGGGACTATAATTGAAGAATTTATGAATTTGGGAACATGTCACCCATGGCAAATCTAAAATCTTGGAAGTGGATACTGGAAAGCCCCGCTCTGATTATAATTCTGAGTTCTAGCATGGGACATTTTTTAAATCAATAAGCTAAACTATTCCGCGTTTCACTTCAGATCCGTGTGGGCTGTGGAAGAGGCAACACGTCTCTCTCTTTACCCAATCTCATGATATTCTTTAAGAATTTCTTAGCCATTTGTCAAAGAAGGGGACTATAATTGAAGAATTTATGAATTTGGGAACATGTCACCCATCGCAAATCTAAAATCTTGGAAGTGGATACTGGAAAGCACCACTCTGATTATAATTCTGAGTTCTAGCATGGGACATTTTTTAAATCAATAAGCTAAACTATTCCGCGTTTCACTTCAAATCCGTGTGGGCTGTGGAAGAGGCAACACGTCTCTCTCTTTACCCAATCTCATGATATTCTTTAAGAATTTCTTAGCCATTTGTCAAAGAAGGGGACTATAATTGAAGAATTTATGGATTTGGGAACATGTAACCCATGGCAAATCTAAAATCTTGGAAGTGGATACTGGAAAGCGCCGCTCTGATTATAATTCTGAGTTCTAGCATGGGACATTTTTTAAATCAATAAGCTAAACTATTCCGCGTTTCACTTCGGATCCGTGTGGGCTGTGGAAGAGGCAACACGTCTCTCTCTTTACCCAATCTCATGATATTCTTTAAGAATTTCTTAGCCATTTGTCAAAGAAGGGGACTATAATTGAAGAATTTATGAATTTGGGAACATGTCACCCATGGCAATCTAAAATCTTGGAAGTGGATACTGGAAAGCGCCGCTCTGATTATAATTCTGAATTCTAGCATGGGACATTTTTTAAATCAATAAGCTAAACTATTCCGCGTTTCACTTCAGATCCGTGTGGGCTGTGGAAGAGGCAACACGTCTCTCTCTTTACCCAATCTCATGATATTCTTTAAGAATTTCTTAGCCATTTGTCAAAGAAGGGGACTATAATTGAAGAATTTATGAATTTGGGAACATGTCACCCATGGCAAATCTAAAACCTCTGAAGTGGATACTGGAAAGCCCCGCTCTGATTATAATTCTGAGTTCTAGCATGGGACATTTTTTAAATCAATAAGCTAAACTATTCCGCGTTTCACTTCGGATCCGTGTGGGCTGTGGAAGAGGCAACACGTCTCTCTGTTTACCCAATCTCATGATATTCTTTAAGAATTTCTTAGCCATTTGGCAAAGAACGGGACTATAGTTGAAGAATGTATGAATTTGGGAACATGTCACCCATGGCAAATCTAAAATCTTGGAAGTGGATACTGGAAAGCGCCGCTCTGATTATAATTCTGAGTTCTAGCATGGGACATTTTTTAAATCAATAAGCTAAACTATTCCGCGTTTCACTTCAGATCCGTGTGGGCTGTGGAAGAGGCAACACGTCTCTCTCTTTACCCAATCTCATGATATTCTTTAAGAATTTCTTAGCCATTTGTCAAAGAAGGGGACTATAATTGAAGAATTTATGAATTTGGGAACATGTCACCCATTGCAAATCTAAAATCTTGGAAGTGGATACTGGAAAGCGCCGCTCTGATTATAATTCTGAGTTCTAGCATGGGACATTTTTTAAATCAATAAGCTAAACTATTCCGCGTTTCACTTCAGATCCGTGTGGGCTGTGGAAGAGGCAACACGTCTCTCTCTTTACCCAATCTCATGATATTCTTTAAGAATTTCTTAGCCATTTGTCAAAGAAGGGGACTATAATTGAAGAATTTATGAATTTGGGAACATGTCACCCATGGCAAATCTAAAATCTTGGAAGTGGATACTGGAAAGCCCCGCTCTGATTATAATTCTGAGTTCTAGCATGGGACATTTTTTAAATCAATAAGCTAAACTATTCCGCGTTTCACTTCAGATCCGTGTGGGCTGTGGAAGAGGCAACACGTCTCTCTCTTTACCCAATCTCATGATATTCTTTAAGAATTTCTTAGCCATTTGTCAAAGAAGGGGACTATAATTGAAGAATTTATGAATTTGGGAACATGTCACCCATCGCAAATCTAAAATCTTGGAATTGGATACTGGAAAGCACCACTCTGATTATAATTCTGAGTTCTAGCATGGGACATTTTTTAAATCAATAAGCTAAACTATTCCGCGTTTCACTTCAGATCCGTGTGGGCTGTGGAAGAGGCAACACGTCTCTCTCTTTACCCAATCTCATGATATTCTTTAAGAATTTCTTAGCCATTTGTCAAAGAAGGGGACTATAATTGAAGAATTTATGGATTTGGGAACATGTAACCCATGGCAAATCTAAAATCTTGGAAGTGGATACTGGAAAGCGCCGCTCTGATTATAATTCTGAGTTCTAGCATGGGACATTTTTTAAATCAATAAGCTAAACTATTCCGCGTTTCACTTCGGATCCGTGTGGGCTGTGGAAGAGGCAACACGTCTCTCTCTTTACCCAATCTCATGATATTCTTTAAGAATTTCTTAGCCATTTGTCAAAGAAGGGGACTATAATTGAAGAATTTATGAATTTGGGAACATGTCACCCATGGCAATCTAAAATCTTGGAAGTGGATACTGGAAAGCGCCGCTCTGATTATAATTCTGAATTCTAGCATGGGACATTTTTTAAATCAATAAGCTAAACTATTCCGCGTTTCACTTCAGATCCGTGTGAGCTGTGGAAGAGGGAACACGTCTCTCTCTTTACCCAATCTCATGATATTCTTTAAGAATTTCTTAGCCATTTGTCAAAGAAGGGGACTATAATTGAAGAATTTATGAATTTGGGAACATGTCACCCATGGCAAATCTAAAATCTCTGAAGTGGATACTGGAAAGCCCCGCTCTGATTATAATTCTGAGTTCTAGCATGGGACATTTTTTAAATCAATAAGCTAAACTATTCCGCGTTTCACTTCAGATCCGTGTGGGCTGTGGAAGAGGCAACACGTCTCTCTCTTTACCCAATCTCATGATATTCTTTAAGAATTTCTTAGCCATTTGTCAAAGAAGGGGACTATAATTGAAGAATTTATGAATTTGGGAACATGTCACCCATGGCAAATCTAAAATCTCTGAAGTGGATACTGGAAAGCCCCGCTCTGATTATAATTCTGAGTTCTAGCATGGGACATTTTTTAAATCAATAAGCTAAACTATTCCGCGTTTCACTTCGGATCCGTGTGGGCTGTGGAAGAGGCAACACGTCTCTCTCTTTACCCAATCTCATGATATACTTTAAGAATTTCTTAGCCATTTGGCAAAGAACGGGACTATAGTTGAAGAATGTATGAATTTGGGAACATGTCACCCATGGCAAATCTAAAATCTTGGAAGTGGATACTGGAAAGCGCCGCTCTGATTATAATTCTGAGTTCTAGCATGGGACATTTTTTAAATCAATAAGCTAAACTATTCCGCGTTTCACTTCAGATCCGTGTGGGCTGTGGAAGAGGCAACACGTCTCTCTCTTTACCCAATCTCATGATATTCTTTAAGAATTTCTTAGCCATTTGTAAAAGAAGGGGACTATAATTGAAGAATTTATGGATTTGGGAACATGTAACCCATGGCAAATCTAAAATCTTGGAAGTGGATACTGGAAAGCGCCGCTCTGATTATAATTCTGAGTTCTAGCATGGGACATTTTTTAAATCAATAAGCTAAACTATTCCGCGTTTCACTTCGGATCCGTGTGGGCTGTGGAAGAGGCAACACGTCTCTCTCTTTACCCAATCTCATGATATTCTTTAAGAATTTCTTAGCCATTTGTCAAAGAAGGGGACTATAATTGAAGAATTTATGAATTTGGGAACATGTCACCCATGGCAATCTAAAATCTTGGAAGTGGATACTGGAAAGCGCCGCTCTGATTATAATTCTGAATTCTAGCATGGGACATTTTTTAAATCAATAAGCTAAACTATTCCGCGTTTCACTTCAGATCCGTGTGAGCTGTGGAAGAGGGAACACGTCTCTCTCTTTACCCAATCTCATGATATTCTTTAAGAATTTCTTAGCCATTTGTCAAAGAAGGGGACTATAATTGAAGAATTTATGAATTTGGGAACATGTCACCCATGGCAAATCTAAAATCTCTGAAGTGGATACTGGAAAGCCCCGCTCTGATTATAATTCTGAGTTCTAGCATGGGACATTTTTTAAATCAATAAGCTAAACTATTCCGCGTTTCACTTCAGATCCGTGTGGGCTGTGGAAGAGGCAACACGTCTCTCTCTTTACCCAATCTCATGATATTCTTTAAGAATTTCTTAGCCATTTGTCAAAGAAGGGGACTATAATTGAAGAATTTATGAATTTGGGAACATGTCACCCATGGCAAATCTAAAATCTCTGAAGTGGATACTGGAAAGCCCCGCTCTGATTATAATTCTGAGTTCTAGCATGGGACATTTTTTAAATCAATAAGCTAAACTATTCCGCGTTTCACTTCGGATCCGTGTGGGCTGTGGAAGAGGCAACACGTCTCTCTCTTTACCCAATCTCATGATATACTTTAAGAATTTCTTAGCCATTTGGCAAAGAACGGGACTATAGTTGAAGAATGTATGAATTTGGGAACATGTCACCCATGGCAAATCTAAAATCTTGGAAGTGGATACTGGAAAGCGCCGCTCTGATTATAATTCTGAGTTCTAGCATGGGACATTTTTTAAATCAATAAGCTAAACTATTCCGCGTTTCACTTCAGATCCGTGTGGGCTGTGGAAGAGGCAACACGTCTCTCTCTTTACCCAATCTCATGATATTCTTTAAGAATTTCTTAGCCATTTGTCAAAGAAGGGGACTATAATTGAAGAATTTATGAATTTGGAAACATGTCACCCATGGCAAATCTAAAATCTTGGAAGTGGATACTGGAAAGCCCCGCTCTGATTATAATTCTGAGTTCTAGCATGGGACATTTTTTAAATCAATAAGCTAAACTATTCCGCGTTTCACTTCAGATCCGTGTGGGCTGTGGAAGAGGCAACACGTCTCTCTCTTTACCCAATCTCATGATATTCTTTAAAAATTTCTTAGCCATTTGTCAAAGAAGGGGACTATAATTGAAGAATTTATGAATTTGGGAACATGTCACCCATGGCAAATCTAAAATCTTGGAAGTGGATACTGGAAAGCCCCGCTCTGATTATAATTCTGAGTTCTAGCATGGGACATTTTTTAAATCAATAAGCTAAACTATTCCGCGTTTCACTTCGGATCCGTGTGGGCTGTGGAAGAGGCAACACGTCTCTCTCTTTACCCAATCTCATGATATTTTTTAAGAATTTCTTAGGCATTTGTCAAAGAAGGGACTATAATTGAAGAATTTATGAATTTGGGAACATGTCACCCATGGCAAATCTAAAATCTTGGAAGTGGATACTGGAAAGCCCCGCTCTGATTATAATTCTGAGTTCTAGCATGGGACATTTTTTAAATCAATAAGCTAAACTATTCCGCGTTTCACTTCAGATCCGTGTGGGCTGTGGAAGAGGCAACACGTCTCTCTCTTTACCCAATCTCATGATATTCTTTAAGAATTTCTTAGCCATTTGTCAAAGAAGGGGACTATAATTGAAGAATTTATGAATTTGGGAACATGTCACCCATGGCAAATTTAAAATCTTGGAAGTGGATACTGGAAAGCGCCGCTCTGATTATAATTCTGAGTTCTAGCATGGGACATTTTTTAAATCAATAAGCTAAACTATTCCGCGTTTCACTTCAGATCCGTGTGGGCTGTGGAAGAGGCAACACGTCTCTCTCTTTACCCAATCTCATGATATTCTTTAAGAATTTCTTAGCCATTTGTAAAAGAAGGGGACTGTAATTGAAGAATTTATGAATTTGGGAACATGTCACCCATGGCAAATCTAAAATCTTGGAAGTGGATACTGGAAAGCGCCGCTCTGATTACAATTCTGAGTTCTAGCATGGGACATTTTTTAAATAAATAAGCTAAACTATTCCGCGTTTCACTTCAGATCCGTGTGGGCTGTGGAAGAGGCAACACGTCTCTCTCTTTACCCATTCTCATGATATTCTTTAAGAATTTCTTAGCCATTTGTCAAAGAAGGGGACTATAATTGAAGAATTTATGAATTTGGGAACATGTCACCCATGGCAAATCTAAAATCTCTGAAGTGGATACTGGAAAGCCCCGCTCTGATTATAATTCTGAGTTCTAGCATGGGACATTTTTTAAATCAATAAGCTAAACTATTCCGCGTTTCACTTCAGATCCGTGTGGGCTGTGGAAGAGGCAACACGTCTCTCTCTTTACCCAATCTCATGATATTCTTTAAGAATTTCTTAGCCATTTGTAAAAGAAGGGGACTGTAATTGAAGAATTTATGAATTTGGGAACATGTCACCCATGGCAAATCTAAAATCTTGGAAGTGGATACTGGAAAGCGCCGCTCTGATTACAATTCTGAGTTCTAGCATGGGACATTTTTTAAATCAATAAGCTAAACTATTCCGCGTTTCACTTCAGATCCGTGTGGGCTGTGGAAGAGGCAACACGTCTCTCTCTTTACCCATTCTCATGATATTCTTTAAGAATTTCTTAGCCATTTGTCAAAGAAGGGGACTATAATTGAAGAATTTATGAATTTGGGAACATGTCACCCATGGCAAATCTAAAATCTCTGAAGTGGATACTGGAAAGCCCCGCTCT
The DNA here is from genome assembly GCF_044657685.1 of Stegodyphus dumicola. NCBI lineage: Eukaryota > Metazoa > Arthropoda > Arachnida > Araneae > Eresidae > Stegodyphus > Stegodyphus dumicola. Next base: position 89,039,303 of record NC_140769.1, read on the forward strand.
GATTATAATTCTGAGTTCTAGCATGGGACATTTTTTAAATCAATAAGCTAAACTATTCCGCGTTTCACTTCAGATCCGTGTGGGCTGTGGAAGAGGCAACACGTCTCTCTCTTTACCCAATCTCATGATATTCTTTAAGAATTTCTTAGCCATTTGTCAAAGAAGGGGACTATAATTGAAGAATTTATGAATTTGGGAACATGTCACCCATGGCAAATCTAAAATCTTGGAAGTGGATACTGGAAAGCCCCGCTCTGATTATAATTCTGAGTTCTAGCATGGGACATTTTTTAAATCAATAAGCTAAACTATTCCGCGTTTCACTTCAGATCCGTGTGGGCTGTGGAAGAGGCAACACGTCTCTCTCTTTACCCAATCTCATGATATTCTTTAAGAATTTCTTAGCCATTTGTCAAAGAAGGGGACTATAATTGAAGAATTTATGAATTTGGGAACATGTCACCCATCGCAAATCTAAAATCTTGGAAGCGGATACTGGAAAGCGCCACTCTGATTATAATTCTGAGTTCTAGCATGGGACATTTTTTAAATCAATAAGCTAAACTATTCCGCGTTTCACTTCAGATCCGTGTGGGCTGTGGAAGAGGCAACACGTCTCTCTCTTTACCCAATCTCATGATATACTTTAAGAATTTCTTAGCCATTTGTCAAAGAAGGGGACTATAATTGAAGAATTTATGAATTTGGGAACATGTCACCCATCGCAAATCTAAAATCTTGGAAGTGGATACTGGAAAGCACCACTCTGATTATAATTCTGAGTTCTAGCATGGGACATTTTTTAAATCAATAAGCTAAACTATTCCGCGTTTCACTTCAGATCCGTGTGGGCTGTGGAAGAGGCAACACGTCTCTCTCTTTACCCAATCTCATGATATTCTTTAAGAATTTCTTAGCCATTTGTAAAAGAAGGGGACTGTAATTGAAGAATTTATGAATTTGGGAACATGTCACCCATGGCAAATCTAAAATCTTGGAAGTGGATACTGGAAAGCGCCGCTCTGATTACAATTCTGAGTTCTAGCATGGGACATTTTTTAAATAAATAAGCTAAACTATTCCGCGTTTCACTTCAGATCCGTGTGGGCTGTGGAAGAGGCAACACGTCTCTCTCTTTACCCATTCTCATGATATTCTTTAAGAATTTCTTAGCCATTTGTCAAAGAAGGGGACTATAATTGAAGAATTTATGAATTTGGGAACATGTCACCCATGGCAAATCTAAAATCTCTGAAGTGGATACTGGAAAGCCCCGCTCTGATTATAATTCTGAGTTCTAGCATGGGACATTTTTTAAATCAATAAGCTAAACTATTCCGCGTTTCACTTCAGATCCGTGTGGGCTGTGGAAGAGGCAACACGTCTCTCTCTTTACCCAATCTCATGATATTCTTTAAGAATTTCTTAGCCATTTGTAAAAGAAGGGGACTGTAATTGAAGAATTTATGAATTTGGGAACATGTCACCCATGGCAAATCTAAAATCTTGGAAGTGGATACTGGAAAGCGCCGCTCTGATTACAATTCTGAGTTCTAGCATGGGACATTTTTTAAATCAATAAGCTAAACTATTCCGCGTTTCACTTCAGATCCGTGTGGGCTGTGGAAGAGGCAACACGTCTCTCTCTTTACCCATTCTCATGATATTCTTTAAGAATTTCTTAGCCATTTGTCAAAGAAGGGGACTATAATTGAAGAGTTTATGAATTTGGGAACATGTCACCCATGGCAAATCTAAAATCTCTGAAGTGGATACTGGAAAGCCCCGCTCTGATTATAATTCTGAGTTCTAGCATGGGACATTTTTTAAATCAATAAGCTAAACTATTCCGCGTTTCACTTCAGATCCGTGTGGGCTGTGGAAGAGGCAACACGTCTCTCTCTTTACCCAATCTCATGATATTCTTTAAGAATTTCTTAGCCATTTGTCAAAGAAGGGGACTATAATTGAAGAATTTATGAATTTGGGAACATGTCACCCATCGCAAATCTAAAATCTTGGAAGTGGATACTGGAAAGCGCCGCTCTGATTATAATTCTGAGTTCTAGCATGGGACATTTTTTAAATCAATAAGCTAAACTATTCCGCGTTTCACTTCAGATCCGTGTGGGCTGTGGAAGAGGCAACACGTCTCTCTCTTTACCCAATCTCATGATATTCTTTAAGAATTTCTTAGCCATTTGTCAAAGAAGGGGACTATAATTGAAGAGTTTATGAATTTGGGAACATGTCACCCATGGCAAATCTAAAATCTCTGAAGTGGATACTGGAAAGCCCCGCTCTGATTATAATTCTGAGTTCTAGCATGGGACATTTTTTAAATCAATAAGCTAAACTATTCCGCGTTTCACTTCAGATCCGTGTGGGCTGTGGAAGAGGCAACACGTCTCTCTCTTTACCCAATCTCATGATATTCTTTAAGAATTTCTTAGCCATTTGTCAAAGAAGGGGACTATAATTGAAGAATTTATGAATTTGGGAACATGTCACCCATCGCAAATCTAAAATCTTGGAAGTGGATACTGGAAAGCGCCGCTCTGATTATAATTCTGAGTTCTAGCATGGGACATTTTTTAAATCAATAAGCTAAACTATTCCGCGTTTCACTTCAGATCCGTGTGGGCTGTGGAAGAGGCAACACGTCTCTCTCTTTACCCAATCTCATGATATTCTTTAAGAATTTCTTAGCCATTTTTCAAAGAAGGGGACTATAATTGAAGAATTTATGAATTTGGGAACATGTCACCCATGGCAAATCTAAAATCTTGGAAGTGGATACTGGAAAGCCCCGCTCTGATTATAATTCTGAGTTCTAGCATGGGACATTTTTTAAATCAATAAGCTAAACTATTCCGCGTTTCACTTCAGATCCGTGTGGGCTGTGGAAGAGGCAACACGTCTCTCTCTTTACCCAATCTCATGATATTCTTTAAGAATTTCTTAGCCATTTGTCAAAGAAGGGGACTATAATTGAAGAATTTATGAATTTGGGAACATGTCACCCATCGCAAATCTAAAATCTTGGAAGCGGATACTGGAAAGCGCCACTCTGATTATAATTCTGAGTTCTAGCATGGGACATTTTTTAAATCAATAAGCTAAACTATTCCGCGTTTCACTTCAGATCCGTGTGGGCTGTGGAAGAGGCAACACGTCTCTCTCTTTACCCAATCTCATGATATTCTTTAAGAATTTCTTAGCCATTTGTCAAAGAAGGGGACTATAATTGAAGAATTTATGAATTTGGGAACATGTCACCCATGGCAAATCTAAAATCTTGGAAGTGGATACTGGAAAGCCCCGCTCTGATTATAATTCTGAGTTCTAGCATGGGACATTTTTTAAATCAATAAGCTAAACTATTCCGCGTTTCACTTCAGATCCGTGTGGGCTGTGGAAGAGGCAACACGTCTCTCTCTTTACCCAATCTCATGATATTCTTTAAGAATTTCTTAGGCATTTGTCAAAGAAGGGGACTATAATTGAAGAATTTATGAATTTGGGAACATGTCACCCATCGCAAATCTAAAATCTTGGAAGTGGATACTGGAAAGCGCCACTCTGATTATAATTCTGAGTTCTAGCATGGGACATTTTTTAAATCAATAAGCTAAACTATTCCGCGTTTCACTTCAGATCCGTGTGGGCTGTGGAAGAGGCAACACGTCTCTCTCTTTACCCAATCTCATGATATTCTTTAAGAATTTCTTAGCCATTTGTCAAAGAAGGGGACTATAATTGAAGAATTTATGAATTTGGGAACATGTCACCCATGGCAAATATAAAATCTTGGAAGTGGATACTGGAAAGCGCCGCTCTGATTATAATTCTGAGTTCTAGCATGGGACATTTTTTAAATCAATAAGCTAAACTATTCCGCGTTTCACTTCAGATCCGTGTGGGCTGTGGAAGAGGCAACACGTCTCTCTCTTTACCCAATCTCATGATATTCTTTAAGAATTTCTTAGCCATTTGTAAAAGAAGGGGTCTGTAATTGAAGAATTTATGAATTTGGGAACATGTCACCCATGGCAAATCTAAAATCTTGGAAGTGGATACTGGAAAGCGCCGCTCTGATTATAATTCTGAGTTCTAGCATGGGACATTTTCTAAATCAATAAGCTAAACTATTCCGCGTTTCACTTCAGATCCGTGTGGGCTGTGGAAGAGGCAACACGTCTCTCTCTTTACCCAATCTCATGATATTCTTTAAGAATTTCTTAGCCATTTGTCAAAGAAGGGGACTATAATTGAAGAATTTATGAATTTGGGAACATGTCACCCATGGCAAATCTAAAATCTTGGAAGTGGATACTGGAAAGCGCCGCCCTGATTATAATTCTGAGTTCTAGCATGGGACATTTTTTAAATCAATAAGCTAAACTATTCCGCGTTTCACTTCAGATCCGTGTGGGCTGTGGAAGAGGCAACACGTCTCTCTCTTTACCCAATCTCATGATATTCTTTAAGAATTTCTTAGCCATTTGTCAAAGAAGGGGACTATAATTGAAGAATTTATGAATTTGGGAACATGTCACCCATGGCAAATCTAAAATCTTGGAAGTGGATACTGGAAAGCCCCGCTCTGATTATAATTCTGAGTTCTAGCATGGGACATTTTTTAAATCAATAAGCTAAACTATTCCGCGTTTCACTTCGGATCCGTGTGGGCTGTGCAAGAGGCAACACGTCTCTCTCTTTACCCAATCTCATGATATTTTTTAAGAATTTCTTAGGCATTTGTCAAAGAAGGGACTATAATTGAAGAATTTATGAATTTGGGAACATGTCACCCATGGCAAATCTAAAATCTTGGAAGTGGATACTGGAAAGCGCCGCTCTGATTACAATTCTGAGTTCTAGCATGGGACATTTTTTAAATAAATAAGCTAAACTATTCCGCGTTTCACTTCAGATCCGTGTGGGCTGTGGAAGAGGCAACACGTCTCTCTCTTTACCCATTCTCATGATATTCTTTAAGAATTTCTTAGCCATTTGTCAAAGAAGGGGACTATAATTGAAGAATTTATGAATTTGGGAACATGTCACCCATGGCAAATCTAAAATCTCTGAAGTGGATACTAAAAAGCCCCGCTCTGATTATAATTCTGAGTTCTAGCATGGGACATTTTTTAAATCAATAAGCTAAACTATTCCGCGTTTCACTTCAGATCCGTGTGGGCTGTGGAAGAGGCAACACGTCTCTCTCTTTACCCAATCTCATGATATTCTTTAAGAATTTCTTAGCCATTTGTAAAAGAAGGGGACTATAATTGAAGAATTTATGAATTTGGGAACATGTCACCCATCGCAAATCTAAAATCTTGGAAGTGGATACTGGAAAGCGCCACTCTGATTATAATTCTGAGTTCTAGCATGGGACATTTTTTAAATCAATAAGCTAAACTATTCCGCGTTTCACTTCAGATCCGTGTGGGCTGTGGAAGAGGCAACACGTCTCTCTCTTTACCCAATCTCATGATATTCTTTAAGAATTTCTTAGCCATTTGTCAAAGAAGGGGACTATAATTGAAGAATTTATGAATTTGGGAACATGTCACCCATGGCAAATCTAAAATCTTGGAAGTGGATACTGGAAAGCGCCGCTCTGATTATAATTCTGAGTTCTAGCATGGGACATTTTTTAAATCAATAAACTAAACTATTCCGCGTTTCACTTCAGATCCGTGTGGGCTGTGGAAGAGGCAACACGTCTCTCTCTTTACCCAATGTCATGATATTCTTTAAGAATTTCTTAGCCATTTGTAAAAGAAGGGGACTGTAATTGAAGAATTTATGAATTTGGGAACATGTCACCCATGGCAAATCTAAAATCTTGGAAGTGGATACTGGAAAGCGCCGCTCTGATTATAATTCTGAGTTCTAGCATGGGACATTTTTTAAATCAATAAGCTAAACTATTCCGCGTTTCACTTCAGATCCGTGTGGGCTGTGGAAGAGGCAACACGTCTCTCTCTTTACCCAATCTCATGATATTCTTTAAGAATTTCTTAGCCATTTGTCAAAGAAGGGGACTATAATTGAAGAATTTATGAATTTGGGAACATGTCACCCATGGCAAATCTAAAATCTTGGAAGTGGATACTGGAAAGCGCCGCTCTGATTATAATTCTGAGTTCTAGCATGGGACATTTTTTAAATCAATAAGCTAAACTATTCCGCGTTTCACTTCAGATCCGTGTGGGCTGTGGAAGAGGCAACACGTCTCTCTCTTTACCCAATCTCATGATATTCTTTAAGAATTTCTTAGCCATTTGTCAAAGAAGGGGACTATAATTGAAGAATTTATGAATTTGGGAACATGTCACCCATGGCAAATCTAAAATCTTGGAAGTGGATACTGGAAACCCCCCTCTGATTATAATTCTGAGTTCTAGCATGGGACATTTTTTAAATCAATAAGCTAAACTATTCCGCGTTTCACTTCGGATCCGTGTGGGCTGTGGAAGAGGCAACACGTCTCTCTCTTTACCCAATCTCATGATATTTTTTAAGAATTTCTTAGGCATTTGTCAAAGAAGGGACTATAATTGAAGAATTTATGAATTTGGGAACATGTCACCCATGGCAAATCTAAAATCTTGGAAGTGGATACTGGAAAGCCCCGCTCTGATTATAATTCTGAGTTCTAGCATGGGACATTTTTTAAATCAATAAGCTAAACTATTCCGCGTTTCACTTCAGATCCGTGTGGGCTGTGGAAGAGGCAACACGTCTCTCTCTTTACCCAATCTCATGATATTCTTTAAGAATTTCTTAGCCATTTGTCAAAGAAGGGCACTATAATTGAAGAATTTATGAATTTGGGAACATGTCACCCATCGCAAATCTAAAATCTTGGAAGTGGATACTGGAAAGCACCACTCTGATTATAATTCTGAGTTCTAGCATGGGACATTTTTTAAATCAATAAGCTAAACTATTCCGCGTTTCACTTCAGATCCGTGTGGGCTGTGGAAGAGGCAACACGTCTCTCTCTTTACCCAATCTCATGATATTCTTTAAGAATTTCTTAGCCATTTGTAAAAGAAGGGGACTGTAATTGAAGAATTTATGAATTTGGGAACATGTCACCCATGGCAAATCTAAAATCTTGGAAGTGGATACTGGAAAGCGCCGCTCTGATTACAATTCTGAGTTCTAGCATGGGACATTTTTTAAATAAATAAGCTAAACTATTCCGCGTTTCACTTCAGATCCGTGTGGGCTGTGGAAGAGGCAACACGTCTCTCTCTTTACCCATTCTCATGATATTCTTTAAGAATTTCTTAGCCATTTGTCAAAGAAGGGGACTATAATTGAAGAATTTATGAATTTGGGAACATGTCACCCATGGCAAATCTAAAATCTCTGAAGTGGATACTGGAAAGCCCCGCTCTGATTATAATTCTGAGTTCTAGCATGGGACATTTTTTAAATCAATAAGCTAAACTATTCCGCGTTTCACTTCAGATCCGTGTGGGCTGTGGAAGAGGCAACACGTCTCTCTCTTTACCCAATCTCATGATATTCTTTAAGAATTTCTTAGCCATTTGTAAAAGAAGGGGACTGTAATTGAAGAATTTATGAATTTGGGAACATGTCACCCATGGCAAATCTAAAATCTCTGAAGTGGATACTGGAAAGCCCCGCTCTGATTATAATTCTGAGTTCTAGCATGGGACATTTTTTAAATCAATAAGCTAAACTATTCCGCGTTTCACTTCAGATCCGTGTGGGCTGTGGAAGAGGCAACACGTCTCTCTCTTTACCCAATCTCATGATATTCTTTAAGAATTTCTTAGCCATTTGTAAAAGAAGGGGACTGTAATTGAAGAATTTATGAATTTGGGAACATGTCACCCATGGCAAATCTAAAATCTTGGAAGTGGATACTGGAAAGCGCCGCTCTGATTACAATTCTGAGTTCTAGCATGGGACATTTTTTAAATAAATAAGCTAAACTATTCCGCGTTTCACTTCAGATCCGTGTGGGCTGTGGAAGAGGCAACACGTCTCTCTCTTTACCCATTCTCATGATATTCTTTAAGAATTTCTTAGCCATTTGTCAAAGAAGGGGACTATAATTGAAGAATTTATGAATTTGGGAACATGTCACCCATGGCAAATCTAAAATCCCTGAAGTGGATACTAAAAAGCCCCGCTCTGATTATAATTCTGAGTTCTAGCATGGGACATTTTTTAAATCAATAAGCTAAACTATTCCGCGTTTCACTTCAGATCCGTGTGGGCTGTGGAAGAGGCAACACGTCTCTCTCTTTACCCAATCTCATGATATTCTTTAAGAATTTCTTAGCCATTTGTAAAAGAAGGGGACTATAATTGAAGAATTTATGAATTTGGGAACATGTCACCCATGGCAAATCTAAAATCTCTGAAGTGGATACTAAAAAGCCCCGCTCTGATTATAATTCTGAGTTCTAGCATGGGACATTTTTTAAATCAATAAGCTAAACTATTCCGCGTTTCACTTCAGATCCGTGTGGGCTGTGGAAGAGGCAACACGTCTCTCTCTTTACCCAATCTCATGATATTCTTTAAGAATTTCTTAGCCATTTGTCAAAGAAGGGGACTATAATTGAAGAATTTATGAATTTGGGAACATGTCACCCATGGCAAATATAAAATCTTGGAAGTGGATACTGGAAAGCGCCGCTCTGATTATAATTCTGAGTTCTAGCATGGGACATTTTTTAAATCAATAAGCTAAACTATTCCGCGTTTCACTTCAGATCCGTGTGGGCTGTGGAAGAGGCAACACGTCTCTCTCTTTACCCAATCTCATGATATTCTTTAAGAATTTCTTAGCCATTTGTAAAAGAAGGGGTCTGTAATTGAAGAATTTATGAATTTGGGAACATGTCACCCATGGCAAATCTAAAATCTTGGAAGTGGATACTGGAAAGCGCCGCTCTGATTATAATTCTGAGTTCTAGCATGGGACATTTTCTAAATCAATAAGCTAAACTATTCCGCGTTTCACTTCAGATCCGTGTGGGCTGTGGAAGAGGCAACACGTCTCTCTCTTTACCCAATCTCATGATATTCTTTAAGAATTTCTTAGCCATTTGTCAAAGAAGGGGACTATAATTGAAGAATTTATGAATTTGGGAACATGTCACCCATGGCAAATCTAAAATCTTGGAAGTGGATACTGGAAAGCGCCGCCCTGATTATAATTCTGAGTTCTAGCATGGGACATTTTTTAAATCAATAAGCTAAACTATTCCGCGTTTCACTTCAGATCCGTGTGGGCTGTGGAAGAGGCAACACGTCTCTCTCTTTACCCAATCTCATGATATTCTTTAAGAATTTCTTAGCCATTTGTCAAAGAAGGGGACTATAATTGAAGAATTTATGAATTTGGGAACATGTCACCCATGGCAAATCTAAAATCTTGGAAGTGGATACTGGAAAGCCCCGCTCTGATTATAATTCTGAGTTCTAGCATGGGACATTTTTTAAATCAATAAGCTAAACTATTCCGCGTTTCACTTCGGATCCGTGTGGGCTGTGCAAGAGGCAACACGTCTCTCTCTTTACCCAATCTCATGATATTTTTTAAGAATTTCTTAGGCATTTGTCAAAGAAGGGACTATAATTGAAGAATTTATGAATTTGGGAACATGTCACCCATGGCAAATCTAAAATCTTGGAAGTGGATACTGGAAAGCCCCGCTCTGATTATAATTCTGAGTTCTAGCATGGGACATTTTTTAAATCAATAAGCTAAACTATTCCGCGTTTCACTTCAGATCCGTGTGGGCTGTGGAAGAGGCAACACGTCTCTCTCTTTACCCAATCTCATGATATTCTTTAAGAATTTCTTAGCCATTTGTCAAAGAAGGGGACTATAATTGAAGAATTTATGAATTTGGGAACATGTCACCCATCGCAAATCTAAAATCTTGGAAGTGGATACTGGAAAGCACCACTCTGATTATAATTCTGAGTTCTAGCATGGGACATTTTTTAAATCAATAAGCTAAACTATTCCGCGTTTCACTTCAGATCCGTGTGGGCTGTGGAAGAGGCAACACGTCTCTCTCTTTACCCAATCTCATGATATTCTTTAAGAATTTCTTAGCCATTTGTAAAAGAAGGGGACTGTAATTGAAGAATTTATGAATTTGGGAACATGTCACCCATGGCAAATCTAAAATCTTGGAAGTGGATACTGGAAAGCGCCGCTCTGATTACAATTCTGAGTTCTAGCATGGGACATTTTTTAAATAAATAAGCTAAACTATTCCGCGTTTCACTTCAGATCCGTGTGGGCTGTGGAAGAGGCAACACGTCTCTCTCTTTACCCATTCTCATGATATTCTTTAAGAATTTCTTAGCCATTTGTCAAAGAAGGGGACTATAATTGAAGAATTTATGAATTTGGGAACATGTCACCCATGGCAAATCTAAAATCTCTGAAGTGGATACTAAAAAGCCCCGCTCTGATTATAATTCTGAGTTCTAGCATGGGACATTTTTTAAATCAATAAGCTAAACTATTCCGCGTTTCACTTCAGATCCGTGTGGGCTGTGGAAGAGGCAACACGTCTCTCTCTTTACCCAATCTCATGATATTCTTTAAGAATTTCTTAGCCATTTGTCAAAGAAGGGGACTATAATTGAAGAATTTATGAATTTGGGAACATGTCACCCATGGCAAATCTAAAATCTTGGAAGTGGATACTGGAAAGCGCCGCTCTGATTATAATTCTGAGTTCTAGCATGGGACATTTTTTAAATCAATAAACTAAACTATTCCGCGTTTCACTTCAGATCCGTGTGGGCTGTGGAAGAGGCAACACGTCTCTCTCTTTACCCAATGTCATGATATTCTTTAAGAATTTCTTAGCCATTTGTAAAAGAAGGGGACTGTAATTGAAGAATTTATGAATTTGGGAACATGTCACCCATGGCAAATCTAAAATCTTGGAAGTGGATACTGGAAAGCGCCGCTCTGATTATAATTCTGAGTTCTAGCATGGGACATTTTTTAAATCAATAAGCTAAACTATTCCGCGTTTCACTTCAGATCCGTGTGGGCTGTGGAAGAGGCAACACGTCTCTCTCTTTACCCAATCTCATGATATTCTTTAAGAATTTCTTAGCCATTTGTCAAAGAAGGGGACTATAATTGAAGAATTTATGAATTTGGGAACATGTCACCCATGGCAAATCTAAAATCTTGGAAGTGGATACTGGAAAGCGCCGCTCTGATTATAATTCTGAGTTCTAGCATGGGACATTTTTTAAATCAATAAGCTAAACTATTCCGCGTTTCACTTCAGATCCGTGTGGGCTGTGGAAGAGGCAACACGTCTCTCTCTTTACCCAATCTCATGATATTCTTTAAGAATTTCTTAGCCATTTGTCAAAGAAGGGGACTATAATTGAAGAATTTATGAATTTGGGAACATGTCACCCATGGCAAATCTAAAATCTTGGAAGTGGATACTGGAAACCCCCCTCTGATTATAATTCTGAGTTCTAGCATGGGACATTTTTTAAATCAATAAGCTAAACTATTCCGCGTTTCACTTCGGATCCGTGTGGGCTGTGGAAGAGGCAACACGTCTCTCTCTTTACCCAATCTCATGATATTTTTTAAGAATTTCTTAGGCATTTGTCAAAGAAGGGACTATAATTGAAGAATTTATGAATTTGGGAACATGTCACCCATGGCAAATCTAAAATCTTGGAAGTGGATACTGGAAAGCCCCGCTCTGATTATAATTCTGAGTTCTAGCATGGGACATTTTTTAAATCAATAAGCTAAACTATTCCGCGTTTCACTTCAGATCCGTGTGGGCTGTGGAAGAGGCAACACGTCTCTCTCTTTACCCAATCTCATGATATTCTTTAAGAATTTCTTAGCCATTTGTCAAAGAAGGGCACTATAATTGAAGAATTTATGAATTTGGGAACATGTCACCCATCGCAAATCTAAAATCTTGGAAGTGGATACTGGAAAGCACCACTCTGATTATAATTCTGAGTTCTAGCATGGGACATTTTTTAAATCAATAAGCTAAACTATTCCGCGTTTCACTTCAGATCCGTGTGGGCTGTGGAAGAGGCAACACGTCTCTCTCTTTACCCAATCTCATGATATTCTTTAAGAATTTCTTAGCCATTTGTAAAAGAAGGGGACTGTAATTGAAGAATTTATGAATTTGGGAACATGTCACCCATGGCAAATCTAAAATCTTGGAAGTGGATACTGGAAAGCGCCGCTCTGATTACAATTCTGAGTTCTAGCATGGGACATTTTTTAAATAAATAAGCTAAACTATTCCGCGTTTCACTTCAGATCCGTGTGGGCTGTGGAAGAGGCAACACGTCTCTCTCTTTACCCATTCTCATGATATTCTTTAAGAATTTCTTAGCCATTTGTCAAAGAAGGGGACTATAATTGAAGAATTTATGAATTTGGGAACATGTCACCCATGGCAAATCTAAAATCTCTGAAGTGGATACTGGAAAGCCCCGCTCTGATTATAATTCTGAGTTCTAGCATGGGACATTTTTTAAATCAATAAGCTAAACTATTCCGCGTTTCACTTCAGATCCGTGTGGGCTGTGGAAGAGGCAACACGTCTCTCTCTTTACCCAATCTCATGATATTCTTTAAGAATTTCTTAGCCATTTGTAAAAGAAGGGGACTGTAATTGAAGAATTTATGAATTTGGGAACATGTCACCCATGGCAAATCTAAAATCTCTGAAGTGGATACTGGAAAGCCCCGCTCTGATTATAATTCTGAGTTCTAGCATGGGACATTTTTTAAATCAATAAGCTAAACTATTCCGCGTTTCACTTCAGATCCGTGTGGGCTGTGGAAGAGGCAACACGTCTCTCTCTTTACCCAATCTCATGATATTCTTTAAGAATTTCTTAGCCATTTGTAAAAGAAGGGGACTGTAATTGAAGAATTTATGAATTTGGGAACATGTCACCCATGGCAAATCTAAAATCTTGGAAGTGGATACTGGAAAGCGCCGCTCTGATTACAATTCTGAGTTCTAGCATGGGACATTTTTTAAATAAATAAGCTAAACTATTCCGCGTTTCACTTCAGATCCGTGTGGGCTGTGGAAGAGGCAACACGTCTCTCTCTTTACCCATTCTCATGATATTCTTTAAGAATTTCTTAGCCATTTGTCAAAGAAGGGGACTATAATTGAAGAATTTATGAATTTGGGAACATGTCACCCATGGCAAATCTAAAATCCCTGAAGTGGATACTAAAAAGCCCCGCTCTGATTATAATTCTGAGTTCTAGCATGGGACATTTTTTAAATCAATAAGCTAAACTATTCCGCGTTTCACTTCAGATCCGTGTGGGCTGTGGAAGAGGCAACACGTCTCTCTCTTTACCCAATCTCATGATATTCTTTAAGAATTTCTTAGCCATTTGTAAAAGAAGGGGACTATAATTGAAGAATTTATGAATTTGGGAACATGTCACCCATGGCAAATCTAAAATCTCTGAAGTGGATACTAAAAAGCCCCGCTCTGATTATAATTCTGAGTTCTAGCATGGGACATTTTTTAAATCAATAAGCTAAACTATTCCGCGTTTCACTTCAGATCCGTGTGGGCTGTGGAAGAGGCAACACGTCTCTCTCTTTACCCAATCTCATGATATTCTTTAAGAATTTCTTAGCCATTTGTCAAAGAAGGGGACTATAATTGAAGAATTTATGAATTTGGGAACATGTCACCCATGGCAAATATAAAATCTTGGAAGTGGATACTGGAAAGCGCCGCTCTGATTATAATTCTGAGTTCTAGCATGGGACATTTTTTAAATCAATAAGCTAAACTATTCCGCGTTTCACTTCAGATCCGTGTGGGCTGTGGAAGAGGCAACACGTCTCTCTCTTTACCCAATCTCATGATATTCTTTAAGAATTTCTTAGCCATTTGTAAAAGAAGGGGTCTGTAATTGAAGAATTTATGAATTTGGGAACATGTCACCCATGGCAAATCTAAAATCTTGGAAGTGGATACTGGAAAGCGCCGCTCTGATTATAATTCTGAGTTCTAGCATGGGACATTTTCTAAATCAATAAGCTAAACTATTCCGCGTTTCACTTCAGATCCGTGTGGGCTGTGGAAGAGGCAACACGTCTCTCTCTTTACCCAATCTCATGATATTCTTTAAGAATTTCTTAGCCATTTGTCAAAGAAGGGGACTATAATTGAAGAATTTATGAATTTGGGAACATGTCACCCATGGCAAATCTAAAATCTTGGAAGTGGATACTGGAAAGCGCCGCCCTGATTATAATTCTGAGTTCTAGCATGGGACATTTTTTAAATCAATAAGCTAAACTATTCCGCGTTTCACTTCAGATCCGTGTGGGCTGTGGAAGAGGCAACACGTCTCTCTCTTTACCCAATCTCATGATATTCTTTAAGAATTTCTTAGCCATTTGTCAAAGAAGGGGACTATAATTGAAGAATTTATGAATTTGGGAACATGTCACCCATGGCAAATCTAAAATCTTGGAAGTGGATACTGGAAAGCCCCGCTCTGATTATAATTCTGAGTTCTAGCATGGGACATTTTTTAAATCAATAAGCTAAACTATTCCGCGTTTCACTTCGGATCCGTGTGGGCTGTGCAAGAGGCAACACGTCTCTCTCTTTACCCAATCTCATGATATTTTTTAAGAATTTCTTAGGCATTTGTCAAAGAAGGGACTATAATTGAAGAATTTATGAATTTGGGAACATGTCACCCATGGCAAATCTAAAATCTTGGAAGTGGATACTGGAAAGCCCCGCTCTGATTATAATTCTGAGTTCTAGCATGGGACATTTTTTAAATCAATAAGCTAAACTATTCCGCGTTTCACTTCAGATCCGTGTGGGCTGTGGAAGAGGCAACACGTCTCTCTCTTTACCCAATCTCATGATATTCTTTAAGAATTTCTTAGCCATTTGTCAAAGAAGGGGACTATAATTGAAGAATTTATGAATTTGGGAACATGTCACCCATCGCAAATCTAAAATCTTGGAAGTGGATACTGGAAAGCACCACTCTGATTATAATTCTGAGTTCTAGCATGGGACATTTTTTAAATCAATAAGCTAAACTATTCCGCGTTTCACT
The DNA here is from genome assembly GCF_044657685.1 of Stegodyphus dumicola. Taxonomy (NCBI): domain Eukaryota; kingdom Metazoa; phylum Arthropoda; class Arachnida; order Araneae; family Eresidae; genus Stegodyphus; species Stegodyphus dumicola. Next base: position 89,054,469 of record NC_140769.1, read on the forward strand.
TCAGATCCGTGTGGGCTGTGGAAGAGGCAACACGTCTCTCTCTTTACCCAATCTCATGATATTCTTTAAGAATTTCTTAGCCATTTGTAAAAGAAGGGGACTGTAATTGAAGAATTTATGAATTTGGGAACATGTCACCCATGGCAAATCTAAAATCTTGGAAGTGGATACTGGAAAGCGCCGCTCTGATTACAATTCTGAGTTCTAGCATGGGACATTTTTTAAATAAATAAGCTAAACTATTCCGCGTTTCACTTCAGATCCGTGTGGGCTGTGGAAGAGGCAACACGTCTCTCTCTTTACCCATTCTCATGATATTCTTTAAGAATTTCTTAGCCATTTGTCAAAGAAGGGGACTATAATTGAAGAATTTATGAATTTGGGAACATGTCACCCATGGCAAATCTAAAATCTCTGAAGTGGATACTAAAAAGCCCCGCTCTGATTATAATTCTGAGTTCTAGCATGGGACATTTTTTAAATCAATAAGCTAAACTATTCCGCGTTTCACTTCAGATCCGTGTGGGCTGTGGAAGAGGCAACACGTCTCTCTCTTTACCCAATCTCATGATATTCTTTAAGAATTTCTTAGCCATTTGTAAAAGAAGGGGACTATAATTGAAGAATTTATGAATTTGGGAACATGTCACCCATCGCAAATCTAAAATCTTGGAAGTGGATACTGGAAAGCGCCACTCTGATTATAATTCTGAGTTCTAGCATGGGACATTTTTTAAATCAATAAGCTAAACTATTCCGCGTTTCACTTCAGATCCGTGTGGGCTGTGGAAGAGGCAACACGTCTCTCTCTTTACCCAATCTCATGATATTCTTTAAGAATTTCTTAGCCATTTGTCAAAGAAGGGGACTATAATTGAAGAATTTATGAATTTGGGAACATGTCACCCATGGCAAATCTAAAATCTTGGAAGTGGATACTGGAAAGCGCCGCTCTGATTATAATTCTGAGTTCTAGCATGGGACATTTTTTAAATCAATAAACTAAACTATTCCGCGTTTCACTTCAGATCCGTGTGGGCTGTGGAAGAGGCAACACGTCTCTCTCTTTACCCAATGTCATGATATTCTTTAAGAATTTCTTAGCCATTTGTAAAAGAAGGGGACTGTAATTGAAGAATTTATGAATTTGGGAACATGTCACCCATGGCAAATCTAAAATCTTGGAAGTGGATACTGGAAAGCGCCGCTCTGATTATAATTCTGAGTTCTAGCATGGGACATTTTTTAAATCAATAAGCTAAACTATTCCGCGTTTCACTTCAGATCCGTGTGGGCTGTGGAAGAGGCAACACGTCTCTCTCTTTACCCAATCTCATGATATTCTTTAAGAATTTCTTAGCCATTTGTCAAAGAAGGGGACTATAATTGAAGAATTTATGAATTTGGGAACATGTCACCCATGGCAAATCTAAAATCTTGGAAGTGGATACTGGAAAGCGCCGCTCTGATTATAATTCTGAGTTCTAGCATGGGACATTTTTTAAATCAATAAGCTAAACTATTCCGCGTTTCACTTCAGATCCGTGTGGGCTGTGGAAGAGGCAACACGTCTCTCTCTTTACCCAATCTCATGATATTCTTTAAGAATTTCTTAGCCATTTGTCAAAGAAGGGGACTATAATTGAAGAATTTATGAATTTGGGAACATGTCACCCATGGCAAATCTAAAATCTTGGAAGTGGATACTGGAAACCCCCCTCTGATTATAATTCTGAGTTCTAGCATGGGACATTTTTTAAATCAATAAGCTAAACTATTCCGCGTTTCACTTCGGATCCGTGTGGGCTGTGGAAGAGGCAACACGTCTCTCTCTTTACCCAATCTCATGATATTTTTTAAGAATTTCTTAGGCATTTGTCAAAGAAGGGACTATAATTGAAGAATTTATGAATTTGGGAACATGTCACCCATGGCAAATCTAAAATCTTGGAAGTGGATACTGGAAAGCCCCGCTCTGATTATAATTCTGAGTTCTAGCATGGGACATTTTTTAAATCAATAAGCTAAACTATTCCGCGTTTCACTTCAGATCCGTGTGGGCTGTGGAAGAGGCAACACGTCTCTCTCTTTACCCAATCTCATGATATTCTTTAAGAATTTCTTAGCCATTTGTCAAAGAAGGGCACTATAATTGAAGAATTTATGAATTTGGGAACATGTCACCCATCGCAAATCTAAAATCTTGGAAGTGGATACTGGAAAGCACCACTCTGATTATAATTCTGAGTTCTAGCATGGGACATTTTTTAAATCAATAAGCTAAACTATTCCGCGTTTCACTTCAGATCCGTGTGGGCTGTGGAAGAGGCAACACGTCTCTCTCTTTACCCAATCTCATGATATTCTTTAAGAATTTCTTAGCCATTTGTAAAAGAAGGGGACTGTAATTGAAGAATTTATGAATTTGGGAACATGTCACCCATGGCAAATCTAAAATCTTGGAAGTGGATACTGGAAAGCGCCGCTCTGATTACAATTCTGAGTTCTAGCATGGGACATTTTTTAAATAAATAAGCTAAACTATTCCGCGTTTCACTTCAGATCCGTGTGGGCTGTGGAAGAGGCAACACGTCTCTCTCTTTACCCATTCTCATGATATTCTTTAAGAATTTCTTAGCCATTTGTCAAAGAAGGGGACTATAATTGAAGAATTTATGAATTTGGGAACATGTCACCCATGGCAAATCTAAAATCTCTGAAGTGGATACTGGAAAGCCCCGCTCTGATTATAATTCTGAGTTCTAGCATGGGACATTTTTTAAATCAATAAGCTAAACTATTCCGCGTTTCACTTCAGATCCGTGTGGGCTGTGGAAGAGGCAACACGTCTCTCTCTTTACCCAATCTCATGATATTCTTTAAGAATTTCTTAGCCATTTGTAAAAGAAGGGGACTGTAATTGAAGAATTTATGAATTTGGGAACATGTCACCCATGGCAAATCTAAAATCTCTGAAGTGGATACTGGAAAGCCCCGCTCTGATTATAATTCTGAGTTCTAGCATGGGACATTTTTTAAATCAATAAGCTAAACTATTCCGCGTTTCACTTCAGATCCGTGTGGGCTGTGGAAGAGGCAACACGTCTCTCTCTTTACCCAATCTCATGATATTCTTTAAGAATTTCTTAGCCATTTGTAAAAGAAGGGGACTGTAATTGAAGAATTTATGAATTTGGGAACATGTCACCCATGGCAAATCTAAAATCTTGGAAGTGGATACTGGAAAGCGCCGCTCTGATTACAATTCTGAGTTCTAGCATGGGACATTTTTTAAATAAATAAGCTAAACTATTCCGCGTTTCACTTCAGATCCGTGTGGGCTGTGGAAGAGGCAACACGTCTCTCTCTTTACCCATTCTCATGATATTCTTTAAGAATTTCTTAGCCATTTGTCAAAGAAGGGGACTATAATTGAAGAATTTATGAATTTGGGAACATGTCACCCATGGCAAATCTAAAATCTCTGAAGTGGATACTAAAAAGCCCCGCTCTGATTATAATTCTGAGTTCTAGCATGGGACATTTTTTAAATCAATAAGCTAAACTATTCCGCGTTTCACTTCAGATCCGTGTGGGCTGTGGAAGAGGCAACACGTCTCTCTCTTTACCCAATCTCATGATATTCTTTAAGAATTTCTTAGCCATTTGTAAAAGAAGGGGACTATAATTGAAGAATTTATGAATTTGGGAACATGTCACCCATGGCAAATCTAAAATCTCTGAAGTGGATACTAAAAAGCCCCGCTCTGATTATAATTCTGAGTTCTAGCATGGGACATTTTTTAAATCAATAAGCTAAACTATTCCGCGTTTCACTTCAGATCCGTGTGGGCTGTGGAAGAGGCAACACGTCTCTCTCTTTACCCAATCTCATGATATTCTTTAAGAATTTCTTAGCCATTTGTAAAAGAAGGGGACTATAATTGAAGAATTTATGAATTTGGGAACATGTCACCCATCGCAAATCTAAAATCTTGGAAGTGGATACTGGAAAGCGCCACTCTGATTATAATTCTGAGTTCTAGCATGGGACATTTTTTAAATCAATAAGCTAAACTATTCCGCGTTTCACTTCAGATCCGTGTGGGCTGTGGAAGAGGCAACACGTCTCTCTCTTTACCCAATCTCATGATATTCTTTAAGAATTTCTTAGCCATTTGTCAAAGAAGGGGACTATAATTGAAGAATTTATGAATTTGGGAACATGTCACCCATCGCAAATCTAAAATCTTGGAAGTGGATACTGGAAAGCGCCGCCCTGATTATAATTCTGAGTTCTAGCATGGGACATTTTTTAAATCAATAAGCTAAACTATTCCGCGTTTCACTTCAGATCCGTGTGGGCTGTGGAAGAGGCAACACGTCTCTCTCTTTATCCAATCTCATGATATTCTTTAAGAATTTCTTAGCCATTTGTCAAAGAAGGGGACTATAATTGAAGAATTTATGAATTTGGGAACATGTCACCCATGGCAAATCTAAAATCTTGGAAGTGGATACTGGAAAGCCCCGCTCTGATTATAATTCTGAGTTCTAGCATGGGACATTTTTTAAATCAATAAGCTAAACTATTCCGCGTTTCACTTCGGATCCGTGTGGGCTGTGGGAGAGGCAACACGTCTCTCTCTTTACCCAATCTCATGATATTTTTTAAGAATTTCTTAGGCATTTGTCAAAGAAGGGACTATAATTGAAGAATTTATGAATTTGGGAACATGTCACCCATGGCAAATCTAAAATCTTGGAAGTGGATACTGGAAAGCCCCGCTCTGATTATAATTCTGAGTTCTAGCATGGGACATTTTTTAAATCAATAAGCTAAACTATTCCGCGTTTCACTTCAGATCCGTGTGGGCTGTGGAAGAGGCAACACGTCTCTCTCTTTACCCAATCTCATGATATTCTTTAAGAATTTCTTAGCCATTTGTCAAAGAAGGGGACTATAATTGAAGAATTTATGAATTTGGGAACATGTCACCCATCGCAAATCTAAAATCTTGGAAGTGGATACTGGAAAGCACCACTCTGATTATAATTCTGAGTTCTAGCATGGGACATTTTTTAAATCAATAAGCTAAACTATTCCGCGTTTCACTTCAGATCCGTGTGGGCTGTGGAAGAGGCAACACGTCTCTCTCTTTACCCAATCTCATGATATTCTTTAAGAATTTCTTAGCCATTTGTAAAAGAAGGGGACTGTAATTGAAGAATTTATGAATTTGGGAACATGTCACCCATGGCAAATCTAAAATCTTGGAAGTGGATACTGGAAAGCGCCGCTCTGATTACAATTCTGAGTTCTAGCATGGGACATTTTTTAAATAAATAAGCTAAACTATTCCGCGTTTCACTTCAGATCCGTGTGGGCTGTGGAAGAGGCAACACGTCTCTCTCTTTACCCATTCTCATGATATTCTTTAAGAATTTCTTAGCCATTTGTCAAAGAAGGGGACTATAATTGAAGAATTTATGAATTTGGGAACATGTCACCCATGGCAAATCTAAAATCTCTGAAGTGGATACTAAAAAGCCCCGCTCTGATTATAATTCTGAGTTCTAGCATGGGACATTTTTTAAATCAATAAGCTAAACTATTCCGCGTTTCACTTCAGATCCGTGTGGGCTGTGGAAGAGGCAACACGTCTCTCTCTTTACCCAATCTCATGATATTCTTTAAGAATTTCTTAGCCATTTGTAAAAGAAGGGGACTATAATTGAAGAATTTATGAATTTGGGAACATGTCACCCATCGCAAATCTAAAATCTTGGAAGTGGATACTGGAAAGCGCCACTCTGATTATAATTCTGAGTTCTAGCATGGGACATTTTTTAAATCAATAAGCTAAACTATTCCGCGTTTCACTTCAGATCCGTGTGGGCTGTGGAAGAGGCAACACGTCTCTCTCTTTACCCAATCTCATGATATTCTTTAAGAATTTCTTAGCCATTTGTCAAAGAAGGGGACTATAATTGAAGAATTTATGAATTTGGGAACATGTCACCCATGGCAAATCTAAAATCTTGGAAGTGGATACTGGAAAGCGCCGCTCTGATTATAATTCTGAGTTCTAGCATGGGACATTTTTTAAATCAATAAACTAAACTATTCCGCGTTTCACTTCAGATCCGTGTGGGCTGTGGAAGAGGCAACACGTCTCTCTCTTTACCCAATGTCATGATATTCTTTAAGAATTTCTTAGCCATTTGTAAAAGAAGGGGACTGTAATTGAAGAATTTATGAATTTGGGAACATGTCACCCATGGCAAATCTAAAATCTTGGAAGTGGATACTGGAAAGCGCCGCTCTGATTATAATTCTGAGTTCTAGCATGGGACATTTTTTAAATCAATAAGCTAAACTATTCCGCGTTTCACTTCAGATCCGTGTGGGCTGTGGAAGAGGCAACACGTCTCTCTCTTTACCCAATCTCATGATATTCTTTAAGAATTTCTTAGCCATTTGTCAAAGAAGGGGACTATAATTGAAGAATTTATGAATTTGGGAACATGTCACCCATGGCAAATCTAAAATCTTGGAAGTGGATACTGGAAAGCGCCGCTCTGATTATAATTCTGAGTTCTAGCATGGGACATTTTTTAAATCAATAAGCTAAACTATTCCGCGTTTCACTTCAGATCCGTGTGGGCTGTGGAAGAGGCAACACGTCTCTCTCTTTACCCAATCTCATGATATTCTTTAAGAATTTCTTAGCCATTTGTCAAAGAAGGGGACTATAATTGAAGAATTTATGAATTTGGGAACATGTCACCCATGGCAAATCTAAAATCTTGGAAGTGGATACTGGAAAGCCCCGCTCTGATTATAATTCTGAGTTCTAGCATGGGACATTTTTTAAATCAATAAGCTAAACTATTCCGCGTTTCACTTCGGATCCGTGTGGGCTGTGGAAGAGGCAACACGTCTCTCTCTTTACCCAATCTCATGATATTTTTTAAGAATTTCTTAGGCATTTGTCAAAGAAGGGACTATAATTGAAGAATTTATGAATTTGGGAACATGTCACCCATGGCAAATCTAAAATCTTGGAAGTGGATACTGGAAAGCCCCGCTCTGATTATAATTCTGAGTTCTAGCATGGGACATTTTTTAAATCAATAAGCTAAACTATTCCGCGTTTCACTTCAGATCCGTGTGGGCTGTGGAAGAGGCAACACGTCTCTCTCTTTACCCAATCTCATGATATTCTTTAAGAATTTCTTAGCCATTTGTCAAAGAAGGGGACTATAATTGAAGAATTTATGAATTTGGGAACATGTCACCCATCGCAAATCTAAAATCTTGGAAGTGGATACTGGAAAGCACCACTCTGATTATAATTCTGAGTTCTAGCATGGGACATTTTTTAAATCAATAAGCTAAACTATTCCGCGTTTCACTTCAGATCCGTGTGGGCTGTGGAAGAGGCAACACGTCTCTCTCTTTACCCAATCTCATGATATTCTTTAAGAATTTCTTAGCCATTTGTAAAAGAAGGGGACTGTAATTGAAGAATTTATGAATTTGGGAACATGTCACCCATGGCAAATCTAAAATCTTGGAAGTGGATACTGGAAAGCGCCGCTCTGATTACAATTCTGAGTTCTAGCATGGGACATTTTTTAAATAAATAAGCTAAACTATTCCGCGTTTCACTTCAGATCCGTGTGGGCTGTGGAAGAGGCAACACGTCTCTCTCTTTACCCATTCTCATGATATTCTTTAAGAATTTCTTAGCCATTTGTCAAAGAAGGGGACTATAATTGAAGAATTTATGAATTTGGGAACATGTCACCCATGGCAAATCTAAAATCTCTGAAGTGGATACTAAAAAGCCCCGCTCTGATTATAATTCTGAGTTCTAGCATGGGACATTTTTTAAATCAATAAGCTAAACTATTCCGCGTTTCACTTCAGATCCGTGTGGGCTGTGGAAGAGGCAACACGTCTCTCTCTTTACCCAATCTCATGATATTCTTTAAGAATTTCTTAGCCATTTGTAAAAGAAGGGGACTATAATTGAAGAATTTATGAATTTGGGAACATGTCACCCATCGCAAATCTAAAATCTTGGAAGTGGATACTGGAAAGCGCCACTCTGATTATAATTCTGAGTTCTAGCATGGGACATTTTTTAAATCAATAAGCTAAACTATTCCGCGTTTCACTTCAGATCCGTGTGGGCTGTGGAAGAGGCAACACGTCTCTCTCTTTACCCAATCTCATGATATTCTTTAAGAATTTCTTAGCCATTTGTCAAAGAAGGGGACTATAATTGAAGAATTTATGAATTTGGGAACATGTCACCCATGGCAAATCTAAAATCTTGGAAGTGGATACTGGAAAGCGCCGCTCTGATTATAATTCTGAGTTCTAGCATGGGACATTTTTTAAATCAATAAACTAAACTATTCCGCGTTTCACTTCAGATCCGTGTGGGCTGTGGAAGAGGCAACACGTCTCTCTCTTTACCCAATGTCATGATATTCTTTAAGAATTTCTTAGCCATTTGTAAAAGAAGGGGACTGTAATTGAAGAATTTATGAATTTGGGAACATGTCACCCATGGCAAATCTAAAATCTTGGAAGTGGATACTGGAAAGCGCCGCTCTGATTATAATTCTGAGTTCTAGCATGGGACATTTTTTAAATCAATAAGCTAAACTATTCCGCGTTTCACTTCAGATCCGTGTGGGCTGTGGAAGAGGCAACACGTCTCTCTCTTTACCCAATCTCATGATATTCTTTAAGAATTTCTTAGCCATTTGTCAAAGAAGGGGACTATAATTGAAGAATTTATGAATTTGGGAACATGTCACCCATGGCAAATCTAAAATCTTGGAAGTGGATACTGGAAAGCGCCGCTCTGATTATAATTCTGAGTTCTAGCATGGGACATTTTTTAAATCAATAAGCTAAACTATTCCGCGTTTCACTTCAGATCCGTGTGGGCTGTGGAAGAGGCAACACGTCTCTCTCTTTACCCAATCTCATGATATTCTTTAAGAATTTCTTAGCCATTTGTCAAAGAAGGGGACTATAATTGAAGAATTTATGAATTTGGGAACATGTCACCCATGGCAAATCTAAAATCTTGGAAGTGGATACTGGAAAGCCCCGCTCTGATTATAATTCTGAGTTCTAGCATGGGACATTTTTTAAATCAATAAGCTAAACTATTCCGCGTTTCACTTCAGATCCGTGTGGGCTGTGGAAGAGGCAACACGTCTCTCTCTTTACCCAATCTCATGATATTCTTTAAGAATTTCTTAGCCATTTGTCAAAGAAGGGGACTATAATTGAAGAATTTATGAATTTGGGAACATGTCACCCATCGCAAATCTAAAATCTTGGAAGTGGATACTGGAAAGCACCACTCTGATTATAATTCTGAGTTCTAGCATGGGACATTTTTAAATCAATAAGCTAAACTATTCCGCGTTTCACTTCAGATCCGTGTGGGCTGTGGAAGAGGCAACACGTCTCTCTCTTTACCCAATCTCATGATATTCTTTAAGAATTTCTTAGCCATTTGTAAAAGAAGGGGACTGTAATTGAAGAATTTATGAATTTGGGAACATGTCACCCATGGCAAATCTAAAATCTTGGAAGTGGATACTGGAAAGCGCCGCTCTGATTACAATTCTGAGTTCTAGCATGGGACATTTTTTAAATAAATAAGCTAAACTATTCCGCGTTTCACTTCAGATCCGTGTGGGCTGTGGAAGAGGCAACACGTCTCTCTCTTTACCCATTCTCATGATATTCTTTAAGAATTTCTTAGCCATTTGTCAAAGAAGGGGACTATAATTGAAGAATTTATGAATTTGGGAACATGTCACCCATGGCAAATCTAAAATCTCTGAAGTGGATACTGGAAAGCCCCGCTCTGATTATAATTCTGAGTTATAATAATGAGCATGGGACATTTTTTAAATCAATAAGCTAAACTATTCCGCGTTTCACTTCAGATCCGTGTGGGCTGTGGAAGAGGCAACACGTCTCTCTCTTTACCCAATCTCATGATATTCTTTAAGAATTTCTTAGCCATTTGTAAAAGAAGGGGACTGTAATTGAAGAATTTATGAATTTGGGAACATGTCACCCATGGCAAATCTAAAATCTTGGAAGTGGATACTGGAAAGCGCCGCTCTGATTACAATTCTGAGTTCTAGCATGGGACATTTTTTAAATAAATAAGCTAAACTATTCCGCGTTTCACTTCAGATCCGTGTGGGCTGTGGAAGAGGCAACACGTCTCTCTCTTTACCCATTCTCATGATATTCTTTAAGAATTTCTTAGCCATTTGTCAAAGAAGGGGACTATAATTGAAGAATTTATGAATTTGGGAACATGTCACCCATGGCAAATCTAAAATCTCTGAAGTGGATACTAAAAAGCCCCGCTCTGATTATAATTCTGAGTTCTAGCATGGGACATTTTTTAAATCAATAAGCTAAACTATTCCGCGTTTCACTTCAGATCCGTGTGGGCTGTGGAAGAGGCAACACGTCTCTCTCTTTACCCAATCTCATGATATTCTTTAAGAATTTCTTAGCCATTTGTAAAAGAAGGGGACTATAATTGAAGAATTTATGAATTTGGGAACATGTCACCCATCGCAAATCTAAAATCTTGGAAGTGGATACTGGAAAGCGCCACTCTGATTATAATTCTGAGTTCTAGCATGGGACATTTTTTAAATCAATAAGCTAAACTATTCCGCGTTTCACTTCAGATCCGTGTGGGCTGTGGAAGAGGCAACACGTCTCTCTCTTTACCCAATCTCATGATATTCTTTAAGAATTTCTTAGCCATTTGTCAAAGAAGGGGACTATAATTGAAGAATTTATGAATTTGGGAACATGTCACCCATGGCAAATCTAAAATCTTGGAAGTGGATACTGGAAAGCGCCGCTCTGATTATAATTCTGAGTTCTAGCATGGGACATTTTTTAAATCAATAAACTAAACTATTCCGCGTTTCACTTCAGATCCGTGTGGGCTGTGGAAGAGGCAACACGTCTCTCTCTTTACCCAATGTCATGATATTCTTTAAGAATTTCTTAGCCATTTGTAAAAGAAGGGGACTGTAATTGAAGAATTTATGAATTTGGGAACATGTCACCCATGGCAAATCTAAAATCTTGGAAGTGGATACTGGAAAGCGCCGCTCTGATTATAATTCTGAGTTCTAGCATGGGACATTTTTTAAATCAATAAGCTAAACTATTCCGCGTTTCACTTCAGATCCGTGTGGGCTGTGGAAGAGGCAACACGTCTCTCTCTTTACCCAATCTCATGATATTCTTTAAGAATTTCTTAGCCATTTGTCAAAGAAGGGGACTATAATTGAAGAATTTATGAATTTGGGAACATGTCACCCATGGCAAATCTAAAATCTTGGAAGTGGATACTGGAAAGCGCCGCTCTGATTATAATTCTGAGTTCTAGCATGGGACATTTTTTAAATCAATAAGCTAAACTATTCCGCGTTTCACTTCAGATCCGTGTGGGCTGTGGAAGAGGCAACACGTCTCTCTCTTTACCCAATCTCATGATATTCTTTAAGAATTTCTTAGCCATTTGTCAAAGAAGGGGACTATAATTGAAGAATTTATGAATTTGGGAACATGTCACCCATGGCAAATCTAAAATCTTGGAAGTGGATACTGGAAAGCCCCGCTCTGATTATAATTCTGAGTTCTAGCATGGGACATTTTTTAAATCAATAAGCTAAACTATTCCGCGTTTCACATCGGATCCGTGTGGGCTGTGGAAGAGGCAACACGTCTCTCTCTTTACCCAATCTCATGATATTTTTTAAGAATTTCTTAGGCATTTGTCAAAGAAGGGACTATAATTGAAGAATTTATGAATTTGGGAACATGTCACCCATGGCAAATCTAAAATCTTGGAAGTGGATACTGGAAAGCCCCGCTCTGATTATAATTCTGAGTTCTAGCATGGGACATTTTTTAAATCAATAAGCTAAACTATTCCGCGTTTCACTTCAGATCCGTGTGGGCTGTGGAAGAGGCAACACGTCTCTCTCTTTAACCAATCTCATGATATTCTTTAAGAATTTCTTAGCCATTTGTCAAAGAAGGGGACTATAATTGAAGAATTTATGAATTTGGGAACATGTCACCCATCGCAAATCTAAAATCTTGGAAGTGGATACTGGAAAGCACCACTCTGATTATAATTCTGAGTTCTAGCATGGGACATTTTTTAAATCAATAAGCTAAACTATTCCGCGTTTCACTTCAGATCCGTGTGGGCTGTGGAAGAGGCAACACGTCTCTCTCTTTACCCAATCTCATGATATTCTTTAAGAATTTCTTAGCCATTTGTAAAAGAAGGGGACTGTAATTGAAGAATTTATGAATTTGGGAACATGTCACCCATGGCAAATCTAAAATCTTGGAAGTGGATACTGGAAAGCGCCGCTCTGATTACAATTCTGAGTTCTAGCATGGGACATTTTTTAAATAAATAAGCTAAACTATTCCGCGTTTCACTTCAGATCCGTGTGGGCTGTGGAAGAGGCAACACGTCTCTCTCTTTACCCATTCTCATGATATTCTTTAAGAATTTCTTAGCCATTTGTCAAAGAAGGGGACTATAATTGAAGAATTTATGAATTTGGGAACATGTCACCCATGGCAAATCTAAAATCTCTGAAGTGGATACTGGAAAGCCCCGCTCTGATTATAATTCTGAGTTCTAGCATGGGACATTTTTTAAATCAATAAGCTAAACTATTCCGCGTTTCACTTCAGATCCGTGTGGGCTGTGGAAGAGGCAACACGTCTCTCTCTTTACCCAATCTCATGATATTCTTTAAGAATTTCTTAGCCATTTGTCAAAGAAGGGGACTATAATTGAAGAATTTATGAATTTGGGAACATGTCACCCATGGCAAATCTAAAATCTTGGAAGTGGATACTGGAAAGCCCCGCTCTGATTATAATTCTGAGTTCTAGCATGGGACATTTTTTAAATCAATAAGCTAAACTATTCCGCGTTTCACTTCGGATCCGTGTGGGCTGTGGAAGAGGCAACACGTCTCTCTCTTTACCCAATCTCATGATATTTTTTAAGAATTTCTTAGGCATTTGTCAAAGAAGGGACTATAATTGAAGAATTTATGAATTTGGGAACATGTCACCCATGGCAAATCTAAAATCTTGGAAGTGGATACTGGAAAGCCCCGCTCTGATTATAATTCTGAGTTCTAGCATGGGACATTTTTTAAATCAATAAGCTAAACTATTCCGCGTTTCACTTCAGATCCGTGTGGGCTGTGGAAGAGGCAACACGTCTCTCTCTTTAACCAATCTCATGATATTCTTTAAGAATTTCTTAGCCATTTGTCAAAGAAGGGGACTATAATTGAAGAATTTATGAATTTGGGAACATGTCACCCATCGCAAATCTAAAATCTTGGAAGTGGATACTGGAAAGCACCACTCTGATTATAATTCTGAGTTCTAGCATGGGACATTTTTTAAATCAATAAGCTAAACTATTCCGCGTTTCACTTCAGATCCGTGTGGGCTGTGGAAGAGGCAACACGTCTCTCTCTTTACCCAATCTCATGATATTCTTTAAGAATTTCTTAGCCATTTGTAAAAGAAGGGGACTGTAATTGAAGAATTTATGAATTTGGGAACATGTCACCCATGGCAAATCTAAAATCTTGGAAGTGGATACTGGAAAGCGCCGCTCTGATTACAATTCTGAGTTCTAGCATGGGACATTTTTTAAATCAATAAGCTAAACTATTCCGCGTTTCACTTCAGATCCGTGTGGGCTGTGGAAGAGGCAACACGTCTCTCTCTTTACCCATTCTCATGATATTCTTTAAGAATTTCTTAGCCATTTGTCAAAGAAGGGGACTATAATTGAAGAATTTATGAATTTGGGAACATGTCACCCATCGCAAATCTAAAATCTTGGAAGCGGATACTGGAAAGCCCCGCTCTGATTATAATTCTGAGTTCTAGCATGGGACATTTTTTAAATCAATAAACTAAACTATTCCGCGTTTCACTTCAGATCCGTGTGGGCTGTGGAAGAGGCAACACGTCTCTCTCTTTACCCAATCTCATGATATTCTTTAAGAATTTCTTAGCCATTTGTAAAAGAAGGGGACTGTAATTGAAGAATTTATGAATTTGGGAACATGTCACCCATGGCAAATCTAAAATCTTGGAAGTGGATACTGGAAAGCGCCGCTCTGATTACAATTCTGAGTTCTAGCATGGGACATTTTTTAAATCAATAAGCTAAACTATTCCGCGTTTCACTTCAGATCCGTGTGGGCTGTGGAAGAGGCAACACGTCTCTCTCTTTACCCATTCTCATGATATTCTTTAAGAATTTCTTAGCCATTTGTCAAAGAAGGGGCTATAATTGAAGAATTTATGAATTTGGGAACATGTCACCCATGGCAAATCTAAAATCTCTGAAGTGGATACTGGAAAGCCCCGCTCTGATTATAATTCTGAGTTCTAGCATGGGACATTTTTTAAATCAATAAGCTAAACTATTCCGCGTTTCACTTCGGATCCGTGTGGGCTGTGGAAGAGGCAACACGTCTCTCACTTTACCCAATCTCATGATATTCTTTAAGAATTTCTTAGCCATTTGTCAAAGAAGGGGACTATAATTGAAGAATTTATGAATTTGGGAACATGTCACCCATGGCAAATCTAAAATCTTGGAAGTGGATACTGGAAAGCGCCGCTCTGATTATAATTCTGAGTTCTAGCATGGGACATTTTTTAAATCAATAAGCTAAACTATTCCGCGTTTCACTTCAGATCCGTGTGGGCTGTGGAAGAGGCAACACGTCTCTCTCTTTACCCAATCTCATGATATTCTTTAAGAATTTCTTAGCCATTTGTAAAAGAAGGGGACTGTAATTGAAGAATTTATGAATTTGGGAACATGTCACCCATGGCAAATCTAAAATCTTGGAAGTGGATACTGGAAAGCGCCGCTCTGATTATAATTCTGAGTTCTAGCATGGGACATTTTTTAAATCAATAAGCTAAACTATTCCGCGTTTCACTTCAGATCCGTGTGGGCTGTGGAAGAGGCAACACGTCTCTCTCTTTACCCATTCTCATGATATTCTTTAAGAATTTCTTAGCCATTTGTCAAAGAAGGGGACTATAATTGAAGAATTTATGAATTTGGGAACATGTCACCCATGGCAAATCTAATATCTCTGAAGTGGATACTGGAAAGCCCCGCTCTGATTATAATTCTGAGTTCTAGCATGGGACATTTTTTAAATCAATAAGCTAAACTATTCCGCGTTTCACTTCAGATCCGTGTGGGCTGTGGAAGAGGCAACACGTCTCTCTCTTTACCCAATCTCATGATATTCTTTAAGAATTTCTTAGCCATTTGTCAAAGAAGGGGACTATAATTGAAGAATTTATGAATTTGGGAACATGTCACCCATCGCAAAT
Source organism: Stegodyphus dumicola (assembly GCF_044657685.1). NCBI lineage: Eukaryota > Metazoa > Arthropoda > Arachnida > Araneae > Eresidae > Stegodyphus > Stegodyphus dumicola. The sequence goes on from NC_140769.1 coordinate 89,069,977, forward strand.
CTAAAATCTTGGAAGTGGATACTGGAAAGCGCCGCTCTGATTATAATTCTGAGTTCTAGCATGGGACATTTTTTAAATCAATAAGCTAAACTATTCCGCGTTTCACTTCAGATCCGTGTGGGCTGTGGAAGAGGCAACACGTCTCTCTCTTTACCCAATCTCATGATATTCTTTAAGAATTTCTTAGCCATTTGTCAAAGAAGGGGACTATAATTGAAGAATTTATGAATTTGGGAACATGTCACCCATGGCAAATCTAAAATCTTGGAAGTGGATACTGGAAAGCCCCGCTCTGATTATAATTCTGAGTTCTAGCATGGGACATTTTTTAAATCAATAAGCTAAACTATTCCGCGTTTCACTTCAGATCCGTGTGGGCTGTGGAAGAGGCAACACGTCTCTCTCTTTACCCAATCTCATGATATTCTTTAAGAATTTCTTAGCCATTTGTCAAAGAAGGGGACTATAATTGAAGAATTTATGAATTTGGGAACATGTCACCCATCGCAAATCTAAAATCTTGGAAGTGGATACTGGAAAGCGCCACTCTGATTATAATTCTGAGTTCTAGCATGGGACATTTTTTAAATCAATAAGCTAAACTATTCCGCGTTTCACTTCAGATCCGTGTGGGCTGTGGAAGAGGCAACACGTCTCTCTCTTTACCCAATCTCATGATATTCTTTAAGAATTTCTTAGCCATTTGTCAAAGAAGGGGACTATAATTGAAGAATTTATGAATTTGGGAACATGTCACCCATGGCAAATCTAAAATCTTGGAAGTGGATACTGGAAAGCGCCGCTCTGATTATAATTCTGAGTTCTAGCATGGGACATTTTTTAAATCAATAAGCTAAACTATTCCGCGTTTCACTTCAGATCCGTGTGGGCTGTGGAAGAGGCAACACGTCTCTCTCTTTACCCAATCTCATGATATTCTTTAAGAATTTCTTAGCCATTTGTAAAAGAAGGGGACTGTAATTGAAGAATTTATGAATTTGGGAACATGTCACCCATGGCAAATCTAAAATCTTGGAAGTGGATACTGGAAAGCGCCGCTCTGATTATAATTCTGAGTTCTAGCATGGGACATTTTTTAAATCAATAAGCTAAACTATTCCGCGTTTCACTTCAGATCCGTGTGGGCTGTGGAAGAGGCAACACGTCTCTCTCTTTACCCATTCTCATGATATTCTTTAAGAATTTCTTAGCCATTTGTCAAAGAAGGGGACTATAATTGAAGAATTTATGAATTTGGGAACATGTCACCCATGGCAAATCTAAAATCTCTGAAGTGGATACTGGAAAGCCCCGCTCTGAATATAATTCTGAGTTCTAGCATGGGACATTTTTTAAATCAATAAGCTAAACTATTCCGCGTTACACTTCAGATCCGTGTGGGCTGTGGAAGAGGCAACACGTCTCTCTCTTTACCCAAACTCATGATATTCTTTAAGAATTTCTTAGCCATTTGTCAAAGAAGGGGACTATAATTGAAGAATTTATGAATTTGGGAACATGTCACCCATCGCAAATCTAAAATCTTGGAAGTGGATACTGGAAAGCGCCGCTCTGATTATAATTCTGAGTTCTAGCATGGGACATTTTTTAAATCAATAAGCTAAACTATTCCGCGTTTCACTTCAGATCCGTGTGGGCTGTGGAAGAGGCAACACGTCTCTCTCTTTACCCAATCTCATGATATTCTTTAAGAATTTCTTAGCCATTTGTCAAAGAAGGGGACTATAATTGAAGAATTTATGAATTTGGGAACATGTCACCCATGGCAAATCGAAAATCTTGGAAGTGGATACTGGAAAGCCCCGCTCTGATTATAATTCTGAGTTCTAGCATGGGACATTTTTCAAATCAATAAGCTAAACTATTCCGCGTTTCACTTCAGATCCGTGTGGGCTGTGGAAGAGGCAACACGTGTCTCTCTTTACCCAATCTCATGATATTCTTTAAGAATTTCTTAGCCATTTGTCAAAGAAGGGGACTATAATTGAAGAATTTATGAATTTGGGAACATGTCACCCATCGCAAATCTAAAATCTTGGAAGTGGATACTGGAAAGCGCCACTCTGATTATTATTCTGAGTTCTAGCATGGGACATTTTTTAAATCAATAAGCTAAACTATTCCGCGTTTCACTTCAGATCCGTGTGGGCTGTGGAAGAGGCAACACGTCTCTCTTTTTACCCAATCTCATGATATTCTTTAAGAATTTCTTAGCCATTTGTCAAAGAAGGGGACTATAATTGAAGAATTTATGAATTTGGGAACATGTCACCCATGGCAAATCTAAAATCTTGGAAGTGGATACTGGAAAGCGCCGCTCTGATTATAATTCTGAGTTCTAGCATGGGACATTTTTTAAATCAATAAGCTAAACTATTCCGCGTTTCACTTCAGATCCGTGTGGGCTGTGGAAGAGGCAACACGTCTCTCTCTTTACCCAATCTCATGATATTCTTTAAGAATTTCTTAGCCATTTGTAAAAGAAGGGGACTGTAATTGAAGAATTTATGAATTTGGGAACATGTCACCCATGGCAAATCTAAAATCTTGGAAGTGGATACTGGAAAGCGCCGCTCTGATTATAATTCTGAGTTCTAGCATGGGACATTTTTTAAATCAATAAGCTAAACTATTCCGCGTTTCACTTCAGATCCGTGTGGGCTGTGGAAGAGGCAACACGTCTCTCTCTTTACCCATTCTCATGATATTCTTTAAGAATTTCTTAGCCATTTGTCAAAGAAGGGGACTATAATTGAAGAATTTATGAATTTGGGAACATGTCACCCATGGCAAATCTAAAATCTTGGAAGTGGATACTGGAAAGCGCCGCTCTGATTATAATTCTGAGTTCTAGCATGGGACATTTTTTAAATCAATAAGCTAAACTATTCCGCGTTTCACTTCAGATCCGTGTGGGCTGTGGAAGAGGCAACACGTCTCTCTCTTTACCCAATCTCATGATATTCTTTAAGAATTTCTTAGCCATTTGTAAAAGAAGGGGACTGTAATTGAAGAATTTATGAATTTGGGAACATGTCACCCATGGCAAATCTAAAATCTTGGAAGTGGATACTGGAAAGCCCCGCTCTGATTATAATTCTGAGTTCTAGCATGGGACATTTTTTAAATCAATAAGCTAAACTATTCCGCGTTTCACTTCAGATCCGTGTGGGCTGTGGAAGAGGCAACACGTCTCTCTCTTTACCCAATCTCATGATATTCTTTAAGAATTTCTTAGCCATTTGTCAAAGAAGGGGACTATAATTGAAGAATTTATGAATTTGGGAACATGTCACCCATGGCAAATCGAAAATCTTGGAAGTGGATACTGGAAAGCCCCGCTCTGATTATAATTCTGAGTTCTAGCATGGGACATTTTTTAAATCAATAAGCTAAACTATTTTTCTAGTCTCATATTCTCTCGTGACTAGGGTTCCAGATTTGGGTAGAGAGAGACATGTTGCCTCATCAACAGCCCGCACAGTTCTGAACAGAAACGTGGAATGCTTTTATAGAAAAGTGAAGAGTTGAAAGTGAAAGTCGAAAAACGAAATGGGATCGGCTAGGAAAAATTTCTCAGAGCTCAGAAAAAAATTCTGAGATGTAAAAAAAAAAAAAAAAAAAAAAAATCTTTTTGTTAATTTTTATCATGTCTTCTAGACATGATTTTTTTTTTACATCTCAGAATTTTTTTCTGAGCTCTGAAAATATTTTCCCAGCCGATCTCATTTCGTTTTTCGACTTTCACTTTCAACTCTTCTCTTTTCTATAAAAGTATTTCGAGTTTCTGTTCAGAACACTGTGGGCTGTTGAAAAGGCAACACGTCTCCCTCTCTACATTAATTGGGAATCCATCATGTTCTAAAGCAGAATTCTTTGAGAATCTCTTAACCTTTCTGAACTTTAGAAGAGCTAGCTGGATATTTCTTCATTTCTTTTTCAAGTATGGGTTCAAAGGATTCTTTTAAATAGTTGCAAGTAAGACGTTGTATCATTTTCTGTTGATCATGAATCTATTAAAAAATTTCAATGCCTAGTTTTAGGGCTACCTATACCCAACATGATTCATATGTTTTACTCTACGTTTTAGATGAGACCCTCTCTTAAAAACATGATTTTCCTATTCAAAGTTGAAATGAGTTTCCAAAAGCATGATCCTTTTAAAAAAAACATGTGTGTTTGTGTAGGTGTGGTGGGACGGTTAGCTTTCTTTCTTACGAGATAGTCATCTCCACGAGATGTGTTTTGGATATCTTCTCCACCCTCTCGTGGTCGCTGAAATCTCGTGATGGCTCAAGTGAAAAGGGTTCGTTTATTTTGACTCACAACCACGTTATATTTTTTTGGATATCTCCTCCAACGACTAGTGGAACTCTTTTCCCTGAAATCAGGTATGTTTAGCAAGCCCTCTGAAGTGAAGCTCGGAATACTTTGACAAATCCTGTCGAGTGGATTCTGAAACCATTTTTAAAGGATCTCAGAGAAACACCTATGAAGACAATAGCAACGTGTCGTTTTTTTCGGAAAGGATGAAGCAGGCTCATGGTGAGAGATGTTGCTGTAAAATGTTTTTTTTTCTTAGAAATTTGAAAAAAAATAGAGAGTAGTAAGACACAGTCTCTTTTTTCGAAACTGAGTAGGAGGGTCATTTTGAGATGAGCTGGAAAATATTTTCTGAGAGATTTGAAAAAAATTTTTAAAAAATTAAACAATATATATATTATATAATATATATTATAAATACTTTTTGTTCATTTTTATCATGTCTTCAGACATGATAAAAATGAACGACATATCTCTTTTCTCTTTGAAACCTCTTTCAACCTATCTCGTCATGTTTCTCAAGTAACATTTCTTTCCTGAAAAGCTAATTTCTTTAGAAACCTAAGACAACTCCTTTCCTGAAAAGCTAATTTCTTTAGACACCTAAGGCAACAGGTAGAGACATACTTCGAACCAAAAAGAGAGTAGAGATCCTTTTGAATAATGTCGAATAGACAAAAGACGAGTAGCCATTTCCACGTTTTTTTACTTTCACTTTCAATTCTTCTCTTATCTATAAAAGCATTCTACGTTTCTGTTCAGAACATTGTGGGCTGTTGGAAAGGCAACACGTCAATATTTTTCCCCTCGACTCGATGAGTCAAATGAGACCTATCTAAAGGGTTATTAGAACGAATTCATACTTGTGTATTGAAATCACTCGAGTTTCGACTTAACATCAGTCTGTGCTGTGTATTCTGCTTGAATACATACTTTTCCCTCCTAGAAACAGCTTTTGTGAAGGTAGGCCATCCATTCTTCACAGCTCTTAGACATTTATTTCCAGCTGATTTGATCGACGAGACATCACCTTATTTTTAAGCATCCACTCTCTAGGATCTATGAAAGTTTTTATGGTTTTGTTTCTGTTGAGTCTGTGCTGTAGAGTCCCCAAATGTCTACAAGGGTTCTTATTCTAGAACGTGTGCACAGTTTTGACGTTTCATTTCATAGCTGGGGTGATGGGTGGGTCACCTTACTTTCAAACTGTACCGTGGAGGTAGAGATGTTAGAAAGTTTCGAGCCTACGTGTTTAATTCATGGGTGAACCACGCTTCGTGAACAAAACAGGAACCTTCGTGGATCGTCCCTAGGAAAAAGCATAGAACGGAAATGGCTACTCGTCTTTTGTCTATTCGACATTATTCAAAAGGATCTCTACTCTCTTTTTGGTTCGAAGTATGTCTCTACCTGTTGTCTTAGGTGTCTAAAGAAATTAGCTTTTCAGGAAAGGAGTTGTCTTAGGTTTCTAAAGAAATTAGCTTTTCAGGAAAGAAATGTTACTTGAGAAATATGACGAGATAGGTTGAAAGAGGTATCAAAGAGAAAAGAGATATGTCGTTCATTTTTATCATGTCTGAAGACATGATAAAAATGAACAAAAAGTATTTATAATATATATTATATAATATATATATTTTTTAATTTTTTAAAAAATTTTTTCAAATCTCTCAGAAAATATTTTCCAGCTCATCTCAAAATGACCCTCCTACTCAGTTTCGAAAAAAGAGACTGTGTCTTACTACTCTCTATTTTTTTTCAAATTTCTAAGAAAAAAAAACATTTTACAGCAACATCTCTCACCATGAGCCTTTCCGAAAAAAAACGACACGTTGCTATTGTCTTCATAGGTGTTTCTCTGAGATCCTTTAAAAATGGTTTCAGAATCCACTCGACAGGATTTGTCAAAGTATTCCGAGCTTCACTTCAGAGGGCTTGCTAAACATACCTGATTTCAGGGAAAAGAGTTCCACGAGTCGTTGGAGGAGATATCCAAAAAAATATAACATGGTTGTGAGTCAAAATAAACGAACCCTTTTCACTTGAGCCATCACGAGATTTCAGCGACCACGAGAGGGTGGAGAAGATATCCAAAACACATCTCGTGGAGATGACTATCTCGTAAGAAAGAAAGCTAACCGTCCCACCACACCTACACAAACACACATGTTTTTTTTAAAAGGATCATGCTTTTGGAAACTCATTTCAACTTTGAATAGGAAAATCATGTTTTTAAGAGAGGGTCTCATCTAAAACGTAGAGTAAAACATATGAATCATGTTGGGTATAGGTAGCCCTAAAACTAGGCATTGAAATTTTTTAATAGATTCATGATCAACAGAAAATGATACAACGTCTTACTTGCAACTATTTAAAAGAATCCTTTGAACCCATACTTGAAAAAGAAATAAAGAAATATCCAGCTAACTCTTCTAAAGTTCAGAAAGGTTAAGAGATTCTCAAAGAATTCTTCTTTAGAACATCATGGATTCCCAATCAATGTAGAGAGGGAGACGTGTTGCCTTTTCAACAGCCCACAGTGTTCTGAACAGAAACTCGAAATACTTTTATAGAAAAGAGAAGAGTTGAAAGTGAAAGTCGAAAAACGAAATGAGATCGGCTGGGAAAATATTTTCAGAGCTCAGAAAAAAATTCTGAGATGTAAAAAAAAAAAAAAAAAAAAAAAAAAAAAACCTTTTTGTTAATTTTTATCATGCCTTCTAGACATGATAGAAGTTAACTCATCCCCCTATTGTATGGGAATGTTGTCTCCCACTTTCTAAAAATAGACCATGACTCATCCAATCTTTTCTTCGAATTCTATTCTTTAGAAAGAATGAGTCATGGTCTATTTTTAGAAAGTGGGAGACAACATTCCCAGACAAAAAGAGAAGGGAGTTAATTTTTATCATGTCTAGAAGACATGATAAAAATTAACAAAAAGATTTTTTTTTTTTTTTTACATGTCAGAATTTTTTTCTGAGCTCTGAGAAATTTTTCCTAGCCGATCCCATTTCGTTTTTCAACTTTCACTTTCAACTCTTCACTTTTCTATAAAAGCATTCCACGTTTCTGTTCAGAACAGTGTGGGCTGTTGATGAGGCAACATGTCTCTCTCTACCCAAATCTGGAACCCTAGTCACGAGAGAATATGAGACTAGAAAAATAGTTTAGCTTATTGATTTAAAAAATGTCCCATGCTAGAACTCAGAATTATAATCAGAGCGGGGCTTTCCAGTATCCACTTCCAAGATTTTAGATTTGCCATGGGTGACATGTTCCCAAATTCATAAATTCTTCAATAAAGTCCCCTTCTTTGACAAATGGCTAAGAAATTCTTAAAGAATATCATGAGATTGGGTAAAGAGAGAGACGTGTTGCCTCTTCCACAGCCCACACGGATCTGAAGTGAAACGCGGAATAGTTTAGCTTATTGATTTAAAAAATGTCCCATGCTAGAACTCAGAATTATAATCAGAGCGGGGCTTTCCAGTATCCACTTCCAAGATTTTAGATTTGCCATGGGTGACATGTTCCCAAATTCATAAATTCTTCAATTATAGTCCCCTTCTTTGACAAATGGGTAAGAAATTCTTAAAGAATATCATGAGATTGGGTAAAGAGAGAGACGTGTTGCCTCTTCCACAGCCCACACGGATCTGAAGTGAAACGCGGAATAGTTTAGCTTATTGATTTAAAAAATGTCCCATGCTAGAACTCAGAATTATAATCAGAGCGGCGCTTTCCAGTATCCACTTCCAAGATTTTAGATTTGCGATGGGTGACATGTTCCCAAATTCATAAATTCTTCAATTATAGTCCCCTTCTTTGACAAATGGCTAAGAAATTCTTAAAGAATATCATGAGATTGGGTAAACAGAGAGACGTGTTGCCTCTTCCACAGACCACACGGATCTGAAGTGAAACGCGGAATGCTTTTATAGATAACTGGGGAATTGAAACAAATTCAAAACCCAATCGAAAGTAAAAGCCCAACAGAATTCCACAAGAATGAGTCATAGTCTATTTTTAGAAAGAGTGAGACAACATTCCGAGACAAAAACAGAAGGGAGTTAATTTTTATCATGTCTAGAAGACATGATAAAAATTAACAAAAAGATTTTTTTTTTTTTTTACGTCTCAGAATTTTTTTCTGAGCTCTGAGAATTTTTCCCAGTCGGCTTGATTCACAAAACCAGATATATTCAAATTATCTCTATAGAGGGTTCTCATCTATTTAAACCACTCGCGTTTCAGCTTTAAATCAGTCTGTGCTGTGCACTGGAGCTGAATACACGCTTCCTCCTCCTGGAAAGAGGTTTTGTGAAGGTGTGTGGAGATATTGTTTTCAGCTGTCAGACATTTTTTTCCAACAGCCGACTCGATAGTTCAAATGACACCGTGGAAGTTGGAGAGAGGTCAAGTCGATTCGGAGGACGGTAAAGCATTTGAGGGCTATTTGCCTTAAGAAATGCCTTCGTGGAGGACTTTGGAAGGGAAACTGGCTCGTATTCACGTTACACATGGGGAAAAACCACGAAAAAAAACACCCATGCAGCCAGCTTGAAAGTCAGTCGTTCACGTTTTACAAAATATGAAATGTATTTTATAAATACATATTGGGATCGTATTCAAAATTGGATCATTCTGTTGTTTTATCAGAATATGCCAGTATACGGTTGAACAATTCTATTGAATCACATGATCTTACCTTCTTGAAAGTCATTTGTTAACGTTTCACAAAATATATATCAGTATAAGATGGAACCATCATGATCCGTTATCCTGACTGATGGAGTCAGCTGTGGATCATGGGATCTTTTGCCTTGTTGAAAACGATTTGTTAAAGTTCCACAAAATATATCAGTATACAATGGAACTATCGTGATCCGTTAATTCTGATGTGTCTAGTCAGCTGTGGATCACGAGATCTTGCCTTCTTGAAAGTCATTTGTTAAAGAAGTTTCACAAAATATATCAGTATACAATGGAACAATCGTGATCCGTTAATCCTGACTGATTGAGTCAGCTCTGGATCACGAGATCTTGCCTTCTTGAAAGTCATTTGTTAAAGAAGTTTCACAAAATATATCAGTATACAATGGAACAATCATGATCCGTTAATCCTGACTGATTGAGTCAGTTCTGGATCACGAGATCTTGCCTTCTTGAAAGTCATTTGTTAAAATTTCACAAAATATATCAGTATACGAGGGAACAGTCGTGATCCCATTATACTGACTGCTCTAGCCAGCTGTGGATCACGAGATCTTGCCTTATTGAAAAGGATTTGTTAAAGAAGTTTCACAAAATATATCAGTATACGATTGATAAAATCGTGATCCGTTAATCCTGACTAGTCTACCCAGCTGTGGATCACGAGATCTTGCCTTGTTAAAGTTTCACAAAATATATCAGAATACGATGGAATCATCGTGATCCGTTGATCCTGACTGCTCTAGCCAGCTATGGATCACGAGACCTTGCCCTGTTGAAAGGGATTTGTTAAAGTTTCACAAAATATATCAGTATACGATTGATAAAAGCGTGATCCGTTTTTCCTGACTAATGGAGTCAGCTGTGGATCACGAGATCTTGGCTTCTTGAAAGAAATTTGTTAAAGTTTCACAAAATATATAAGTATATGATGGAACAATCGTGATCCGATTACAATGACGGATCTAGCCAGCTGTGGATCACGAGATCTTGGCTTCTTGAAAGGAATTTGTTAAAGTTTCACAAAATATATCAGTATATGATGGAACAATCGTGATCCGATTACACTGACGTATCTAGCCAGCTGTGGATCACGAGATCTTGGCTTCTTGAAAGGAATTTGTTAAAGTTTCACAAAATATATCAGTATATGAAATAATAGCATGTTTTCTATAAAAAACAGCTATTGAGTAAAACATTTCTAGCCTTGAAAAACAAAAACAGTAGCAGGGGGAAAAATATTACCCTACCTCAAAGTATTGAAAAGAAATAAGAATACATTTCTATAAAATGGGTGACTCAATAAATATTTGTAGTCTATGAAATACAAAAGAGTAACAAAAAATGTTCACATACCTTCACAGAAGCTCTTCCCAGGAGAGTGAGAAGCGTGTATCCTTGTTGAGTGCACAGCACAGACTGATCTGAAGCCGAAACGCGAGTGGTTTAAATACATTAACGAGTTGCTTCTAGAAATCGACTGGGAAAAATTCTCAGAGCTCTGGAAAAATTTTCACACATTAAAAAATAAAAAAAAAATAAATAAAAAAAAAAAAAAAACAACCTTCTTTTTTTCTTTCTTAATTTGATGTCTTCACTTTTTTTATTTCTACAAGGTCAAAAGAATGAAGACATCAAATTAAGAAAGAAAAAGGAAGTGTTTTTTTTTTAATCTTTTTTGAGCTTTGAAAATTTTCTTCCCAGTCGTTAACATTTCGTTTTTGGACTTTCAGTTTCAATTCTTGGACCCATGATGTTCTTTTCTTGATGTTCTTGTAGTATATTTCTATACAAATTCACTCCTTTTCCCCAAAAAAGATATCTCTTTTTTATTTTTTTTTACCTTCCAATTTGTATAGCTATATACTGAAAACAGGCATTAAAGTCAGTTTGTAGTATATTCCTCTACAAATTCACTTAATTTCCCAGCAAAAAGATGTCTTTTTTATTTTTTTACCTTCCAATTTGCATACCTATATGCTGAAAACAGGCTTTAAAGTCCGTTTGTAGTATATTCCTATACAAATTCACTGCCTTCCCCCCCGAAAAAAAAGATATCTTTTTTTTATTTTTTTTACTTTCCAATTTGTATAGCTATATAGTGAAAACAGGCTTTAAATTCCGTTTGTAGTATATTCCTATACAAATTTACTCCCTTTTCCCCAAAAAGATGTCTTTTTTTTAATTTTACCTTCAAATTTGTATAGCTACATACTGAGAACAGGCGTTCAAGTCCGTTTGTAGTATATTGGTATACATGGTCTATTTTTAGAAACAGTGAGACAACATTCCAACACAAAAGGGGGGTAGGGTTAATTTTTATCATGTCTAGAAGACATGATAAAAATTAACAAATTTTTTTTTTTTTTTTTTTACATCTCAAATTTTTTTTCTGAGCTTTGAAAAATTTTTCCCAGTCAGCAACCAAGTGAAAATTCTCCAGCCAAGACGATTGGCCTTTTACTTTCACTTTCAACACTTTTCTATAAAAGTATTCTACGTTTTCTCTTCAGAACTGTGCGGGCTGTCCAAGGTGCAGCATGCTTTTTCTCTCTCTCTCTACCTCATCTGGACCCAGGACCACTCTTCTAGAAAGAGCTTCTGTGAACACAAGCTTTTTTCCAATTTTTGACGTCTCACAGAATAGAAATCATTTCTCCGTTTAGGGGAAATGTTTCCCATTTGAAAAGCTAGGACCCCTCGTTTGGATTTCATCAGCAACCGTTTATCAGGGTCTAGCGAAATTGGATGATCCATCCATGGATCAGAATTTCCCATCCGTGGTTTTTATGCATCAAGATTTCAACATAGTTTAAGAAAAATCCTTCAATCCTATTTGAAAGGAGATGACATGATATTGAAAGACATTTTCCCTTGACGAAATCTCTCTATCCCACACCTTCTTCTAAAGTGAAGTTAAAGAGATTTTTCATACCGGGTTTTCAATTTTCACCTCAAATCATACCGTTGACGACGTGTGACACACAAACCGTGACATAAATTTCAGTTTCCATGACAGCTAACAGTCTTGAGGTTTAAACAAATGTATGAAAGAATTTATTTTTGATCCGTTTCAGCGATTGAGTGGGCTGGGATAAAAAAGGCTCTTTCCATGACAGCTAACACGCTTGAGCTTTAAACATGTATGAAAGAATTTATTTTTAATCCATTTCAGCGATTGAGTGGGCTGTGAAAAGAAAAAGCTCTTTCCATGATACCTAACACTCTTGAGCTTTAAAAATGTATGAAAGAATTTATTTTTAATCCATTTCAGCGATTGAGGGGGCTGGGAAACATTTTCTTAGAGCTCAGGGGAAAAAAAGGATCTTTCCATGATACCTAACACGCTTGAGCTTTAAAATTGTATGAACGAATTTATTTTTAATCCATTTCAGCGATTGAGAGGACTGGGAAACATTTTCTTAGAGCTCAGGGGAAAAAAGGCTCTTTCCGTGACACCTAACACGCTTGAGCTCTAAAAATGTATGAAACAATTTATTTTTAATCCATTTCAGCGATTGAGGGGGCTCGGAAAATTTTCTGAGAGCTCAGGGAATGTGTCTCCAGGTTGAATGCATGAAAGCCAAAAGAATTCCTCATGAAAGAATATCTTTTTTTTCCTGGTTGTGGGATGGAGTAGAGTTCCTGCATCTTGAAACACCCACACTGATCTGAAGAGAAATACGAAATGTTTTTATAGATATAAGAAATGAACTGAAAGTGAAAGTAAAAATGAAATTGTATTGGCTGGAAATATTTCTTGGCTGTTGAATGGGAAAAATATTTCCAGAGCTGAAAAAAAAAAAAAATATTCTATTAATTCTATTAATTTGATGTCTTCACTTTATTTACTTAGGAATGGAGAAACACAAAGACTATCACTCATCCTTTCTAAAACATATAATTCCTAGAATGAGTCATGGTCTATTTTTAGAAACAGTGAGACAACATTCCCACACAAAAGGGGGGCAGGGTTAATTTTTATCATGTCAAGAAGACATGATGAAAATTAACAAAAAGTTTTTTTTTTTTTTTTTTTTTTTTTTTTTTTACATCTCAGATTTTTTTTCTGAGCTCTGAAAATTTTTTCCCAGTCGGCAACCAAGTGAAAATTTTCCAGCCAAGACGATTTGGCTTTTACTTTCACTTTCATCGCTTTTCTATAAAATTATTCCCCGTTTTCTATTCAGAACCGTGCGGGCTATCCAAGGTGCAGCATGCTTTTTCTCTTTCTCTATCTCATCTGGACCCAGGAACATTCTTCTAGAAAGAGCTTCTGTGAACACAAGTTTCTTTCCACTTTTTAATGTCTCACAGAATAGAAATCATTCTTCTGTTTAAGGGAAAATGTTTCCCTTTTGAAAAGCTAGGACCCCTCGTTTGGATTTCATCAGCAACCGTTTATCAGGTTCTAGCGAAATTGGATGATCCATCCATGAATCAGAATTTCCCATGCGTGGTTTGGATGCAAAAAGATTTCAACATAGTTTAAGAAAAATCCTATTTGAAAGGAGATGTCATGATATCGAAAGACACCTCAAACCATACCGTTGACGACGTGTGAGACACAAACCATGACATAAATTTCAGTTTCTATGACAGCTAACACGCTTGAGCTTTAAAAATGTATGAAAGAAGTTATTTTTAATCCATTTCAGCGATTGAGTGGGCTGGGGAAAAAAAGGCCCTTTCCATGACAGCTAACACGCTTGAGCTTTAAAAATGTATGAAAGAATTTGTTTTTAATCCATTTCAGCGATTAAGTGGACTGGGAAACATTTTCTTAGAGCTCAGGGGAAAAAAAGGCTCTTTCCATGAGAACTAACACTCTTGAGGTTTAAAAATGTATGAAAGAATTTGTTTTTAATTCATTTCAGCTATTGAGTGGGCTGGGAAACATTTTCTTAGAGCTCAGGGGAAAAAAAGGCTCTTTCCATGAGAACTAACACTCTTGAGGTTTAAAAATGTATGAAAGAATTTGTTTTTAATTCATTTCAGCTATTGAGTGGGCTGGGGAAAAAAAGGCCCTTTTCATGAGAGCTAACATGCTTGAGCTTTAAAAATATAGGAACGAATTTATTTTTAATCCATTTCAGCGATTGAGTGGGCTGGGAAACATTTTCTTAGAGCTCAGGGGAAAAAAGGTTCTTTCCATGACAGCTAACGCGCTTGAGCTTTAAAAATGTATGAAACAATTTATTTTTAATCCATTTCAGCGATTGAGTGGGCTGGGAAACATTTTCTAAGAGCTCAGGGAATGTGTGTCTAGTTTGAATGCACAGCACACACGGATGGGAAGTCGAAACTCGAGTGGCTTAAAAAATAAATATACGAAATTTGGTTCATCGAGCTCACTAGGAAAAATTCTCAGAGTTCTGGAAATAATTCTGAGTTCAATCATGGGACATGAGAACAGAAATGTATTACAATCATCATGACATCATTGTTTTCGAAAGCCAAAAGAATTCCTCATGAAAGAACATCTTTTTTTTCCTGGTTGTGGGATGGAGTAGAGTTGCTGCATCTTGAACAACCCACACTTATCTGAACAGAAACATGAAATGTTCTTATAGATATAAGAAATGAATTGAAAGTGAAAGTAAAAATGAAATTGTATTGGCTGGAAATATTTCTTGGCTGTTGAATGGGAAAAATATTTCCAAAGCTGAAAAAAAAAAAACTCTTCCTTTTTTTCTATTAATTTGATGTCTTCACTTTGTTTACTTTGGAATGGAGAAACCCAAAGACCATGACTCATCCTTTCTTAAACATATAATTCCTAGAATGAGTCATGGTCTATTTTTAGAAACAGTGAGACAACATTCCCACACAAAAGGGGGGTAGGGTTAATTTTATCATGTCTAGAAGACATGATAAAAATTAACAATTTTTTTTTTTTTTTTTACATCTCAGAATTTTTTTCTGAGCTCTGAAAATTTTTTCACAGTCGGCAACCAAGTGAAAAATTTCCAATCGGCTCTTATTTTCAACTCTTTTCTATAAAAGCATTCCACGTTTTCTGTTCAGAACCGTGCGGGCTCTCCATGGTGCAACATGCTTTTTCTCTCTCTACCTCATCTGCAGCTCTATGACAGCTAACACGCTTGAGCTTTAAAAATGTATGAAAGAAGTTATTTTTAATCCATTTCAGCGAATGAGTGGGCTGGTGAAAAAAAGGCCCTTTCCATGACAGCTAACACGCTTGAGCTTTAAAAATGTATGAAAGAATTTATTTTTAATCCATTTCAGCGATTGAGTCTGCTGGGAAACATTTTCTCAGAGCTCAGGGGGAAAAAGGCTCTTTCCATGACAGCTAACACTCTTGAGGTTTAAAAATGTATGAAAAAATTTATTTTTAATCCATTTCAGCGATTGAGTGGGCTGGGAAACATTTTCTTAGAGCTCAGGGAAAAAAAGCCTCTTTCCATGACAGCTAACACTCTTAAGCTTTAAAAATGTATGAAATAATTTATTTTTAATCCATTTCAGCGATTGAGTCTGCTGGGAAACATTTTCTTAGAGCTCAGGGGAAAAAAAGGCTCTTTCCATGACAGCTAACACTCTTAAGCTTTAAAAATGTATGAAAAAATTTATTTTTAATCCATTTCAGCGATTGAGTCTGCTGGGAAACATTTTCTCAGAGCTAAGGGGGAAAAAGGCTCTTTCCATGACAGCTAACACTCTTGAGGTTTAAAAATGTATGAAAGAATTTATTTTTAATCCATTTCAGCGATTGAGTGGGCTGGGAAACATTTTCTTAGAGCTCAAGGAAAAAAAGGCTCTTTCCATGACAGCTAACACTCTTAAGCTTTAAAAATGTATGAAAGAATTTATTTTTAATCCATTTCAGCGATTGAGTCTGCTGGGAAACATTTTCTTAGAGCTCAGGGGAAAAAAGGCTCTTTCCATGACAGCTAACACTCTTAAGCTTTAAAAATGTATGAAAGAATTTATTTTTACTCCATTTCAGCGATTGAGTCTGCTGGGAAACATTTTCTTAGAGCTCAGGAAAAAAAAGGCTCTTTCCATGACAGCTAACACTCTTGAGGTTTAAAAATGTATGAAAGAATTTATTTTTAATCCATTTCAGCGATTGAGTGGGCTGGGAAACATTTTCTTAGAGCTCAGGGGAAAAAAGGCTCTTTCCATGACAGCTAACACTCTTGAGGTTTAAAAATGTATGAAAGAATTTATTTTTAATCCATTTCAGCGATTGAGTGGGCTGGGAAACATTTTCTTAGAGCTCAGGGAATGTGTCTCCAGGTTGAATGCACAGCACACACGGATGGGAAGTCGAAACTTGAGTGGCTTAAAAAATAAATATACGAAAGTTGGGTCATCGAGCTGACTAGGAAAAATTTTCAGAGTTCTGGAAATAATTCTGAGTTCAAGCATTGGACATGAGAACAGAAATGTATTACAATCATCATGACATCATTGTTTTCGAAAGCCAAAAGAATTCCTCATGAAAGAACATCTTTTTTTTCCTGGTTGTGGGATGGAGTAGAGTTGCTGCATCTTGAACAACCCACACTTATCTGAACAGAAACATGAAATGTTCTTATAGATATAAGAAATGAATTGAAAGTGAAAGTAAAAATGAAATTGTATTGGCTGGAAATATTTCTTGGCTGTTGAATGGGAAAAATATTTCCAAAGCTGGAAAAAAAAAAAAAAACTCTTCCTTTTTTTCTATTAATTTGATGTCTTCACTTTGTTTACTTTGGAATGGAGAAACCCAAAGACCATGACTCATCCTTTCTTAAACATATAATTCCTAGAATGAGTCATGGTCTATTTTTAGAAACAGTGAGACAACATTCCCACACAAAAGGGGGGTAGGGTTAATTTTATCATGTCTAGAAGACATGATAAAAATTAACAATTTTTTTTTTTTTTTTTTACATCTCAGAATTTTTTTCTGAGCTCTGAAAATTTTTTCACAGTCGGCAACCAAGTGAAAAATTTCCAATCGGCTCTTATTTTCAACTCTTTTCTATAAAAGCATTCCACGTTTTCTGTTCAGAACCGTGCGGGCTCTCCATGGTGCAACATGCTTTTTCTCTCTCAACCTCATCTGCAGCTCTATGACAGCTAACACGCTTGAGCTTTAAAAATGTATGAAAGAAGTTATTTTTAATCCATTTCAGCGAATGAGTGGGCTGTTGAAAAAAAGGCCCTTTCCATGACAGCTAACACGCTTGAGCTTTAAAAATGTATGAAAGAATTTATTTTTAATCCATTTCAGCGATTGAGTCTGCTGGGAAACATTTTCTCAGAGCTCAGGGGGAAAAAGGCTCTTTCCATGACAGCTAACACTCTTGAGGTTTAAAAATGTATGAAAGAATTTATTTTTAATCCATTTCAGCGATTGAGTGGGCTGGGAAACATTTTCTTAGAGCTCAGGGAAAAAAAGCCTCTTTCCATGACAGCTAACACTCTTAAGCTTTAAAAATGTATGAAAGAATTTATTTTTAATCCATTTCAGCGATTGAGTCTGCTGGGAAACATTTTCTTAGAGCTCAGGGGAAAAAAAGGCTCTTTCCATGACAGCTAACACTCTTAAGCTTTAAAAATGTATGAAAAAATTTATTTTTAATCCATTTCAGCGATTGAGTCTGCTGGGAAACATTTTCTTAGAGCTCAGGGGAAAAAAGGCTCTTTCCATGACAGCTAACACTCTTAAGCTTTAAAAATGTATGAAAGAATTTATTTTTAATCCATTTCAGCGATTGAGTCTGCTGGGAAACATTTTCTTAGAGCTCAGGAAAAAAAAGGCTCTTTCCATGACAGCTAACACTCTTGAGGTTTAAAAATGTATGAAAGAATTTATTTTTAATCCATTTCAGCGATTGAGTGGGCTGGGAAACATTTTCTTAGAGCTCAGGGAAAAAAAGGCTCTTTCCATGACAGCTAACACTCTTGAGGTTTAAAAATGTATGAAAGAATTTATTTTTAATCCATTTCAGCGATTGAGTGGGCTGGGAAACATTTTCTTAGAGCTCAGGGAATGTGTCTCCAGGTTGAATGCACAGCACACACGGATGGGAAGTCGAAACTTGAGTGGCTTAAAAAATAAATATACGAAAGTTGGGTCATCGAGCTGACTAGGAAAAATTTTCAGAGTTCTGGAAATAATTCTGAGTTCAAGCATTGGACATGAGAACAGAAATGTATTACAATCATCATGACATCATTGTTTTCGAAAGCCAAAAGAATTCCTCATGAAAGAACTTTTTTTTTTCCTGGTTGTGGGATGGAGTAGAGTTGCTGCATCTTGAACAACCCACACTTATCTGAACAGAAACATGAAATGTTCTTATAGATATAATAAATGAATTGAAAGTGAAAGTAAAAATGAAATTGTATTGGCTGGAAATATTTCTTGGCTGTTGAATGGGAAAAATATTTCCAAAGCTGGAAAAAAAAAAACTCTTCCTTTTTTTCTAATAATTTGATGTCTTCACTTTGTTTACTTTGGAATGGAGAAACCCAAAGACCATGACTCATCCTTTCTTAAACATATAATTCCTAGAATGAGTCATGGTCTATTTTTAGAAACAGTGAGACAACATTCCCACACAAAAGGGGGGTAGGGTTAATTTTTATCATGTCTAGAAGACATGATAAAAATTAACAATTTTTTTTTTTTTTTTTACATCTCAGAATTTTTTTCTGAGCTCTGAAAATTTTTTCACAGTCGGCGACCAAGTGAAAAATTTCCAATCGGCTTTTATTTTCAACTCTTTTCTATAAAAGCATTCCACGTTTTCTGTTCAGAACCGTGCGGGCTCTCCATGGTGCAACATCCTTTTTCTCTCTCTACCTCATCTGCAGCTAGGGTGTTTTTCCTTCTTCAAGAAGTGGAATTCTTTGGGAATACCTTACAATTTCACGAGCTAGCTGTTTCTTATATTTCGAGGAGATTTCAATAAAATTGTTTATAGATGTCATCTATTGCAGATGGAGAAAAAGTCTATACTGGATCGCTGGAGACATCTCATCCAGATAGGTCACGTTATATTTTTTCCCACACCTAAATAAATTGGACATGAGCCATCCTTTTGTTTTCTCATCCAACAAAGATAGACACTACAGACCGTTTTGGGTTTTCACTCTTCGCGAACCGAGACGAGCCGCAGCGACACTTTGCGTTTTCTATGAGCGCAATAATGGATCACGTGAGCAGCCATTTTGTTTCCCATCTCACCCAGATAGGTCATATTGTATTTTGTTTCATGCACCTAGCCAATTTTGGACATGAGCCATCCTTTTGTTTTTTTTTTCTATCGAACCAAGATGGACTCTGGAGACAATTTTGTTTCTCAACGGAAAAGTAAATTTTCTGAATGGGTGCCGGTGTTCGAATACTTTTGTGACCGACTGTCTGATTATACTATTACAACCACGAAATCTCGAAATGGATGGGTTTTACAGTTGACTACGGTAAGACGCAGGGAGACCTGTCATCCCTAGCTCCTCCTAGGAATTCTGAAGATACTATTACAACCCCAAAATCTCAAAAATGATAGGATTTACAATTGACATCGAGTCCCGAAACCAATCGATCTGACCCTAGAGAGATTGGAAAGGAAGATGGATTCGATGGAAGGGAGATTATTCTTCTTTCGGGATGGAAACAATGGAAACAATATTCGTACTACTTTTCTTTCAAGAGGGAAAGGGGCATCCAATCCCACAACCTGTCGAGTGGACCCTAGAGAGGTTGAAAAGGCAGACAGATTCGACTGGGGTCGGTTTCGGGTTAAAAAGAAGAGCCGTTCCGCTTTTCTTCCAACATGGATAAGGGTATCTAGTCTCACAACTTACAAACGCATCTTCTTTCAAAAAGTTAGAAAGGATTTTAAAATAGGTTGGAAACTATTTTCTTCTTCAAAATTCGGAAAAACAACAACATACGCTTGGGTTCCAAAAATAGTTAAAGAAGGCTAAATGAACAGTCCATCTAAAGTGAAATTCCGAAGAGAATAAATGGGTAAGGACTCATCCATCGAGTCGGCTGGGCAATGGTTTTCTTAGAAATTGAAACGGTCCACAAATAAACAACGTGGTAAACAATATCAACAAAATGGTAAAGCAAATCTATTGAGCTGGTCTCTCAAATCTCGGCCCGCAAAATATTTTAAACGTAAACAAGTCAACAACATAGTAAATACCATCAATAGAATAGGATAATAACATCGGCTAGAAGGGGAAAAACCTGTCAGAGAAGCAAAAACACAAAAGAGTGGAAGAAAAAATGTTAACATACCTTCACAGAAGCTTTTTCCAGGTGAGATAGAAGCGTGTATCCACGTTGAGTGCCCCGCACAGAGTGATTGGAAGCTGAAACACGAGTGGTTTAAATAGCTAAGTGAGAGTTCTTTCTAGAAACAATTTGGAAGTCTTATTTTGATCATCGAGTCGACTGGGAAAAAATTCTCAGAGCTCAGAAAAAAATTCTGAGATGAAAAAAAAAAAACTTTTTGTTAATTTTTATCATGTCTTCTAGACATGATAAAAATTAACTACCCTCTTTTGTCTGGGAATGTTGTCTCCCACTTTCTAAAAATAGACCATGACTCATCCTTTCTTAAGAATACAATTCCAAGAAAAGAATGGGTTGAGATCTATTTTTAGAAACGGTGAGACAACATTCCCAGACAAAAAGGGGGTAGTTAATTTTTATCATGTCTAGAAACATGATAAAAATTAACAAAAATGTTTTTTTTTTCTTTTTCTCTTTCTTTTTTTTTTTTTTTTTTTTTTTTACATCTCAGAATTTTTTTTCTGAGCTCTGAGAATTTTTTCCCAGTCCACTCGATGATCAAAACAAGACTTCTAAATTGTTTCTAGAAAGAACTCTCACTTAGCTATTTAAACCACTCCAGTTTCAGCTTCAGATCAGTCTGTGCTGGGCAGTTCACCTGGATATAGGCTTTTGGATACAAGAATGGTTTTTCTCAACTCGCAGAAATTTGTTTCCAGCCGACTCGTTTTCACTTTCCCATTCAACTCGTCTCTGATCTATAAAAACATTCCGAGTTTCAGTTCAGTTCGGAACGGGCTGTTGGACACGCAATACAACAAGATGCTTCTCCTCCAGACCTGGAAAATTCTTCCCTATTAGGAAGATAGAGATACATAAAAGATCTCAAAAGATATTCTTTAAAGTGACATTGGAAAAAGTAGAACGTTATCATCAACAATTTTGTTTTGCTATTGAAATGGGAGAAAGAAAAATCTCTTCTAAACATGCAAGGAGTTTATATGGAGAAGGCTAAATGTTTCCAGCCGACGTGTGTCACTACTAGTTTTTTTTTTTTTTTTCAAAAAAAAAAAAAAAAAAACAATGGATTCATTGTTATCGATAGAAGTATTTAGATTTCCAATCTACAGTTCAAGGTGAAATATAATAGCCGGAATCTTTTTCACTTAAAGAAGATAACATATTCTATCCTTTTCAAATCTTCAAATTGAAAAGGGGTAAGTTTATGTCTTTCATTCATACTGTCCAGCTTTACTGTTTATTTGTCATTACATTAGTGATTTGTTTGACCATTTACATGATTTATCAAACACAACAAGCTAGATATTAGGAAAAATTATGTTTTTTTTCCTCCCTTCATGATATTCATTTTTCAAACATATATATTATTGATAAAGTTATTTCTTTTTCAATATCGTCAGATCCTGACACCCATTCAAAAAATCATTAATAATAATTTAATATCATTAATAAAATTTTGAAATCCTTTAGTATAAATCTTTTTTATCAATTTATAGTGAAATAAAAAGGATCCTAAAGTCCTAACCCTTCTATCATTATCCCAATACTTGATCAAGGTGCCTTGAGCGAGAAATGGGGTAATATGAAAGGGGTTAGGTTTTTATTCTCTTTTCTATTTTACGGTTAAAGGATATTCAAAAGGTTTATAGAAGCCCTATATTTTTTTAATCAATTTAATTTTTAGGTACCAAAAAAGGACTAGATTAAAAAAAATATAAGACGGAATCAAAAATAACATAGATAATAATAAATAATGAAGGGTTCGAATTAAGATGAATAATGAGGAATCCAAAATTTTATCTGAAAGGAAAAGGAAAAAGAAGGCCTACATGAAACATTATTGGTCATTGGAAAGAGTAAAAGAAGCAAATCGATGGAGATTACGAGAAAGGAGAAGAGATCCAAATGTTCGATTCAAAGAGAGGGAATACCAACGAATGAGACGGTGGAAATGTTGGGAAAACTCTCTTCCTAAACATAGACACAAGCATGACAGTACAGTATTCATACCAAATCCGACAATGGAGGAATGTCAAATTATTATTAAACGTATGAATATTTCGGAAGCAACAAGAACTAACTATGAATTTTATTTTAATGAATTCTATGACTGGTATCGAAAACATGGTGATGGCATTAAATATCATTATAAGAGAGCATTAGAGGAATATGAAAAGTATCTGACTGAAGTAAAGAAGAAATCGCGCAATCAAGTGAAGAATAAACTCTGGTTTTTGTATCGCTTGTTAAGTGAGAAATGGGAACATCCAAAACAAACCAATATTAAAAGATGTCAAGGTCCTCTGCTTACATTAGATGACCTCAAAAAACTTAGAAAAATAGTTATAGATCGCTATGAATATGAAGAGATGGCTTTATTTATTCTTGTCATTCTTGAAACTGACTTAAAAGCAACTGAAATTTTAAAACTTCTGAACGAAACAGATCTTCGACGACATTATGCAGAAAAGAAATTGGCTTCTTCCAATATATGGGATCAACGTAATCGATTTTTGTATGAATTTCTTGCTTGGGTTATTGCCGGCCCCCTTTTCCCTCGAAGATTAGATAGTTGCTCTAGAAGGTTAAAACGATTCTTTCGAAAGTATTTCCCGTATCGATCTTTTAATCCTTCCTATACCATCATTAAACGTTCTATGAAAATTACAAAGTATCGTAAACACATACGAGAAGAAGCTAAAAAGGAGATGGAATCAATAATAACGTAACAGCTTATTCTTTTACGCATCTCTATCTTCCTAATAGGAAAGTATTTTCCAGGTCTGGAGGAGAAGCATCTTGTTGTATTGCGTGTCCAACAGCCCGTTCCGAACTGAACTGAAACTCGGAATGTTTTTATAGATCAGAGACGAGTTGAATGGGAAAGTGAAAACGAGTCGGCTGGAAACAAATTTCTGCGAGTTGAGAAAAACCATTCTTGTATCCAAAAGCCTATATCTAGGTGAACTGCCCAGCACAGACTGATCTGAAGCTGAAACTGGAGTGGTTTAAATAGCTAAGTGAGAGTTCTTTCTAGAAACAATTTGGAAGTCTTGTTTTGATCATCGAGTGGACTGGGAAAAAATTCTCAGAGCTCAGAAAAAAAATTCTGAGATGAAAAAAAAAAAAAAAAAACTTTTTGTTAATTTTTATCATGTCTTCTAGACATGATAAAAATTAACTCCCTTCTCTTTTTGTCTGGGAATGTTGTCTCCCACTTTCTAAAAATAGACAATGACTCATTCTTTCTAAAGAATAGAATTCCAAGAAAAGATTGGATGAGTCATGGTCTATTTTTAGAAAGTGGGAGACAACATTCCCATACAAAAGGGGGATGAGTTAATTTTTATCATGTCTAGAAGACATGATAAAAATTAACAAAAAGTTTTTTTTTTTTTTTTTTTTTTTTTACATCTCAGAATTTTTTTCTGAGCTCTGAAAATATTTTCCCAGCCGATCTCATTTCGTTTTTCGACTTTCACTTTCAACTCTTCTCTTTTCTATAAAAGTATTTCGAGTTTCTGTTCAGAACACTGTGGGCTGTTGAAAAGGCAACACGTCTCCCTCTCTACATTAATTGGGAATCCATGATGTTCTAAAGAAGAATTCTTTGAGAATCTCTTAACCTTTCTGAACTTTAGAAGAGCTAGCTTGATATTTCTTCATTTCTTTTTCAACTATGGGTTCAAAGGATTCTTTTAAATAGTTGCAAGTAAGACGTTGCATCATTTTCTGTTGATCATGAATCTATTAAAAAATTTCAATGCCTAGTTTTAGGGCTACCTATACCCAACATGATTCATGTGTTTTACTCTACGTTTTAGATGAGACCCTCTCTTAAAAACATGATTTTCCTATTCAAAGTTGAAATGAGTTTCCAAAAGCCTGATCCTTTTAAAAAAACATGTGTGTTTGTGTAGGTGTGGTGGGACGGTTAGCTTTCTTTCTTACGAGATAGTCATCTCCACGAGATGTGTTTTGGATATCTTCTCCACCCTCTCGTGGTCGCTGAAATCTCGTGATGGCTCAAGTGAAAAGGGTTCGTTTATTTTGACTCACAACCACGTTATATTTTTTTGGATATCTCCTCCAACGACTCGTGGAACTCTTTTCCCTGAAATCAGGTATGTTTAGCAAGCCCTCTGAAGTGAAGCTCGGAATACTTTGACAAATCCTGTCGAGTGGATTCTGAAACCATTTTTAAAGGATCTCAGAGAAACACCTATGAAGACAATAGCAACGTGTCGTTTTCTTCGGAAAGGATGAAGCAGGCTCATGGTGAGAGATGTTGCTGTAAAATGTTTTTTTTTCTTAGAAATTTGAAAAAAAATAGAGAGTAGTAAGACACAGTCTCTTTTTTCGAAACTGAGTAGGAGGGTCATTTTGAGATGAGCTGGAAAATATTTTCTGAGAGATTTGAAAAAAAATTTTAAAAAATTAAAAAATATATATATTATATAATATATATTATAAATACTTTTTGTTCATTTTTATCATGTCTTCAGACATGATAAAAATGAACGACATATCTCTTTTCTCTTTGAAACCTCTTTCAACCTATCTCGTCATGTTTCTCAAGTAACATTTCTTTCCTGAAAAGCTAATTTCTTTAGAAACCTAAGACAACTCCTTTCCTGAAAAGCTAATTTCTTTAGACACCTAACACAACAGGTAGAGACATACTTCGAACCAAAAAGAGAGTAGAGATCCTTTTGAATAATGTCGAATAGACAAAAGACGAGTAGCCATTTCCGTTCTATGCTTTTTCCTAGGGACGATCCACGAAGGTTCCTGTTTTGTTCACGAAGCGTGGTTCACCCATGAATTAATCACGTAGGCTCGAAACTTTCTAACATCTCTACCTCCACGGTGCAGTTTGAAAGGAAGGTGACCCACCCATCACCCCAGCTATGAAATGAAACGTCAAAACAGTGCACACGTTCTAGAATAAGAACCCTTGTAGACATTTGGGGACTCTACAGCACAGACTCAACAGAAACAAAACCATAAAATCTTTCATAGATCCCAGAGAGTGGATGCTTAAAAATAAGGTGATGTCTCGTCGATCAGATCAGCTGGAAATAAATGTCTAAGAGCTGTGAAGAATGGATGGCCTATCTTCACAAAAGCTGTTTCTAGGAGGGAAAAGTATGTATCCAAGCAGAATACACAGCACAGACTGATGTTAAGTCGAAACCCGAGTGATTTCAATACACAAGTATGAATTCGTTCTAATAACCCTTTAGATAGGTCTCATTTGACTCATCGAGTCGAGGGGGAAAATATTGACGTGTTGCCTTTCCAACAGCCCACACTGTTCTGAACAGAAACGTGGAATGCTTTTATAGATAAGAGAAGAATTGAAAGTGAAAGTAAGAAAACGAAATCAGATCGGCTGGGAAAATTTCTGAGCCGAGAAAAAATTCTGAGTCCAAAAAAAAAAAAAAAAAAAAAAATCTTCTTTTTTCTTTATTAATTTGATGTCTTCACTTTTTGACTTTCTACAAGGTCAAAAGAGTGAAGACATCAAATTAAGAAAGAAAAAGGAAGTGTTTTTTTTTTTTTTTAATCTTTTTTGAGCTTTGAAAATTTTCTTCCCAGTCGTTAACATTTCGTTTTTGGACTTTCAGTTTCAATTCTTGGACCCATGATGTTCTTTTCTTGATGTTCTTGTAGTATATTTCTATACAAATTCACTCCTTTTCCCCAAAAAAGATATCTCTTTTTTATTTTTTTTTACCTTCCAATTTGTATAGCTATATACTGAAAACAGGCATTAAAGTCAGTTTGTAGTATATTCCTCTACAAATTCACTTAATTTCCCAGCAAAAAGATGTCTTTTTTATTTTTTTACCTTCCAATTTGCATACCTATATGCTGAAAACAGGCTTTAAAGTCCGTTTGTAGTATATTCCTATACAAATTCACTGCCTCCCCCCCGAAAAAAAAGATGTCTTTTTTTATTTTTTTTACCTTCCAATTTGTATAGCTATATGCTGAACACAGGCTTTAAAGTCCGTTTGTAGTATATTCCTATACAAATTCACTGCCTTCCCCCCCGAAAAAAAAGATATCTTTTTTTTATTTTTTTTTCCTTTCCAATTTGTATAGCTATATAGTGAAAACAGGCTTTAAATTCCGTTTGTAGTATATTCCTATACAAATTTACTCCCTTTTCCCCAAAAAGATGTCTTTTTTTTAATTTTACCTTCAAATTTGTATAGCTACATACTGAGAACAGGCGTTCAAGTCCGTTTGTAGTATATTGGTATACATGGTCTATTTTTAGAAACAGTGAGACAACATTCCAACACAAAAGGGGGGTAGGGTTAATTTTTATCATGTCTAGAAGACATGATAAAAATTAACAAATTTTTTTTTTTTTTTTTTTTTACATCTCAAATTTTTTTTCTGAGCTTTGAAAAATTTTTCCCAGTCAGCAACCAAGTGAAAATTCTCCAGCCAAGACGATTGGCCTTTTACTTTCACTTTCAACATTTTTCTATAAAAGTATTCTACGTTTTCTCTTCAGAACTGTGCGGGCTGTCCAAGGTGCAGCATGCTTTTTCTCTCTCTCTCTACCTCATCTGGACCCAGGACCACTCTTCTAGAAAGAGCTTCTGTGAACACAAGCTTTTTTCCAATTTTTGACGTCTCACAGAATAGAAATCATTTCTCCGTTTAGGGGAAATGTTTCCCATTTGAAAAGCTAGGACCCCTCGTTTGGATTTCATCAGCAACCGTTTATCAGGGTCTAGCGAAATTGGATGATCCATCCATGGATCAGAATTTCCCATCCGTGGTTTTTATGCATCAAGATTTCAACATAGTTTAAGAAAAATCCTTCAATCCTATTTGAAAGGAGATGACATGATATTGAAAGACATTTTCCCATGACGGACATTGAAAGACATTTTCCCTTGACGAAATCTCTCTATCCCACACCTTCTTCTAAAGTGAAGTTAAAGAGATTTTTCATACCGGGTTTTCAATTTTCACCTCAAATCATACCGTTGACGACGTGTGACACACAAACCGTGACATAAATTTCAGTTTCCATGACAGCTAACAGTCTTGAGGTTTAAACAAATGTATGAAAGAATTTATTTTTGATCCGTTTCAGCGATTGAGTGGGCTGGGATAAAAAAGGCTCTTTCCATGACAGCTAACACGCTTGAGCTTTAAACATGTATGAAAGAATTTATTTTTAATCCATTTCAGCGATTGAGTGGGCTGTGAAAAGAAAAAGCTCTTTCCATGATACCTAACAGTCTTGAGCTTTAAAAATGTATGAAAGAATTTATTTTTAATCCATTTCAGCGATTGAGGGGGCTGGGAAACATTTTCTTAGAGCTCAGGGGAAAAAAAGGATCTTTCCATGATACCTAACACGCTTGAGCTTTAAAATTGTATGAACGAATTTATTTTTAATCCATTTCAGCGATTGAGAGGACTGGGAAACATTTTCTTAGAGCTCAGGGGAAAAAAGGCTCTTTCCGTGACACCTAACACGCTTGAGCTCTAAAAATGTATGAAACAATTTATTTTTAATCCATTTCAGCGATTGAGGGGGCTCGGAAAATTTTCTGAGAGCTCAGGGAATGTGTCTCCAGGTTGAATGCATGAAAGCCAAAAGAATTCCTCATGAAAGAATATCTTTTTTTTCCTGGTTGTGGGATGGAGTAGAGTTCCTGCATCTTGAAACACCCACACTGATCTGAAGAGAAATACGAAATGTTTTATAGATATAAGAAATGAACTGAAAGTAAAAGTAAAAATGAAATTGTATTGGCTGGAAATATTTCTTGGCTGTTGAATGGGAAAAATATTTCCAGAGCTGAAAAAAAAAATATTCTATTAATTCTATTAATTTGATGTCTTCACTTTATTTACTTAAGAATGGAGAAACCCAAAGACTATCACTCATCCTTTCTAAAACATATAATTCCTAGAATGAGTCATGGTCTATTTTTAGAAACAGTGAGACAACATTCCCACACAAAAGGGGGGCAGGGTTAATTTTTATCATGTCAAGAAGACATGATGAAAATTAACAAAAATTTTTTTTTTTTTTTTTTTTTTTTACATCTCAGATTTTTTTTCTGAGCTCTGAAAATTTATTCCCAGTCGGCAACCAAGTGAAAATTTTCCAGCCAAGACGATTTGGCTTTTACTTTCACTTTCATCGCTTTTCTATAAAATTATTCCCCGTTTTCTTTTCAGAACCGTGCGGGCTATCCAAGGTGCAGCATGCTTTTTCTCTTTCTCTATCTCATCTGGACCCAGGAACATTCTTCTAGAAAGAGCTTCTGTGAACACAAGTTTCTTTCCACTTTTTAATGTCTCACAGAATAGAAATCATTCTTCTGTTTAAGGGAAAATGTTTCCCTTTTGAAAAGCTAGGACCCCTCGTTTGGATTTCATCAGCAACCGTTTATCAGGTTCTAGCGAAATTGGATGATCCATCCATGAATCAGAATTTCCCATGCGTGGTTTGGATGCAAAAAGATTTCAACATAGTTTAAGAAAAATCCTATTTGAAAGGAGATGTCATGATATCGAAAGACACCTCAAACCATACCGTTGACGACGTGTGAGACACAAACCATGACATAAATTTCAGTTTCTATGACAGCTAACACGCTTGAGCTTTAAAAATGTATGAAAGAAGTTATTTTTAATCCATTTCAGCGATTGAGTGGGCTGGGGAAAAAAAGGCCCTTTCCATGACAGCTAACACGCTTGAGCTTTAAAAATGTATGAAAGAATTTGTTTTTAATCCATTTCAGCGATTAAGTGGACTGGGAAACATTTTCTTAGAGCTCAGGGGAAAAAAAGGCTCTTTCCATGAGAACTAACACTCTTGAGGTTTAAAAATGTATGAAAGAATTTGTTTTTAATTCATTTCAGCTATTGAGTGGGCTGGGAAACATTTTCTTAGAGCTCAGGGGAAAAAAAGGCTCTTTCCATGAGAACTAACACTCTTGAGGTTTAAAAATGTATGAAAGAATTTGTTTTTAATTCATTTCAGCTATTGAGTGGGCTGGGGAAAAAAAGGCCCTTTTCATGAGAGCTAACATGCTTGAGCTTTAAAAATATAGGAACGAATTTATTTTTAATCCATTTCAGCGATTGAGTGGGCTGGGAAACATTTTCTTAGAGCTCAGGGGAAAAAAGGTTCTTTCCATGACAGCTAACGCGCTTGAGCTTTAAAAATGTATGAAACAATTTATTTTTAATCCATTTCAGCGATTGAGTGGGCTGGGAAACATTTTCTAAGAGCTCAGGGAATGTGTGTCTAGTTTGAATGCACAGCACACACGGATGGGAAGTCGAAACTCGAGTGGCTTAAAAAATAAATATACGAAATTTGGTTCATCGAGCTCACTAGGAAAAATTCTCAGAGTTCTGGAAATAATTCTGAGTTCAATCATGGCACATGAGAACAGAAATGTATTACAATCATCATGACATCATTGTTTTCGAAAGCCAAAAGAATTCCTCATGAAAGAACATCTTTTTTTTCCTGGTTGTGGGATGGAGTAGAGTTGCTGCATCTTGAACAACCCACACTTATCTGAACAGAAACATGAAATGTTCTTATAGATATAAGAAATGAATTGAAAGTGAAAGTAAAAATGAAATTGTATTGGCTGGAAATATTTCTTGGCTGTTGAATGGGGAAAATATTTCCAAAGCTGAAAAAAAAAACTCTTCCTTTTTTTCTATTAATTTGATGTCTTCACTTTGTTTACTTTGGAATGGAGAAACCCAAAGACCATGACTCATCCTTTCTTAAACATATAATTCCTAGAATGAGTCATGGTCTATTTTTAGAAACAGTGAGACAACATTCCCACACAAAAGGGGGGTAGGGTTAATTTTATCATGTCTAGAAGACATGATAAAAATTAACAATTTTTTTTTTTTTTTTTTACATCTCAGAATTTTTTTCTGAGCTCTGAAAATTTTTTCACAGTCGGCAACCAAGTGAAAAATTTCCAATCGGCTCTTATTTTCAACTCTTTTCTATAAAAGCATTCCACGTTTTCTGTTCAGAACCGTGCGGGCTCTCCATGGTGCAACATGCTTTTTCTCTCTCAACCTCATCTGCAGCTCTATGACAGCTAACACGCTTGAGCTTTAAAAATGTATGAAAGAAGTTATTTTTAATCCATTTCAGCGAATGAGTGGGCTGTTGAAAAAAAGGCCCTTTCCATGACAGCTAACACGCTTGAGCTTTAAAAATGTATGAAAGAATTTATTTTTAATCCATTTCAGCGATTGAGTCTGCTGGGAAACATTTTCTCAGAGCTCAGGGGGAAAAAGGCTCTTTCCATGACAGCTAACACTCTTGAGGTTTAAAAATGTATGAAAGAATTTATTTTTAATCCATTTCAGCGATTGAGTGGGCTGGGAAACATTTTCTTAGAGCTCAGGGAAAAAAAGCCTCTTTCCATGACAGCTAACACTCTTAAGCTTTAAAAATGCATGAAAGAATTTATTTTTAATCCATTTCAGCGATTGAGTCTGCTGGGAAACATTTTCTTAGAGCTCAGGGGAAAAAAAGGCTCTTTCCATGACAGCTAACACTCTTAAGCTTTAAAAATGTATGAAAAAATTTATTTTTAATCCATTTCAGCGATTGAGTCTGCTGGGAAACATTTTCTTAGAGCTCAGGGGAAAAAAGGCTCTTTCCATGACAGCTAACACTCTTAAGCTTTAAAAATGTATGAAAGAATTTATTTTTAATCCATTTCAGCGATTGAGTCTGCTGGGAAACATTTTCTTAGAGCTCAGGAAAAAAAAGGCTCTTTCCATGACAGCTAACACTCTTGAGGTTTAAAAATGTATGAAAGAATTTATTTTTAATCCATTTCAGCGATTGAGTGGGCTGGGAAACATTTTCTTAGAGCTCAGGGAAAAAAAGGCTCTTTCCATGACAGCTAACACTCTTGAGGTTTAAAAATGTATGAAAGAATTTATTTTTAATCCATTTCAGCGATTGAGTGGGCTGGGAAACATTTTCTTAGAGCTCAGGGAATGTGTCTCCAGGTTGAATGCACAGCACACACGGATGGGAAGTCGAAACTTGAGTGGCTTAAAAAATAAATATACGAAAGTTGGGTCATCGAGCTGACTAGGAAAAATTTTCAGAGTTCTGGAAATAATTCTGAGTTCAAGCATTGGACATGAGAACAGAAATGTATTACAATCATCATGACATCATTGTTTTCGAAAGCCAAAAGAATTCCTCATGAAAGAACTTTTTTTTTTTCCTGGTTGTGGGATGGAGTAGAGTTGCTGCATCTTGAACAACCCACACTTATCTGAACAGAAACATGAAATGTTCTTATAGATATAATAAATGAATTGAAAGTGAAAGTAAAAATGAAATTGTATTGGCTGGAAATATTTCTTGGCTGTTGAATGGGAAAAATATTTCCAAAGCTGGAAAAAAAAAAACTCTTCCTTTTTTTCTAATAATTTGATGTCTTCACTTTGTTTACTTTGGAATGGAGAAACCCAAAGACCATGACTCATCCTTTCTTAAACATATAATTCCTAGAATGAGTCATGGTCTATTTTTAGAAACAGTGAGACAACATTCCCACACAAAAGGGGGGTAGGGTTAATTTTTATCATGTCTAGAAGACATGATAAAAATTAACAATTTTTTTTTTTTTTTTTTTACATCTCAGAATTTTTTTCTGAGCTCTGAAAATTTTTTCACAGTCGGCGACCAAGTGAAAAATTTCCAATCGGCTTTTATTTTCAACTCTTTTCTATAAAAGCATTCCACGTTTTCTGTTCAGAACCGTGCGGGCTCTCCATGGTGCAACATCCTTTTTCTCTCTCTACCTCATCTGCAGCTAGGGTGTTTTTCCTTCTTCAAGAAGTGGAATTCTTTGGGAATACCTTACAATTTCACGAGCTAGCTGTTTCTTATATTTCGAGGAGATTTCAATAAAATTGTTTATAGATGTCATCTATTGCAGATGGAGAAAAAGTCTATACTGGATCGCTGGAGACATCTCATCCAGATAGGTCACGTTATATTTTTTCCCACACCTAAATAAATTGGACATGAGCCATCCTTTTGTTTTCTCATCCAACAAAGATAGACACTACAGACCGTTTTGGGTTTTCACTCTTCGCGAACCGAGACGAGCCGCAGCGACACTTTGCGTTTTCTATGAGCGCAATAATGGATCACGTGAGCAGCCATTTTGTTTCCCATCTCACCCAGATAGGTCATATTGTATTTTGTTTCATGCACCTAGCCAATTTTGGACATGAGCCATCCTTTTGTTTTTTTTTTCTATCGAACCAAGATGGACTCTGGAGACAATTTTGTTTCTCAACGGAAAAGTAAATTTTCTGAATGGGTGCCGGTGTTCGAATACTTTTGTGACCGACTGTCTGATTATACTATTACAACCACGAAATCTCGAAATGGATGGGTTTTACAGTTGACTACGGTAAGACGCAGGGAGACCTGTCATCCCTAGCTCCTCCTAGGAATTCTGAAGATACTATTACAACCCCAAAATCTCAAAAATGATAGGATTTACAATTGACATCGAGTCCCGAAACCAATCGATCTGACCCTAGAGAGATTGGAAAGGAAGATGGATTCGATGGAAGGGAGATTATTCTTCTTTCGGGATGGAAACAATGGAAACAATATTCGTACTACTTTTCTTTCAAGAGGGAAAGGGGCATCCAATCCCACAACCTGTCGAGTGGACCCTAGAGAGGTTGAAAAGGCAGACAGATTCGACTGGGGTCGGTTTCGGGTTAAAAAGAAGAGCCGTTCCGCTTTTCTTCCAACATGGATAAGGGTATCTAGTCTCACAACTTACAAACGCATCTTCTTTCAAAAAGTTAGAAAGGATTTTAAAATAGGTTGGAAACTATTTTCTTCTTCAAAATTCGGAAAAACAACAACATACGCTTGGGTTCCAAAAATAGTTAAAGAAGGCTAAATGAACAGTCCATCTAAAGTGAAATTCCGAAGAGAATAAATGGGTAAGGACTCATCCATCGAGTCGGCTGGGCAATGGTTTTCTTAGAAATTGAAACGGTCCACAAATAAACAACGTGGTAAACAATATCAACAAAATGGTAAAGCAAATCTATTGAGCTGGTCTCTCAAATCTCGGCCCGCAAAATATTTTAAACGTAAACAAGTCAACAACATAGTAAATACCATCAATAGAATAGGATAATAACATCGGCTAGAAGGGGAAAAACCTGTCAGAGAAGCAAAAACACAAAAGAGTGGAAGAAAAAATGTTAACATACCTTCACAGAAGCTTTTTCCAGGTGAGATAGAAGCGTGTATCCACGTTGAGTGCCCCGCACAGAGTGATTGGAAGCTGAAACACGAGTGGTTTAAATAGCTAAGTGAGAGTTCTTTCTAGAAACAATTTGGAAGTCTTATTTTGATCATCGAGTCGACTGGGAAAAAATTCTCAGAGCTCAGAAAAAAATTCTGAGATGAAAAAAAAAAAACTTTTTGTTAATTTTTATCATGTCTTCTAGACATGATAAAAATTAACTACCCTCTTTTGTCTGGGAATGTTGTCTCCCACTTTCTAAAAATAGACCATGACTCATCCTTTCTTAAGAATACAATTCCAAGAAAAGAATGGGTTGAGATCTATTTTTAGAAACGGTGAGACAACATTCCCAGACAAAAAGGGGGTAGTTAATTTTTATCATGTCTAGAAACATGATAAAAATTAACAAAAATGTTTTTTTTTTCTTTTTCTCTTTCTTTTTTTTTTTTTTTTTTTTTTTACATCTCAGAATTTTTTTTCTGAGCTCTGAGAATTTTTTCCCAGTCCACTCGATGATCAAAACAAGACTTCTAAATTGTTTCTAGAAAGAACTCTCACTTAGCTATTTAAACCACTCCAGTTTCAGCTTCAGATCAGTCTGTGCTGGGCAGTTCACCTGGATATAGGCTTTTGGATACAAGAATGGTTTTTCTCAACTCGCAGAAATTTGTTTCCAGCCGACTCGTTTTCACTTTCCCATTCAACTCGTCTCTGATCTATAAAAACATTCCGAGTTTCAGTTCAGTTCGGAACGGGCTGTTGGACACGCAATACAACAAGATGCTTCTCCTCCAGACCTGGAAAATTCTTCCCTATTAGGAAGATAGAGATACATAAAAGATCTCAAAAGATATTCTTTAAAGTGACATTGGAAAAAGTAGAACGTTATCATCAACAATTTTGTTTTGCTATTGAAATGGGAGAAAGAAAAATCTCTTCTAAACATGCAAGGAGTTTATATGGAGAAGGCTAAATGTTTCCAGCCGACGTGTGTCACTACTAGTTTTTTTTTTTTTTTTTCAAAAAAAAAAAAAAAAACAATGGATTCATTGTTATCGATAGAAGTATTTAGATTTCCAATCTACAGTTCAAGGTGAAATATAATAGCCGGAATCTTTTTCACTTAAAGAAGATAACATATTCTATCCTTTTCAAATCTTCAAATTGAAAAGGGGTAAGTTTATGTCTTTCATTCATACTGTCCAGCTTTACTGTTTATTTGTCATTACATTAGTGATTTGTTTGACCATTTACATGATTTATCAAACACAACAAGCTAGATATTAGGAAAAATTATGTTTTTTTTCCTCCCTTCATGATATTCATTTTTCAAACATATATATTATTGATAAAGTTATTTCTTTTTCAATATCGTCAGATCCTGACACCCATTCAAAAAATCATTAATAATAATTTAATATCATTAATAAAATTTTGAAATCCTTTAGTATAAATCTTTTTTATCAATTTATAGTGAAATAAAAAGGATCCTAAAGTCCTAACCCTTCTATCATTATCCCAATACTTGATCAAGGTGCCTTGAGCGAGAAATGGGGTAATATGAAAGGGGTTAGGTTTTTATTCTCTTTTCTATTTTACGGTTAAAGGATATTCAAAAGGTTTATAGAAGCCCTATATTTTTTTAATCAATTTAATTTTTAGGTACCAAAAAAGGACTAGATTAAAAAAAATATAAGACGGAATCAAAAATAACATAGATAATAATAAATAATGAAGGGTTCGAATTAAGATGAATAATGAGGAATCCAAAATTTTATCTGAAAGGAAAAGGAAAAAGAAGGCCTACATGAAACATTATTGGTCATTGGAAAGAGTAAAAGAAGCAAATCGATGGAGATTACGAGAAAGGAGAAGAGATCCAAATGTTCGATTCAAAGAGAGGGAATACCAACGAATGAGACGGTGGAAATGTTGGGAAAACTCTCTTCCTAAACATAGACACAAGCATGACAGTACAGTATTCATACCAAATCCGACAATGGAGGAATGTCAAATTATTATTAAACGTATGAATATTTCGGAAGCAACAAGAACTAACTATGAATTTTATTTTAATGAATTCTATGACTGGTATCGAAAACATGGTGATG
The DNA here is from genome assembly GCF_044657685.1 of Stegodyphus dumicola. NCBI lineage: Eukaryota > Metazoa > Arthropoda > Arachnida > Araneae > Eresidae > Stegodyphus > Stegodyphus dumicola. Next base: position 89,105,784 of record NC_140769.1, read on the forward strand.
GCATTAAATATCATTATAAGAGAGCATTAGAGGAATATGAAAAGTATCTGACTGAAGTAAAGAAGAAATCGCGCAATCAAGTGAAGAATAAACTCTGGTTTTTGTATCGCTTGTTAAGTGAGAAATGGGAACATCCAAAACAAACCAATATTAAAAGATGTCAAGGTCCTCTGCTTACATTAGATGACCTCAAAAAACTTAGAAAAATAGTTATAGATCGCTATGAATATGAAGAGATGGCTTTATTTATTCTTGTCATTCTTGAAACTGACTTAAAAGCAACTGAAATTTTAAAACTTCTGAACGAAACAGATCTTCGACGACATTATGCAGAAAAGAAATTGGCTTCTTCCAATATATGGGATCAACGTAATCGATTTTTGTATGAATTTCTTGCTTGGGTTATTGCCGGCCCCCTTTTCCCTCGAAGATTAGATAGTTGCTCTAGAAGGTTAAAACGATTCTTTCGAAAGTATTTCCCGTATCGATCTTTTAATCCTTCCTATACCATCATTAAACGTTCTATGAAAATTACAAAGTATCGTAAACACATACGAGAAGAAGCTAAAAAGGAGATGGAATCAATAATAACGTAACAGCTTATTCTTTTACGCATCTCTATCTTCCTAATAGGAAAGTATTTTCCAGGTCTGGAGGAGAAGCATCTTGTTGTATTGCGTGTCCAACAGCACGTTCCGAACTGAACTGAAACTCGGAATGTTTTTATAGATCAGAGACGAGTTGAATGGGAAAGTGAAAACGAGTCGGCTGGAAACAAATTTCTGCGAGTTGAGAAAAACCATTCTTGTATCCAAAAGCCTATATCTAGGTGAACTGCCCAGCACAGACTGATCTGAAGCTGAAACTGGAGTGGTTTAAATAGCTAAGTGAGAGTTCTTTCTAGAAACAATTTGGAAGTCTTGTTTTGATCATCGAGTGGACTGGGAAAAAATTCTCAGAGCTCAGAAAAAAAATTCTGAGATGAAAAAAAAAAAAAAAAAACTTTTTGTTAATTTTTATCATGTCTTCTAGACATGATAAAAATTAACTCCCTTCTCTTTTTGTCTGGGAATGTTGTCTCCCACTTTCTAAAAATAGACAATGACTCATTCTTTCTAAAGAATAGAATTCCAAGAAAAGATTGGATGAGTCATGGTCTATTTTTAGAAAGTGGGAGACAACATTCCCATACAAAAGGGGGATGAGTTAATTTTTATCATGTCTAGAAGACATGATAAAAATTAACAAAAAGTTTTTTTTTTTTTTTTTTTTTTTTTTTTTTACATCTCAGAATTTTTTTCTGAGCTCTGAAAATATTTTCCCAGCCGATCTCATTTCGTTTTTCGACTTTCACTTTCAACTCTTCTCTTTTCTATAAAAGTATTTCGAGTTTCTGTTCAGAACACTGTGGGCTGTTGAAAAGGCAACACGTCTCCCTCTCTACATTAATTGGGAATCCATGATGTTCTAAAGAAGAATTCTTTGAGAATCTCTTAACCTTTCTGAACTTTAGAAGAGCTAGCTGGATATTTCTTCATTTCTTTTTCAACTATGGGTTCAAAGGATTCTTTTAAATAGTTGCAAGTAAGACGTTGCATCATTTTTTGTTGATCATGAATCTATTAAAAAATTTCAATGCCTAGTTTTAGGGCTACCTATACCCAACATGATTCATGTGTTTTACTCTACGTTTTAGATGAGACCCTCTCTTAAAAACATGATTTTCCTATTCAAAGTTGAAATGAGTTTCCAAAAGCCTGATCCTTTTAAAAAAACATGTGTGTTTGTGTAGGTGTGGTGGGACGGTTAGCTTTCTTTCTTACGAGATAGTCATCTCCACGAGATGTGTTTTGGATATCTTCTCCACCCTCTCGTGGTCGCTGAAATCTCGTGATGGCTCAAGTGAAAAGGGTTCGTTTATTTTGACTCACAACCACGTTATATTTTTTTGGATATCTCCTCCAACGACTCGTGGAACTCTTTTCCCTGAAATCAGGTATGTTTAGCAAGCCCTCTGAAGTGAAGCTCGGAATACTTTGACAAATCCTGTCGAGTGGATTCTGAAACCATTTTTAAAGGATCTCAGAGAAACACCTATGAAGACAATAGCAACGTGTCGTTTTCTTCGGAAAGGATGAAGCAGGCTCATGGTGAGAGATGTTGCTGTAAAATGTTTTTTTTTTCTTAGAAATTTGAAAAAAAATAGAGAGTAGTAAGACACAGTCTCTTTTTTCGAAACTGAGTAGGAGGGTCATTTTGAGATGAGCTGGAAAATATTTTCTGAGAGATTTGAAAAAAAATTTTAAAAAATTAAAAAATATATATATTATATAATATATATTATAAATACTTTTTGTTCATTTTTATCATGTCTTCAGACATGATAAAAATGAACGACATATCTCTTTTCTCTTTGAAACCTCTTTCAACCTATCTCGTCATGTTTCTCAAGTAACATTTCTTTCCTGAAAAGCTAATTTCTTTAGAAACCTAAGACAACTCCTTTCCTGAAAAGCTAATTTCTTTAGACACCTAACACAACAGGTAGAGACATACTTCGAACCAAAAAGAGAGTAGAGATCCTTTTGAATAATGTCGAATAGACAAAAGACGAGTAGCCATTTCCGTTCTATGCTTTTTCCTAGGGACGATCCACGAAGGTTCCTGTTTTGTTCACGAAGCGTGGTTCACCCATGAATTAATCACGTAGGCTCGAAACTTTCTAACATCTCTACCTCCACGGTGCAGTTTGAAAGGAAGGTGACCCACCCATCACCCCAGCTATGAAATGAAACGTCAAAACAGTGCACACGTTCTAGAATAAGAACCCTTGTAGACATTTGGGGACTCTACAGCACAGACTCAACAGAAACAAAACCATAAAAACTTTCATAGATCCCAGAGAGTGGATGCTTAAAAATAAGGTGATGTCTCGTCGATCAGATCAGCTGGAAATAAATGTCTAAGTGCTGTGAAGAATGGATGGCCTATCTTCACAAAAGCTGTTTCTAGGAGGGAAAAGTATGTATCCAAGCAGAATACACAGCACAGACTGATGTTAAGTCGAAACTCGAGTGATTTCAATACACAAGTATGAATTCGTTCTAATAACCCTTTAGATAGGTCTCATTTGACTCATCGAGTCGAGGGGAAAAATATTGACGTGTTGCCTTTCCAACAGCCCACACTGTTCTGAACAGAAACGTAGAATGCTTTTATAGATAAGAGAAGAATTGAAAGTGAAAGTAAGAAAACGAAATCAGATCGGCTGGGAAAATTTCTGAGCCGAGAAAAAATTCTGAGTCCAAAAAAAAAAAAAAAAAAAATCTTCTTTTTTCTTTATTAATTTGATGTCTTCACTTTTTGACTTTCTACAAGGTCAAAAGAGTGAAGACATCAAATTAATAAAGAAAAAGGAAGAGTTTTTTTTTTTTTTTTTTTTTTTTTCCAATCTCATAATTTTTCCTGAGCTCTGAAAAATGTTTTCCCAGCCGATCCTATTTCGCTTTTTGACTTTCACTTTCAATTCTTCTCTTTTCTATAAAAGTATTCCGCGTTTTTGTTCAGAACAGTGTGGGCTCTTGAAAAGGTAACACGTCTCCCTCTCTCTTTACCCAAATCTGGAACCCATGATGATCTTAAGAAGAATTCTTTAAGAATCTCTTACAATTCCTGAACCTTAGACAAGCTGAAAGTTTCTTTTTCGTATTTCGAAGCTATTGATGGATCAAAGAAGAAGATTTCAATGGAATGACTTCATCGTTCTAGGATAGAATATTTTTTCGAAATCTCTTCCTACTTTCGTCTACACAGAAATGCTTTTCACGAAAGTTTGGTCCTCTTTTACATTTACTTTTTAAATAGTTGTTCAAGGGGATTTTCGTTCTGCTGATTCAGGTTTCCCGCGCTTCACGCTACCCATCCTCACCCATTTCTAAAGGATCTCAGAGAAAATTAAAAGGGAAAGAAATAGCCTCCAGTGAACACAACTCCAACAACGACAGTGGATAGTTTTTTTCTGTCCTTCCAGAGATATCACCGGTGACCGATAGGTTGTTCAGCCACACGGGTGTCGTGAAAAGGCACACCATGCCTGTTTCCCTCCCAAAAATGTTTCTTCGGAAAAGGGAAAGTTTTTTTCCCACCCCTTTGGAGATTCCTTTTCCGCATCGATACCCAAACCCATCGGCCAGAAAAATAATTTTTTTTTTAAGAACATTAGGTTTCTGAAATATATTACAAACATACGTATTCATTTTAATATTTTACCTTCATTGGATGAAATAGTCTGTAAACTCTAAATTTCTTAAATGATTCCAACAACATGAGATTTTAGTGTTATTTCATCAATCTTTTAAGTATATTGTGTCTCGTCAAATCCTTTTTATTTGAGATGGATGATTGCTAAACAAAATGGTTGAAATAGCATGATAAGAAGGAAAAATATGTTATGTTAGCAAATAATTTACGTGACATAAATATTATCTAACTATTTACACGGATCCAGCTAACTCAAACTGACTGTATATAAATTGTTTGAGGGGGGGAATTAAATTCATCTTGTCACAGCTTTTAGCTAAATTGTATATACAATGTATTAGAAATTCCTTAGAAACTTTAAACAATATAGTTGTAAGAGGTTAGAAGAAAGAAATAATAATACGGTTCTTCCAAGCTACTTTACGTAAGATTGACGAAGCATTGTAAGAAATAATAGATAAGCTCGTAAAATACATGTATGCGTGATTTATTAAAAATATTAGACTGAATACGTATCTTATATTGAGTTTCAAGAATGGAAATGTTCTTAAAAAATTTATTTTTCTGGCCGATGGGTTTGGGTATCGATGCGGAAAAGGAATCTCCAAAGGGGTGGGAAAAAAACTTTCCCTTTTCCGAAGAAACATTTTTGGGAGGGAAACAGGCATGGTGTGCCTTTTCACGACACCCGTGTGGCTGAACAACCTATCGGTCACCGGTGATATCTCTGGAAGGACAGAAAAAAACTATCCACTGTCGTTGTTGGAGTTGTGTTCACTGGAGGCTATTTCTTTCCCTTTTAATTTTCTCTGAGATCCTTTAGAAATGGGTGAGGATGGGTAGCGTGAAGCGCGGGAAACCTGAATCAGCAGAACGAAAATCCCCTTGAACAACTATTTAAAAAGTAAATGTAAAAGAGGACCAAACTTTCGTGAAAAGCATTTCTGTGTAGACGAAAGTAGGAAGAGATTTCGAAAAAATATTCTATCCTAGAACGATGAAGTCATTCCATTGAAATCTTCTTCTTTGATCCATCAATAGCTTCGAAATACGAAAAAGAAACTTTCAGCTTATCTAAGGTTCAGGAATTGTAAGAGATTCTTAAAGAATTCTTCTTAAGATCATCATGGGTTCCAGATTTGGGTAAAGAGAGAGGGAGACGTGTTACCTTTTCAAGAGCCCACACTGTTCTGAACAAAAACGCGGAATACTTTTATAGAAAAGAGAAGAATTGAAAGTGAAAGTCAAAAAACGAAATGGGATCGGCTGGGAAAACATTTTTCAGAGCTCAGGAAAAATTATGAGATTGAAAAAAAAAAAAAACCTTTCCCTTTTTCTTTATTAATTTGATGTCTTCACTCTTTTGACCTTGTAGAAAGTCAAAAAGTGAAGACATCAAATTAATAAAGAAAAAGGAAGAGGTTTTTTTTTTTTTTTTGACTCAGAATTTTTTCTCGGCTCAAAATTTTTCCCAGCCGATCTGATTTCGTTTTTTTACTTTCACTTTCAATTCTTCTCTTATCTATAAAAGCATTCTACGTTTCTGTTCAGAACATTGTGGGCTGTTGGAAAGGCAACACGTCAATATTTTCCCCTCGACTCGATGAGTCAAATGAGACCTATCTAAAGGGTTATTAGAACGAATTCATACTTGTGTATTGAAATCACTCGAGTTTCGACTTAACATCAGTCTGTGCTGTGTATTCTGCTTGGATACATACTTTTCCCTCCTAGAAACAGCTTTTGTGAAGGTAGGCCATCCATTCTTCACAGCTCTTAGACATTTATTTCCAGCTGATTTGATCGACGAGACATCACCTTATTTTTAAGCATCCACTCTCTAGGATCTATGAAAGTTTTTATGGTTTTGTTTCTGTTGAGTCTGTGCTGTAGAGTCCCCAAATGTCTACAAGGGTTCTTATTCTAGAACGTGTGCACTGTTTTGACGTTTCATTTCATAGCTGGGGTGATGGGTGGCTCACCTTCCTTTCAAACTGCACCGTGGAGGTAGAGATGTTAGAAAGTTTCGAGCCTACGTGTTTAATTCATGGGTGAACCACGCTTCGTGAACAAAACAAGAACCTTCGTGGATCGTCCCTAGGAAAAAGCATAGAACGGAAATGGCTACTCGTCTTTTGTCTATTCGACATTATTCAAAAGGATCTCTACTCTCTTTTTGGTTCGAAGTATGTCTCTACCTGTTGTCTTAGGTGTCTAAAGAAATTAGCTTTTCAGGAAAGGAGTTGTCTTAGGTTTCTAAAGAAATTAGCTTTTCAGGAAAGAAATGTTACTTGAGAAACATGACGAGATAGGTTGAAAGAGGTTTCAAAGAGAAAAGAGATATGTCGTTCATTTTTATCATGTCTGAAGACATGATAAAAATGAACAAAAAGTATTTATAATATATATTATATAATATATATATTTTTTAATTTTTTAAAAATTTTTTTCAAATCTCTCAGAAAATATTTTCCAGCTCATCTCAAAATGACCCTCCTACTCAGTTTCGAAAAAAGAGACTGTGTCTTACTACTCTCTATTTTTTTTCAAATTTCTAAGAAAAAAAAACATTTTACAGCAACATCTCTCACCATGAGCCTGCTTCATCCTTTCCGAAAAAAACGACACGTTGCTATTGTCTTCATAGGTGTTTCTCTGAGATCCTTTAAAAATGGTTTCAGAATCCACTCGACAGGATTTGTCAAAGTATTCCGAGCTTCACTTCAGAGGGCTTGCTAAACATACCTGATTTCAGGGAAAAGAGTTCCACGAGTCGTTGGAGGAGATATCCAAAAAAATATAGCGTGGTTGTGAGTCAAAATAAACGAACCCTTTTCACTTGAGCCATCACGAGATTTCAGCGACCACGAGAGGGTGGAGAAGATATCCAAAACACATCTCGTGGAGATGACTATCTCGTAAGAAAGAAAGCTAACCGTCCCACCACACCTACACAAACACACATGTTTCTTTTAAAAGGATCATGCTTTTGGAAACTCATTTCAACTTTGAATAGGAAAATCATGTTTTTAAGAGAGGGTCTCATCTAAAACGTAGAGTAAAACATATGAATCATGTTGGGTATAGGTAGCCCTAAAACTAGGCATTGAAATTTTTTAATAGATTCATGATCAACAGAAAATGATACAACGTCTTACTTGCAACTATTTAAAAGAATCCTTTGAACCCATAGTTGAAAAAGAAATGAAGAAATATCCAGCTAGCTCTTCTAAAGTTCAGAAAGGTTAAGAGATTCTCAAAGAATTCTTCTTTAGAACATCATGGATTCCCAATTAATGTAGAGAGGGAGACGTGTTGCCTTTTCAACAGCCCACAGTGTTCTGAACAGAAACTCGAAATACTTTTATAGAAAAGAGAAGAGTTGAAAGTGAAAGTCGAAAAAACGAAATGAGATCGGCTGGGAAAATATTTTCAGAGCTCAGAAAAAAATTCTGAGATGTAAAAAAAAAAAAAAAAAAACTTTTTGTTAATTTTTATTATGCCTTCTAGACATGATAAAAATTAACTCATCCCCTTTTGTATGGGAATGTTGTCTCGCACTTTCTAAAAATAGACCATGACTCATCCAATCTTTTCTTGGAATTCTATTCTTTAGAAAGAATGAGTCATTGTCTATTTTTAGAAAGTGGGAGACAACATTCCCAGAAAAAAAGAGAAGGGAGTTAATTTTTTTCATGTCTAGAAAACATGATAAAAATTAACAAAAAGTTTTTTTTTTTTTTTTTTTTTTTTTTTTTTTTTTTTTTTACATCTCAGAATTTTTTTCTGAGCTCTGAGAAATTTTTCCTAGCCGATCCCATTTCGTTTCTCGACTTTCACTTTCAACTCTTAACTTTTTATAAAAGCATTCCACGTTTCTGTTCAGAACAGTGCGGGCTGTTGATGAGGCAATATGTCTCTCTCTACCCAAATCTGGAACCCTAGTCACGAGAGAATATGAGACTAGAAAAATAGTTTAGCTTATTGATTTAAAAAATGTCCCATGCTAGAACTCAGAATTATAATCAGAGCGAGGCATTCCAGTATCCACTTCCAAGATTTTAGATTTGCCATGGGTGACATGTTCCTAAATTCATAAATTCTTCAATTATAGTCCCCTTCTTTGACAAATGGCTAAGAAATTCTTAAAGAATATCATGAGATTGGGTAAAGAGAGAGACTTGTTGCCTCTTCCACAGCCCACACGGATCTGAAGTGAAACGCGGAATAGTTTAGCTTATTGATTTAAAAAATGTCCCATGCTAGAACTCAGAATTATAATCAGAGCGGGGCTTTCCAGTATCCACTTCCAAGATTTTAGATTTGCCATGGGTGACATGTTCCCAAATTCATAAATTCTTCAATTATAGTCCCCTTCTTTGACAAAAGGCTAAGAAATTCTTAAAGAATATCATGAGATTGGGTAAAGAGAGAGACGTGTTGCCTCTTCCACAGCCCACACGGATCTGAAGTGAAACGCGGAATGCTTTTATAGATAACTGGGGAATTGAAACAAATTCAAAACCCAATCGAAAGTAAAAGCCCAACAGAATTCCACAAGAATGAGTCATAGTCTATTTTTAGAAAGAGTGAGACAGCATTCCCAGACAAAAAGAGAAGGGAGTTAATTTTTATCATGTCTAGAAGACATGATAAAAATTAACAAAAAGATTTTTTTTTTTTTACATCTCAGAATTTTTTCTGAGCTCTGAGAATTTTTTCCCAGTCGGCTTGATTCACAAAACCAGATATATTCAAATTATTTCAATAGAGGGTTCTCATCTATTTAAACCACTCGCGTTTCAGCTTTAAATCAGTCTGTGCTGTGCACTGGAGCTGAATACACGCTTCTTCCTCCTGGAAAGAGGTTTTGTGAAGGTGTGTGGAGATATTGTTTTCAGCTGTCAGACATTTTTTTCCAACAGCCGACTCGATAGTTCAAATGACACCGTGGAAGTTGGAGAGAGGTCAAGTCGATTCGGAGGACGGTAAAGCATTTGAGGGCTATTTGCCTTAAGAAATGCCTTCGTGGAGGACTTTGGAAGGGAAACTGGCTCGTATTCACGTTACACATGGGGAAAAAACCACGAAAAAAAAAACACCCATGCAGCCAGCTTGAAAGTCAGTCGTTCACGTTTTACAAAATATGAAATGGATTTTATAAATACATATTGGGATCATATTCAAAATTGGATCATTCTGTTGTTTTATCAGAATATGCCAGTATACGGTTGAACAATTCTATTGAATCACATGATCTTACCTTCTTGAAAGTCATTTGTTAACGTTTCACAAAATATATATCAGTATAAGATGGAACCATCATGATCCGTTATCCTGACTGATGGAGTCAGCTGTGGATCATGGGATCTTTTGCCTTGTTGAAAACGATTTGTTAAAGTTCCACAAAATATATCAGTATACAATGGAACTATCGTGATCCGTTAATTCTGACGTGTCTAGTCAGCTGTGGATCACGAGATCTTGCCTTCTTGAAAGTCATTTGTTAAAGAAGTTTCACAAAATATATCAGTATACAATGGAACAATCGTGATCCGTTAATCCTGACTGATTGAGTCAGCTCTGGATCACGAGATCTTGCCTTCTTGAAAGTCATTTGTTAAAGAAGTTTCACAAAATATATCAGTATACAATGGAACAATCATGATCCGTTAATCCTGACTGATTGAGTCAGTTCTGGATCACGAGATCTTGCCTTCTTGAAAGTCATTTGTTAAAATTTCACAAAATATATCAGTATACGAGGGAACAGTCGTGATCCCATTATACTGACTGCTCTAGCCAGCTGTGGATCACGAGATCTTGCCTTATTGAAAAGGATTTGTTAAAGAAGTTTCACAAAATATATCAGTATACGATTGATAAAATCGTGATCCGTTAATCCTGACTAGTCTACCCAGCTGTGGATCACGAGATCTTGCCTTGTTAAAGTTTCACAAAATATATCAGTATACGATGGAATCATCGTGATCCGTTGATCCTGACTGCTCTAGCCAGCTATGGATCACGAGACCTTGCCCTGTTGAAAGGGATTTGTTAAAGTTTCACAAAATATATCAGTATACGATTGATAAAATCGTGATCCGTTTTTTCTGACTAATGGAGTCAGCTGTGGATCACGAGATCTTGGCTTCTTGAAAGAAATTTGTTAAAGTTTCACAAAATATATCAGTATATGATGGAACAATCGTGATCCGATTACACTGACGGATCTAGCCAGCTGTGGATCACGAGATCTTGGCTTCTTGAAAGGAATTTGTTAAAGTTTCACAAAATATATCAGTATATGATGGAACAATCGTGATCCGATTACACTGACGGATCTAGCCAGCTGTGGATCACGAGATCCAGGCTTCTTGAAAGGAATTTGTTAAAGTTTCACAAAATATATCAGTATATGAAATAATAGCATGTTTTCTATAAAAAACAGCTATTGAGTAAAACATTTCTAGCCTTGAAAAACAAAAACAGTAGCAGGGGGGAAAATATTACCCTACCTCAAAGTATTGAAAAGAAATAAGAATACATTTCTATAAAATGGGTGACTCAATAAATATTTGTAGTCTATGAAATACAAAAGAGTAACAAAAAAATGTTCACATACCTTCACAGAAGCTCTTCCCAGGAGAGTGAGAAGCGTGTATCCACGTTGAGTGCACAGCACAGACTGATCTGAAGCCGAAACGCGAGTGGTTTAAATACATTAACGAGTTGCTTCTAGAAATCGACTGGGAAAAATTCTCAGAGCTCTGGAAAAATTTTCACACATTAAAAAAAAAAAAAACACCTTCTTTTTTTTTCTTAATTTGATGTTTTCACTTTTTTTATTTCTACAAGGTCAAAAGAATGAAGACATCAAATTATAAAAGAAAAAGGAAGTGTTTTTTTTTTTTTTTTTTTTTTTTTTAAATCTCTTTTGAGCTTTGAAAATTTTCTTCCCAGTCGTTAACATTTCGTTTTTGGACTTTCAGTTTCAATTCTTGGACCCATGATGTTCTTTTCTTGATGTTCTTGTAGTATATTTCTATACAAATTCACTCCTTTTCCCCAATAAAGATATCTTTTTTTTATTTTTTTTACCCTCCAATTTGTATAGCTATATACTGAAAACAGGCATTAAAGTCAGTTTGTAGTATATTCCTATACAAATTCACTGCCTCCCCCCCCCCGAAAAAAAAAGATGTCTTTTTTTTATTTTTTTTTACCTTGGAATTTGTATAGCTATATGCTGAAAACAGGCTTTAAAGTCCGTTTGTAGTATATTCCTATACAAATTCACTGCCTTCCCCCCCCCCCCGAAAAAAAAAGATCTTTTTTTTTATTTTTTTTACCTTCCAATTTGTATAGCTATATACTGAAAACAGGCTTTAAATTCCGTTTGTAGTGTATTCCTATACAAATTTACTCCCTTTTCCCCAAAAAGATGTCTTTTTTTTAATTTTACCTTCAAATTTGTATAGCTACATACTGAGAACAGGCGTTCAAGTCCGTTTGTAGTATATTGGTATACTACAAACGGACAAAAGGGGGGTAGGGTTAATTTTTATCATGTCTGGAAGACATGATAAAAATTAACAAAAAGTTTTTTTTTTTTTTTTTTTTTTTTTTTTTTTACATCTCAAATTTTTTTTTCTGAGGTTTGAAAAATTTTTCCCACTCAGCAACCAAGTGAAAATTCTCCAGCCAAGACGATTGGCCTTTTACTTTCACTTTCAACACTTTTCTATAAAAGTATTCTACGTTTTCTGTTCAGAACTGTGGGGGCTGTCCAAGGTGCAGCATGCTTTTTCTCTCTCTCTCTACCTCATCTGGACCCAGGACCACTCTTCTAGAAAGAGCTTCTGTGAACACAAGCTTTTTTCCAATTTTTGACGTCTCACAGAATAGAAATCATTCCTCCGTTTAGGGGAAATGTTTCCCATTTGAAAAGCTAGGACCCCTCGTTTGGATTTCATCAGCAACCGTTTATCAGGGTCTAGCGAAATTGGATGATCCATCCATGGATCAGAATTTCCCATCCGTGGTTTTTATGCATCAAGATTTCAACATAGTTTAAGAGAAATCCTTCAATCCTATTTGAAAGGAGATGACATGATATTGAAAGACATTTTCCCATGACGGACATTGAAAGACATTTTCCCATGACGAAATCTCTCTATCCCACACCTTCTTCTAAAGTGAAGTTAAAGAGATTTTTCATACCGGGTTTTCAATTTTCACCTCAAATCATACCGTTGACGACGTGTGACACACAAACCGTGACATAAATTTCAGTTTCCATGACAGCTAACAGTCTTGAGGTTTAAACAAATGTATGAAAGAATTTATTTTTGATCCGTTTCAGCGATTGAGTGGGCTGGGATATAAAAGGCTCTTTCCATGACAGCTAACACGCTTGAGCTTTAAACATGTATGAAAGAATTTATTTTTAATCCATTTCACCGATTGAGTGGGCTGTGAAAAGAAAAAGCTCTTTCCATGATACCTAACACTCTTGAGCTTTAAAAATGTATAAAAGAATTTATGTTTAATCCATTTCAGCGATTGAGGGGGCTGGGAAACATTTTCTTAGAGCTCAGGGGAAAAAAAAGGCTCTTTCCATGATACCTAACACGCTTGAGCTTTAAAAAATGTATGAAAGAATTTATTTTTAATCCATTTCAGCGATTGAGGGGGCTGGGAAAAATTTTCTTAGAGCTCAGGGGAAAAAAGGCTCTTTCCATGACACCTAACACGCTTGAGCTTTAAAAATGTATGAAACAATTTATTTTTAATCCATTTCAGCGATTGAGGGGGCTGGGAAAATTTTCTTAGAGCTCAGGGAATGTGTCTCCAGGTTGAATGCATGAAAGCCAAAAGAATTCCTCATGAAAAAACATCTTTTTTTTCCTGGTTGTGGGATGGAGTAGAGTTGCTGCATCTTGAACAACCCACACTGATCTGAACAGAAACATGAAATGTTCTTATAGATATAAGAAATGAATTGAAAGTCAAAGTAAAAATGAAATTGTATTTGCTGGAAATATTTCTTGGCTGTTGAATGGGAAAAATATTTCCAAAGCTGAAAAAAAAAAACTCTTCCTTTTTTTCTATTAATTTGATGTCTTCACTTTGTTTACTTTGGAATGGAGAAACCCAAAGACCATGACTCATCCTTTCTAAAACATATAATTCCTAGAATGAGTCATGGTCTATTTTTAGAAACAGTGAGACAACATTCCCACACAAAAGGGGGGTAGGGTTAATTTTTATCATGTCTAGAAGACATGATAAAAATTAACAATTTTTTTTTTTTTTTTTTTTTTTTACATCTCAGAATTTTTTTCTGAGCTCTGAAAATTTTTTCACAGTTGGCAAGCAAGTGAAAAATTTCCAATCGGCTTTTACTTTCAACTCTTTTCTATAAAAGCATTCCACGTTTTCTGTTCAGAACCGTGCGGGCTCTCCATGGTGCAACATGCTTTTTCTCTCTCTACCTCATCTGCAGCTCTATGACAGCTAACACGCTTGAGCTTTAAAAATGTATGAAAGAAGTTATTTTTAATCCATTTCAGCGATTGAGTGGGCTGGGGAAAAAAGGCCCTTTCCATGACAGCTAACACGCTTGAGCTTTAAAAATGTATGAAAGAATTTATTTTTAATCCATTTCAGCGATTGAGTCTGCTGGGAAACATTTTCTCAGAGCTCAGGGGAAAAAGGCTCTTTCCATGACAGCTAACACACTTGAGGTTTAAAAATGTATGAAAGAATTTATTTTTAATCCATTTCAGCGATTGAGTGGGCTGGGAAACATATTCTTAGAGCTCAGGGAAAAAAAGGCTCTTTCCATGACAGCTAACACTCTTAAGCGTTAAAAATGTATGAAAGAATTTATTTTTAATCCATTTCAGCGATTGAGTCTGCTGGGAAACATTTTCTTAGAGCTCAGGGAAAAAAAGACTCTTTCCATGACAGCTAACACACTTAAGCTTTAAAAATGTATGAAAGAATTTATTTTTAATCCATTTCAGCGATTGAGTCTGGTGGGAAACATTTTCTCAGAGCTCAGGGGGAAAAAGGCTCTCTCCATGACAGCTAACACTCTTGAGGTTTAAAAATGTATGAAAGAATTTATTTTTAATCCATTTCAGCGATTGAGTGGGCTGGGAAACATATTCTTAGAGCTCAGGGGAAAAAAGGCTCTTTCCATGACAGCTAACACTCTTAAGCGTTAAAAATGTATGAAAGAATTTATTTTTAATCCATTTCAGCGATTGAGTCTGCTGGGAAACATTTTCTTAGAGCTCAGGGAAAAAAAGACTCTTTCCATGACAGCTAACACACTTAAGCTTTAAAAATGTATGAAAGAATTTATTTTTAATCCATTTCAGCGATTGAGTCTGGTGGGAAACATTTTCTCAGAGCTCAGGGGGAAAAAGGCTCTCTCCATGACAGCTAACACTCTTGAGGTTTAAAAATGTATGAAAGAATTTATTTTTAATCCATTTCAGCGATTGAGTGGGCTGGGAAACATTTTCTTAGAGCTCAGGCAAAAAAAGGCTCTTTCCATGACAGCTAACACTCTTAAGCGTTAAAAATGTATGAAAGAATTTATTTTTAATCCATTTCAGCGATTGAGTCTGCTGGGAAACATTTTCTTAGAGCTCAGGGAAAAAAAGACTCTTTCCATGACAGCTAACACACTTAAGCTTTAAAAATGTATGAAAGAATTTATTTTTAATCCATTTCAGCGATTGAGTCTGGTGGGAAACATTTTCTCAGAGCTCAGGGGGAAAAAGGCTCTCTCCATGACAGCTAACACTCTTAAGCTTTAAAAATGTATGAAAGAATTTATTTTTAATCCATTTCAGCGATTGAGTCTGCTGGGAAACATTTTCTTAGAGCTCAGGGGAAAAAAGGCTCTTTCCATGACAGCTAACACTCTTAAGCTTTAAAAATGTATGAAAGAATTTATTTTTAATCCATTTCAGCGATTGAGTGGGCTGGGAAACATTTTCTTAGAGCTCAGGGAAAAAAAGGCTCTTTCCATGACAGCTAACACTCTTGAGGTTTAAAAATGTATGAAAGAATTTATTTTCAATCCATTTCAGCGATTGAGTGGGCTGGGAAACATTTTCTTAGAGCTCAGGGAATGTGTCTCCAGGTTGAATTCACAGCACACACGGATGGGAAGTCGAAACTTGAGTGGCTTAAAAAATAAATATACGAAAGTTGGGTCATCGAGCTGACTAGGAAAAATTTTCAGAGTTCTGGAAATATTTCTGAGTTCAAGCATGGGACATGAGAACAGAAATGTATTACAATCATCATGTCATCATTGTTTTCGAAAGCCAAAAGAACATCTCATGAAAGAACATCTTTTTTTCCTGGTTGTGGGATGGAGTAGAGTTGCTACATCTTGAACAACCCACACTGATCTGAACAGAAACATGAAATGTTCTTATAGATATAAGAAATGAATTGAAAGTGAAAGTAAAAATGAAATTGTATTGGCTGGAAATATTTCTTGGCTGTTGAATGGGAAAAATATTTCCAAAGCTGGGAAAAAAAAACTCTTCCTTTTTTTCTATTAATTTGATGTCTTCACTTTGTTTACTTTGGAATGGAGAAACCCAAAGACTATGACTCATTCTTTCTAAAACATATAATTCCTAGAATGAGTCATGGTTTATTTTTAGAAACAGTGAGACAACATTCCCACACAAAAGGGGGGTAGGGTTAATTTTTATTATGTCTAGAAGACATGATAAAAATTAACAAATTTTTTTTTTTTTTTTTTTACATCTCAGAATTTTTTTTCCTGAGTTCTGAAAATTTTTTCCCAGTCGGCAACCAAGTGAAAAATTTCCAATCGGCTTTTACTTTCACTTTCAACTCTTTTCTATAAAAGCATTCCACGTTTTCTGTTCAGAACCGTGCGGGCTCTCCATGGTGCAACATGCTTTTTCTCTCTCTACCTCATCTGCAGCTAGGGTGTTTTTCCTTCTTCAAGAAGTGGAATTCTTTGGGAATACCTTACAATTTCACGAGCTAACTGTTTGTTATATTTCGAGGAGATTTCAATAAAATTGTTTATAGATGTCACCTATTGCAGATGGGGAAAAAGTCTATACTGGATCGCTGGAGACATCTCATCCAGATAGGTCACGTTATATTTTTTCCCACACCTAAATAAATTGGACATGAGCCATCCTTTTGTTTTCTCATCCAACAAAGATAGACACTACAGACCGTTTTGGGTTTTCACTCTTCGCGAACCGAGACGAGCCGCAGCGACACTTTGCGTTTTCTATGAGCGCAATAATGGATCACGTGAGCAGCCATTTTGTTTCCCATCTCACCCAGATAGGTCATGTTGTATTTTGTTTCATGCACCTAGCCAATTTTGGACATGAGCCATCCTTTTGTTTTTTTTCTATCGAACCAAGATGGACTCTGGAGACAATTTTGTTTCTCAACGGAAAAGTAAATTTTCTGAATGGGTGCCGGTGTTCGAATACTTTTGTGACCGACTGAACATATAAGTCAAGCCACTCGGCTGATTCACGAAGCCTACGAAAATACCAGAAGAGACCGTAACTCCGGTACTCTCAGGAAAAGTTACACCCCATGGTGGTCTCCAGAAATAGGTCAGATGAGAAAACTCGTACGCGCCCTGAGGAAGAAATTCCAGAAGGCTCCGCCCGAAGTAAGACCACAATACAGGCACAAGTACAAAATTTATGCAGCGACGTATAAAAAGACGTTGTACAAAGAGAAAAGGAAATACTGGAACGACTACTGGGAAAGTATTACCACGAACACCCCATTCTGTACTTACTTCGAGATGATCAAAAATAAACGAACGAGTCCGCTCCAGATTAGTGCGATTGAAAAAGAAGATGGCACGATGACTAGAACATTAGCAGAAGCGATTGAAGTGATTATAAAACATCACTTTCCAGAAGACGATCAAAATGATGATGACGCACATCACGCCCAAATCCGAAGTGACTCCAAGTTTCCACCTGATACAACAAATGACATCCCATTCACGAAAGAGGAAATCCAGAGGACGGTGGACGGAGTGAAGAAGAAGAAAGCCCCAGGGCTAGACCACTTAACAATTAACGCAGTAGAAGAATTAAGAATAGCAAATGAAGACAGCTTCTGCAAATTAATGAATAGCTGCCTAGACCACGGTTACTTTCCTGACTCCTGGAAGAACGCTGAACTAGTGATTTTCCCAAAAGACGGAAAGGACAAGAAAAAACCAAATGCGTATAGACCCATATGCCTGCTCTCAGCTTGGGGTAAGGTTTTGGATAAGCTGGTCACGCAGAGACTAACTTACCACCTAGAAAAGAACAACCTTCTAAATGACAAGCAATTCGGGTTTCGAAAAGGAAAGAGTACGGTTGATGCTGTCGACCACCTACAACGTATGATCCAGAGAAATAGGCAAGAAAATCAGCACACCTGCGTCATCTCACTGGATGTCGCCTCGGCGTTCAACCAGTTGTGGTAGCCAGGTCTTAAAAAGAGATTGAAAGAGCTAAGATGCCCCAGAAATATCTATAATTTAATAGACAGCTATCTCACGAGAAGGAAGGTCACCTACAATAGAGATGGTCTTAGCATCACTAAAGAATACTACAAAGGCGCGCCTCAAGGGTCGAACATCGGCCCCATCCTATGGATCATAATGGCCGACTCCGCCTTACAGATAGACTTCGAAGATGCAGCTACAATCCAGGCCTACGCGGATGATTTTATTATAATCATCAAAGGAGGTAATCGCACAATCATAGAGAGAAAGGCAGCGATCGCCCTTAGCAAACTTACAGAATGGAGTACAAGAAATAAGCTCAAATTCAGCGTGGAAAAAACACAGATGATACTATTCCCGAAAGGTACTAAGATAGAATCAAATCCTCCTCGAATCAAGTGGAATAACATCCCACTGCGAAGGCAAGACACCCTGCAATACCTGGGTTTTCTGCTGGACAAGAAACTTACCTGGATTCCCCATTTAACTGAACTGAGAAATAAGACGAATATCATCATAAACAGCATAAATCGAACCATGAATGAAAGATGGACATTAAGAGGGAAAATTATGAAAGATCTCTACCTCCGGGCAGTGGAAAGAATGATTCTCTATGGCAGTCCAGTATGGATGTCGGACACCGTCAGAGTACAGAGGAAACTAGCACAAATACAAAGGATCGCCCTGCTAAAAATGACTTCAGCATTCACGACTACCTCTACGGCAGCCTTGCAGATCTTAGCAGGAGTCCTGCCCCTTGACCTCAAGGCGCACAGAGAAAAGATGATTTACCGAATGCTCTGCCATTCATGATGGCATATGCATACTACAATTCGACGCAATAAAGTACGAGACGATGCTCAATTACATCCAGCAACCCCTAGAAAGATTCCATGGTCAAAGACCCTGCCCTCCGGACAAGGATTAGAGATATTTACAGATGGATCTCGTATAAACAATCAAGTAGGCGCCGCATTCGTGGCGTTTTACCACGGACAAGAGATACACAGAGAAGGCTACAGGCTCTCAGATGATGCAACGGTATACCAGGCAGAGTCACAGGCCCTCAAAAAGGCAGCCCTATGGGCAGGAGAACACCCATCAGAACAGATAAGCTTCTTTACAGACAGCATAAGTGTTCTACAAGCGATGAATAAAAAAGGAAAAGTAGCGGAACATGCCGCAACGCTAAAGGAAATACTAAATTCATTAGACCGAAGGATTCTCCTATGCTGGGTTAGAGGCCACACTGGACTCCACGGAAACGAGCTGGCGGACGCTCATGCCAAGGCAGCAACTTCCAGACCAGCAATAGACGTAGAAGTTCCAATATCGACAGATGCAGCTAAACGCCTCATCACAAAATACCTCTGCGACGTGTGGCAAGATAGATGGCACGAAGAAGACAATGGACGGATTACGTACCGTTTCTTCCTGTATGTAAGCACCAAACGCCTCCGCTCCAATTTCTTCATGACGCAAGCTTTGACCGGACATGGCAAGTTCCCAGCTTACTTTCAGAGATTCCTGAACCGCAATGTAAGATGTGCCTGCGGCACCTTAGGCCATCAAGCAGACGCCCTTCACTACATCAAAGACTGTAGGCTGGTAGATGATATAAGATCCAGACACTTCCCGGCAAATTTCCAGGACCATCCGTTAGCCTCCTTCGCTACGGACTACTACAAGGTGAAAGGAGTGACCAGAATTATTACAGAGCTGAACCAAAGGCCAGATGTCTTCCTAGAAGATTACTAAAACCAGGTCTGCGTACCTGATGATATCAACTACCTGTACATATGTAAATAGCAAATCCAAATAGGACACTATATGTTAACTTCTAACTTTTCTTTACTAATCTAGATGTAGTCATGTTTTCGTAATAATGTATTGTATGTTTGTAATAAAGGACGCAAGTCCACCACGGCTAGATTACTGGTGCAACGATCGGAATGATTTCCAACCCGGTAGTGCCTTCTCATGATATGGCGGAACCGGTTAGTGGTAAAAACACTAGTTTACAGGAAGCATAAAAAACCGGTCGCAATTTCGTGGTCAAAGTTTCTTTGAATACCCCTTTATGTGGTAAATAGTGACACTGATTATTCTTTTCGTGTTCAAGGACTTCTTCTATAATTCTTTCATTTAACCAATTTGTGAAAACATTTTCGTAATTCTCGAATTTGCCCTTTTGTATCAACCGGTGTGTCGTACTGTTTAAACGCTGTCTAGCAATATCGAAATTTCGACTTAAACAGTCCTGTTCTATTACCCAAGGCAACTGAACCTCATATCTTCCCTCTTTAAAGGTAACAGTTTCGTTAAAATGATTCAATGCGGCAATTTCCATTTCCTTTCTGCATTTTGTTTCAACAGGGTATGGAATACCCAATAAATCTAATTTCCACAAATTTTCAATCTTTGATGTCTGAATTAATAAAGAAGTCACTGCGACGGCATTAGTCACATTTTCCTTATCGTCGATATGATCAAACAATTTTCCCATTAAAATCCAACCCATTTTGGTTTCCATTGTAACTAATGTTGAGTTCAAATGTTCAATTTTGTCTTTTACTATTTTCCAATAATTATCAGCTCCAATGAGAAAAGATACGGTGTTGTTATCTAAAGATTCGTGATCAACATCCGCTAAAATTATTCCCCTATCTTTTCACAACTCCTTATATTTTGCGGAGGATAGTCTAGCTCAGCACTCGATATTTCATCAGTCTCTAAAACCTAAATAATTAATTCCTGGTTATCGAAAATGTTTTTTATTTTTACTTCTACTCGCGCACAGTTCCGTTTGGTAGGCACTTGAGATCCGAAAGTATGAATCATTATTTCTTCCCTTCCCACGACTTTTAATCCCAGTTGTTTAGACAGACGTTTTTGAATATACGAGCGTTGACTAGCGCTGTCAAATAAACAACGAACTAATTTATTGCGTGACCTACTTTTAAGTTCTACTGTCGCCGTCTGTAAAAATATTTTATTCCTACCGATGCTAATGGGATTGCACGCTGAATTTTCCACACCTTTTGACTGCGATGCTTCGGGTTTTTTTTCTCATTTTTGTAACAAAGGGTTGCATTATGTTTTTTGTGGCAGTGTACACAAGAATTTTTCTCAGAACAATCGGAAAATCGATGACCTTGAGCCAGACAAACATAACATTGACCGTGTAATCTCAGTACATTTCGTTTTTCATTTACACTCATATTACACTTTTCACTATTATGTGTGTTATTTTTGCAAAAAATACAGTTTTCTTCTTTTACACGAGCTAATAATTCTGCTTTCGGCGAGGGGTTAACTTTAGAGTTAAACTTATTGTTTGTGTATTTATAATTACTTTTGTGTTTGTCGAAGTGTTTATTCTTTCCGTTCAATGGAACGAATTTCGGTTCCGGTTTGTTAACTGCGTACGTTTGTTCGAGGCATTTAATTTCGTTTTTCAAAAAAGCAATTAAACCTGTAACATCAGATTACTCTTTTGGATCACGCTTTCGGTGATATTCGAGAATCAAATGAGGCAATAACTTCAATAATCGGATTTAACAAGTATCCGTACGAACCTGAAGTTACTCCTAAATTACTTAAACTCCGAATGTTTATTTCACAAGCGTCGTGTAATCTTCTTAGTGCATTTAAGTTAGAAGAATTTTTAACTGGTTCTATGCCCAAAAGATTATTCATATGTGATTTTATAATTTTCTATGGTTTTTCAAAGCGTTCTTTTAAAAGTTCTAAGCACGAATCGTAATTTTCTTCGGTTAACTGAAATCCTTAACGTAATTATATGCTTGTCCTATCAATAACGATTTCAAGTATACGAATTTT
Organism: Stegodyphus dumicola; assembly: GCF_044657685.1. Classification (NCBI taxonomy): domain Eukaryota; kingdom Metazoa; phylum Arthropoda; class Arachnida; order Araneae; family Eresidae; genus Stegodyphus; species Stegodyphus dumicola. The sequence goes on from NC_140769.1 coordinate 89,127,436, forward strand.
TCAATCCTGCTTAAAGCTTTGTTCTGATCAATCTCAGCTTGAAAACTGTTAAAAAATTCTAACCATTTTCCTGCATCTCCTGAGAATTTTGGATTATTTAGCTTTGGAAATTTCATACCCGATGACGATACATTTATTTCAGAAGCAGAAGTGTTCAAAGAATTTACATCTGATGCATTTTTCACAGACAAATTTTCATTACATTTATTTAATCTTATTTTAATTCTAAACTTTGCAGACATAATTTGTATTTATCACTTGCAGAAATACCTTTTTCAAATTCTTTAGCATCTTTTAACTGAGTTTCGATTTGTGAATTCGACATTTTCAACGTGTTTTTCTGTTTCAAGAATAGTTTCATTCATTTCCTGCAATTCCTCAATGTTTGTGTTTTCGATATTTTCTGATAACAAAGATTCTATTTTTGTAATTAATTTCGTAACGCTACTGCATTCATTCGTACGTTTCTGCTTCAGTTTGCCTAAAGCTTCCATGTTTAAAATTGACTAATCGCAATATTGAAACTCAGTTTTTTTTCCAAATTTTCAAAGAAAAAGGAATTGCTTACCTGTTTACAGGTAATCCATCTGCTAATCTTCGAAATTCTAATCCAAAAGCCCCTTGGAGAAGGCACCACTAAAATATGTTAATTCTATAATCTATAGTTCTATTTGGGAGAGCTTTCGATTTGTATATTCGATTCAAATCCCTACTTCAATTAAGTCTTAATGACTTTTATTTACACACATCTTTTATACTACAATATATACATAATTCGAGATTAATTTTAAATCAAAAGATGGGGATTATCCCCCCTTCGTATCAAATTCTATCAAGAGAAACCAAGTGAGCGACCGCTCTCTTCCAAGTTCATTTTCGACTCCTCGTTGCCACTGGCAGAAGAGAAACTTTCGCTCATTTCGAGTTCGAGTTGTAACAATATGCTTCTATGCTAATGATTTCGATTTCGAAATGTGGCGTATTGTCTTCACAGGGATGTTTCTTGCATACTGGCGTGCAAAATAAACGTCATCCTTTACATTTATAAAATGGGTGCGCTACACCTTGAAATAAGTGGACAAGTATAAGATTTAAGTTTGGAATAAGTGGGTAAGTACAAGATTCAATCTTACTCTACGACAAAGTAAGCTTTACCATTCTTTATTGTTAAGAAATGAACTCTTCATCTTCTTTGTCGCCAAGCTGACTTGCTCTCGGGCTAAACTATACATCATTTCAGATTGGGCCTGGATATCTTAAATATATTCAGGCGAAGATGGTGCATCCAGAGAGTGACCAAACAAGAGATCACAAGGCAGATGAAGGTCACGACCGAACAGCATCTGCAATGAGGAATAGCCGGGAGTCTAATTAACAGCACTGTGCTAGGTCAGTATAAAGAGAGCTAACGTCTTGTCCCAGTCCTTTTGGTTTCTAGAAACCAAAAACGAGAAGTTATTAAGGATGGTTCGATTAAACCTTTGTAATGTACCGTCTGACTGGGGATGTAAAGGTGTCATTTGGGTTTTGTCAATGTCGGATAGCTTGCAGAGTCCTTTAATTACACCCGAGGTAAAATTTCTTTCTTTATCGGAAGGTAACTAACGGCAGAAACACTCAGAACCTGGAAATCCAATGCTGTATCATTACCTCTGCTACCGTGACAGCCTCTTGATCAGGAATAGGATACGCTTCAGACCTCGTGTTGAAGTAATCAGTGACAATGAGGATGTATTTGTAGTCATCATCAGTTCGTGGCAGAGGTCCCAGGATGTCAAAGGCATTTGAACGCACTGTAACATTACGCTCCTACATTGTAACGTTACAGCTTCCCTCGACTGCGTTTCCTCGATCCTTTCCGACCCGCACATGCATGGCAAGATTAGAACCATTTTTGCCCATCAGTCCTTGCATTACTCCAGTACATGCGCTTTCGAACTCTGTGTAAAGTGTTCATTATTCGGAAGCAGCCTCTTGTGGAACTGCTATGTAATTCTTTAAGTACGTCCGAGATAAGGGATCTTGGAAGTATCAGCTGCCATCCAAATCCATCATCCGATTCAGAATTCCTGTACTAAACGCGTTCAGAATATGGAGTGAGTTCCAGAGAGCGCAATATTGTTTATTTTAGAATTATGGTTCGGAATGCCCTGCCAGGTAGATTTCCTATTTAAAAACTCCAACAAGTCAGTTACGGGTTTAATGTAGCCATGTTCCAACTGGTATTTCTTGACTCATCCGTCACTCCATACGTGTCGATCAGCCGATGTTCCAGTTGTAACATGATGTCCAACCGGATTAACCAACTCGTATCTCACTTCGACCATGGAACGATATCAGCAGATTTCTGGGCAAGGTTTTCAAGACAAGAGCGTTGGCGTTTCCGTGTTACAATCCTTTCCGATGACAGATATGGATATTGAGAAAGTGGTGGACACCCATTGTTTAACCATTGGCAATGTGGGTATTGTCCAGCGACACTAGATATCCAGATAAAGTACACCCCACAGGACTTACAGGGGATCATGCCAGGCGTTGCTTGCAATGCTTTGTATTTTACCAGTCCGCAGGCAGTGCCTTTCTTTTTTCCTTAAATATACATGTGTTTTTTTACATTTGGTGCCTTTCGCTCGTACATGTTATGAATGACAGATAGTCCGGTGACAGATAGTGACGTCATATTCCTAGAGTCTCTGAATATTCGGCTTTTAGGATTCTTGAAATTTAAGAGCCAGGTGAACGATGCATGATTTGCGCGGAGTAGGAATTTAAGCCGTAGAGGTATTTTTGGAAATGCTTTACGGCTTTAAACTATGGCGAGCAACTCTTTCCCGGTGATACAGTAATTCCTCTCCTTTAGATAGACCACTTGCTCTAGGATGGTACTACACGTTCTTGACCGTTTATTTCTTTGGAAAAACAACATCGACATTCTCATTATTCGCCTCCATGTCGAGAAGGAAAATGGTTTGTCCTGCTGAGAATATGTCAGGATTGTTGCAGATTTTCAGGCCTCGTTTAATTTGTTAAATGGATCCTCACATTCTTTGGTCCACAAGTACTTTTGCTTGTTTTCTGTCAGCTTATGAAGGAGTATTACGACGGAAGAAAAGTCTTACACAAATCTCCTATAGTATGTGCAAAGCCCCAAGAAACTTCTTAGCTGATGGACATTTTTTGGGAGTCTCCAATGCTTAAATACTGACACTTTTTCTGGATACGTAGACAATCATTCAATCTGACAATGTATCTGCATTTTCTGTTCTGCATCACATGATTCTTTTAAATGTAAAATGTTGCCTCAAATTTCAAATTTATGTTGCCTCAACATAAATTTGAAATTTTAAAAAATATTAAACTCTGTTTCAAAATGCATTATATTAGTAAAAACTGTCGTTCTAACAAACTTTCTTCTTTCAAATGTAGAACGAAAGTCATCATAGTTCCATTTGGCTGGGTATTAACTGAAATAATAATACTGAGGATAATAAATTACTGAATTTTAAATTGTAATGCTGAAGATATTCAAATGTCAATAATTCTAATTCCGATAGTGTCAGTTCAGTTTCACGGTCGACAAACACACGCGCATGTACAATTGTTGCACATTCAGAACTTAATTCTAATGCAACCAGACTCTTATTGGACAATGGAAAACAACGATTCTTTGGTACTGAACATTTAGGAAATATTCTTAAGCTAAAAATCCTATTAGCTATGAAATACGACTCTCCGTTTATTCCTTTCAAATGCAACAAACGGCAGAAAACAAATAACCAACTATAGAATTTGACAAAGGCGAGGAATAATACGCAGTATTCTATCAAATCCGAAACGGATATTAAGAAATAAGTATGCGTCAAGTGTCAGAATTTATGGCTAGTTTTCAATTACACCAGCTTGCTGATTCATTCTACGGAGATAAATATTTGAATGTTGAAATCCTAAAAAGATTCGATATATTTTGAAAATTCATTTTACATGAAAAATTCGTGACAAGCAAACATTTAAATGCAATAAAAATGTCTCTGATTGGATAATTATAGAATATAGAATATAGGTTCAGAATATAGGAAAGTTGTTCCGAAAATATTGCCGTTATGAAGAATACGATAATGAATGACTTAAGAGCGTTTTACGAATTAGACTCAGTTGCATTTCAGAAGAAAGTGTAGAATGTCTGTTAAAGATAAACAAAGTATAGTATCTCTTATACTATAGTATCATAAACTAACTAGATGTTAAAAGACTGTGAGGGAATCCTCCCTAAGTACGACAAAGTCCAAAAAAGGGTGTCAAGAATCTTTTATTAACAGAAATTGAAATTCACAGATGGCACCAACTCGTGCTTACCAAAGCCAATACTTTTAGCTTACCTCAAAAAGGCAACGAGTAATTTAAAACTAAATGGAGTAAGATTAACCTAACGGTTTCACAGGTTATTTAACACACAGATCGGCTCTGACTCGTAAAAGTCGGCGTAAATAAGCTTAATGACAAGATGCATGAATGCCACAGAAATCTAATTGCTAGTAAATCAAAGATAGCAAATCAGGCAGAATTCACTCTAAATTCACCTTCCAAAACCTTTCTTTAAATACTAACTTCTTTCTGCTTCATTCGAATATACACGGGCTAACTCCTTTACATTTTGGCAAGAAAGTGGGAGTTGAAAACAAGAGCAATAGGATAAGTTGTTTCAAAATAAATTAAATAAATTCCCGCAAAATAATTAATCAATTTGAAACTTTTATCCTTTAATAACGGTAGATATCAAATTAAATTACTTTGGAAATCTAACCCTCATGAATTAAATTATAATTTTCAATTTGTAAAGAAGCCGTTTTTAAATTTTGAAAGAGATATTGGTTAAGGATATAGAAGTGCGTAAAGAATATATAAAAATAATTGAAGAAGAGCTCTAAGATGGAATTGTTGAAGCATATCAAAATAAAGATCTCGAATCGTATTATATGCCCCATAGAGCCAGTGATAAGATCAATTTAGGATTACTACCATTCCTTTCCTTCTTTGACACAATAAAGTATCATATAAAAAAAGCACATCACTAAAAAACCTGAAAGTTATGCAATGTTTAATTCATCTTTTCTGTCGATGAAAATTATATTAAGGAGCAAACACAGTGTTACCTGATGCAGTTACCATTCTAAAGCATACTTGTATGAATCTATATAAATTTAACTCAAATGTTAAAGAGTTAAAAGACATGTGGTTAAAAAACGATTTACCAATGCATGATTTCTTTGCACAAGCTAAAATTTGGATAGCCTTGATTGGAATACAGAAAAGGATTCTATTAAATTAGATTTAAAGTCTTTAAAATAATCTTTAACTGTGTGTTATACTAAACGAACAGTTGTACAAATTATAGCTAAAAGCTATGATCCAACTGAATTTATATCCCATGCCTGATTAGAATTAAAATCCTGCTACAACACCTAAGGAAAAAGATCTTGATTGCCACAAAAAGCTCCAAAATGATATTGAAACTGAATTTAAGAAGTGGCTCGCAGAAACAATTAATTTACGAGGGTAGTTTGAGAATGTTGATAAGCTAAAGAGTGGCATTTCTGTATACATATTCTCACACGTAAGTAGTAAAATATATGGTAATGTAGCATATTTCCGAGAGATAAATAAGTTTGGAAAAATTAAACAAATTTCATTTCATCGAAAATCCGAGTAGCTACTCTTAAAAACTTAACATTACCCTGATTAGAATTGATGGCAGCAATTAATGCAACTAGATTTGCAAAACATCTAGTTACAATAGTTTAATTGTATTTGCCAGCGGATATTCTTCTGTACGGATTCGCAAATCGTACTACTTTGGATCAAAGGATCTTTTAGGAAATAGAAATCCTTGGTCATTAATAAGGTCAGAAATTCAAACCTTGACGAATCTCAGTGATTGGAAACATTGTAGCGGTAAGGGAAATCCTGCATGGTTACAAAACCAATGCATAAATTGGCCACTTCAATCGAAGTTTAACATAGGGAACAATGAATAACTGGAACGCCGTAATAAGGTATCTGTTTAATGACATTATTGTGAAAAGAGACGATAATTATTAGACAAAAGAAAATTTAGTAACGTGTTGAAATTTCTCAGAATTGTGCCATGGATCAAACGTTTCATTGCTACAGAAAGGAAACGTCTTGACGATAATGGCCCATTAAGTTCTTATGAAGTTCAAGGCGCTGAACTATTTTGCGTTCGCAAAGCTGAGATGGATTTATTCACACCTATAATTAAGGCATTTCCATCTAACAAGTCAGTTTCTCCGAGCTCTAGTGTATTCAGCTTGACACTGTTTCTTCATGAAAACCAAATTCTTCGAATTAAATGAAGAAGAAACCGAATATAACGGTTGGATAAATTGCCTATAATTTCCAGATTTACTTAACTGAAGATTGAGAATTGTAAAGAAAGAATATAAGAAAGTTGAACACACATGTGTTCCTGCAACTTTAGCCAAACTATTACAGAAGTTTTAGATTCCTAAAGCCCGCCACTTGGTGAATGAAATCAGGAATATGTCTAATATGTCGAAAATATGCTGTAAAACCACTGAAACAAATGACAGCTCAGTTACCTAAAGACAAGATTGCAGAAACAACTCCTTTTTCTGTTACCGGTGTGGATTTCACAGGTCCTGTTTTATATCCTGGATATGGCATTCAAAATTTATACATTGTGTTGTTTACGTTGTTACGTGAGCATTACATCTAAAACTCCTTTACAATGTGACTGAAAATAAATTTATTTTGGCCCTTCGACATTTCATCCTAAGAAGAAGGAACAGTCGCAACTTTTGTTCGGACAATGCGGAAACATTCAAATATACTGCCGAAGATTTAAGGTATTTTAACAGCATAAATTTAAAGGAGCAGACTGGAAATCATTGGGGAGCTTGTGCTATGGTGGGGATGATTCTAGAAACGCCTTATAAAGAGCGTTAAGGAACCGTTAAAAAAGATCTTAGGCTGAATTGAACTGAATTTTGAAGAATTAATGACTGTACTGACGAAATTAAAAAATACTATGAATAGACGAGCTTTATTCTACATTTGCAATGACTTGTATGAACTTGAACCGCTTACGCCAGTTAATTTTCTGTTACTCGGACATAAGCTGAATATCTATATAACTTTGCTGAGATCCCGAGTACTTCTCCAACAAGGATAGTATTCGAGAAGTCTGTGTGAGAAAAATCTAATTAAAAAAATATCAGACAATAATTACAAAACAGATTTGAAAAAAAAAAAAAAAGGAAAAATCAGTATCTTAAGAAAGATTAAGAATCTAAGATTTAAGAAATGCTTATTTCTTCGGTACACCTGAAACTAAGAGAAATATTAAAGTAGGTGATTACTTTATTATGTTTTCCTTGAAGGAATAGACAAATATATTCTTTGAAAAATAAATTAAAATTTTGAAAGGATGTGAAGGGCTTGTAGAATCATGTATGGTGAAAACTAAAAAAGGGGACTTTAAGAGACCTGTGTAACTGATATACCCCTTTGAACTTGTGAGAATTGTTATTTAAATTAATCAGATATTTATGATTTAGGTCTCTCCTATCCGTTTCCATACCAGAATGCAAATTAGCTGTGAATATTTAGCTGAACTTGTTAGATTTTGCATTATAGCTGCTGATGTCTAAATTGTTACTCCAGTGAGACGTTTGAGCCAGCTTTACGTTCAATCATTTGTTTGGCTGTTTAACTTAATTTGAATTGACCGTTATTTTAAGTTACATCGCCACAGATGATTGGCTGAATTGTAAGCACGAGCCATGCATTTATATTCAAGGTTACTATTTAATAAAAAGATTTGTTTTAAAACCTTCGTAAGACTCCTAGTTTTGTCTAGTCATAGCGATAATTCGTTTAACGCCTGTTGGGAATTTGATACTAGTTTATGCTACCAAAACAAGTCAAATTTTGTCACTATCTTACCGAAAAATTAACTGGATTAGCAATTTCTATTTAACATTTTATATTTCATTTTACTTGCATAACTTTAATCAGCTGAGTTTTAACTAAAATTCACTATTTTTAATTCAATTTAATATTTACTTAATTGAGTAGCTTTTGAACTCTTATGCTGTTAATTTTGTAGTTTCCTTTTTGCTGTCTATGTTTACATCAGGTAAGGTCCATTTTCCAATTTTGCCTACATATGCTGTCCCAGAAGAAAAGAAAGAAAATTCAAGCTAAATCAATATTTTAAGTTTAATTTGAGAAATGCATTGCATAAAGACGACTAGAAATATATTTTTACAATTTAAAATGTAAAAAAAAATTGAAATTTTTTAGATATAAATTTAGCAAATCAATGAACATAATTTGTCTTCCACTTCATATCAAGTCCGTTACCTTATGATTATTTTACCCACAATTAGTTGGTAAATCTGCCTAAATGGAGCAGTACATATTCAGAGTAATCAAACGTAACTCGACTAGTTTGTCTATTAACTTAGAAGCCAAATAACAAAAAATCAGCAAGTTTATCTATGTGACTGAATATATACTGCCCCTTTTAGATAGATTTACAAACTAATTGTGGGTTAAATACGAGTAATCTCAAGGTAACGGACTTGACATAAAGTGGAATAAAAATTATTGTTATTGATTTGCTAAAGAAAAAAACTTCTGTAATTAATTTTTATCATGAATATGACACACTAATAGTTCATATTTAAAATAATTAAACTTCTTTATTAAAAAAAATTTACGTTACATAACAAAGAGGTTGAATAACATAAAACTTGAAAGGGACAGGCATGTTTGCGAACGATCACATTTTTAAAGATTTATATCTAAAAAATTGCAATTGAATTTTTTTTTATTTTAAATTGTAGAAATATATTTATAATTAATTATCTTTATGCAATGCGTTGCTCAAATTAAACATCAATTTATATTGAATTTTCCTTCTTTTCTTCTGGAATAGCATATGTAAGCAAAATTTGAAAATGGGCAGTAAATGTACTTGATATGTAAGCTGTTTTCTTACATTTATTTATTTATTTATTTTTTTATACTGAAATAGTGATAATTTTTGCAAAATAATCAGGGGGTGTTGAGAAAATCCACAAACGATTTACTTGTGACGCCGTTAGAGAGCATTTCTCCTCTATGAACCGAAAATGTTAGTTTACCATGCGGTTTTGAAAAGAGAAGTATCACTAATGCCTTCTAGGACCTTTGAAATAAATGATTTAATTTTGTAACTGTCTCGATTGTGGCAAAGTGTCAGAGGTGGGCCAATGCATTATTGATCTTTATTTGTTGTTGTAGCTGATTAAGGCATTTGATTTCTATGATACTGTTAGCTTTTTTATTTTCAATACATGTACATTAAATCTACCGATTTTCGTCCCATTCTTATAATTCATTCTTATTCATGTATTCTTATTCAGATAATTCCTTCTTAGTGCGTCGCCTTTTGTCATGCAGTATATTTCATTTAATTTCTTTTTAGAAATACTAGCGTGTAATAACGTAAGTCATTAAAAAAATTCAGTTACACGGGATCAGGTTCTTAAAATAAACTAAATTAATGATGAGGTCAACGAATAGTATTGGAATCATTTAAAAAAGTAATTTCAATGATTTTCCGACTCCATATTTTTATCTGATGTAACATGTCGCTGAATAATCTGGCTGCACGAATCAGATCTGCTGATGAAGCATAATTATTTGATAAAAGTACATGATTTCAAACAATTGATAACATCACATGTTATCTTGCTATTGACATGGACATCTTAATACTACTTGCATAGTATAAAAATAAAGAAATTGTTATTCTTATCGGAAGCCTGTCCGTCAAATTTCGCAATTTATTTGGCAAATTCCTTTGATGCTCAGTTACCAGAATATTAAGCAGACAATGCATATGTGTTTGAAGGGACGCTTTTCTGCAGAAAATATTACATTGCAAAGGTATGTATAATACTGAAAACGTTAGGTTGGGGAAGTGATTTTAATGGCTTGATATTGGGTTATTTGCAATATTATAACTTTTGGATACCTACGAATTATTATGAAGTCCTTGTACTTACATATATGACAGCATGGCATAAAATGATTTATTCTGAAGAAAAATGCTTAGCTTTCTTTGTTTCCTTAGAACAAATGATAGCCAAATGGTGGCCCTCAACAAGGTTAACATTTATTACTGCTGAATTATTTTTCTGTAATATACAAAAAAAAAACAAAAAAAAAATCAGTGGTCTGAAAATTTTTGCCCGATGCACGCCTTGTCACTGCCTGACGATCATTCTCCCCCCTTCCTTTCCCAAACTTAAAAAAATACATATATATTTATTTAAATTTAGACTATCTTATATATTAATAAAGATTATATTATCTTATATTAATAATTAGATTTAGATTATGTTATATATTTATAAAATAATAATATATAAGATAAATATTATAAAATAATAATCTTATATATTATTATTTTATAAATTAAACAAGAAAAGTATAGAAAATGTTGCTAAACACCAATACTTTAATAAAAGTAGCTTTTTACCTTCATAATCTAAAATAAATACTTAGGATGTAAATAAAAAGCTAACCGTATTCCTCCCTGAAAGCGTGAAATCCCCTCCCCAGAGTGAATGTTCCCTGGCTGAGAAACCCTGCTTTAGATTGTTCTCTTCAAAAGCATCCTTTCCAAAGTAATTTTTTTTTCACCGCAGTAGATACGCTGGCCTACCTGCATACGTAGTAATCGTTTCTTCTGAAATTATTTTTATTTCCTTAAAAACAGTTTTCGTGAAATTATTTATTTAAACAAAGTACTGTGCTAAAGGTAATATGCGAAGCATACAAAGCTTTCGAAAATTTGATACTTGACAACATATCATTACATCGCGGCAAAAAGATCGATTCAGCTCAAATATTTGCAGTTTTTATTTTGTGCCTGAAAATAAGGCAAATGCATTACATTTTTATGCCGAAGGATGTCATAAAGTTTATTTGCATGTCTAAATAATGAAGCTAAATTTTAGTTCCGATTTTTTTATTATACAATTCTATATTTAATAGCTTTCATTGCTATTAAATAGAGAACAAAATTAAAAGTGCATCCTAATTTACTGTTAAAGCTAAGTGAAATAAGACCAGACATAAATTGATCTCTCTTAAACAGGCCCACATTTCATACTAAATTTTAGAATTAAAGTATAACTTAAATTTTGATAATCAAAATGGTATCCAATTTTTAATCTAATATATTTTTCATGTTTTTTTTTAATAAAAATAGCCAATACTTGTGCAAATGGCAAAATATATTTTTTAAAAATATTTTATTTCAAAAATTGAAAGATGATCATTGTAAAATGTAGCGGTGGTACTAAAGTTTTTCAATTTTTGTTTGGATGGTAAGCGTTAGTCAAAAGGTTGAGAACCGCTGGGCTAGAACAAACTGTGTTCAAATTTCAGCCCAGAATATTGGCATCTTGAGGTTCCACATCTCAGGTGAATATCTGTACTGATTGTTTTAATGGTTTCATGCTTTTTCATGAATTTCTTTGTCAAAAACGCTGTTAGTAGCGTGAGAAATTGCTTTCCACACTGATATATAAATTAATGCCAAAATACGCTACTAGATGGCTGAACGGGCTATAATCTGACTACTGGTTCTAGCTTGGGGTAAGCAATCACGTGACTTCTATCATCCCTTAATGACTTTTTATTGTTAAAAGTTGGTTGTTCAGTGTGTTTTGTCAATCCTTCCTTATCAGTCATTGCTTATGTTGAACTAAGATGACGTCAACTGAAAGCGCATGTTTTTGTAATGTTTTTGGAACTCCAGTACAACTTAAAGAGACAGTTTTACTCACACATGTTGATGTGATGAAGCATTTTCTCTAGGTCAGAAATGAGTTATTGAGGAAAGGGAATAAGAACGACTCGTCAGTCAAAGACATTACTGAAACTGTTTCCTGTGACATTACAAGAATTTGGAAGAAAATCCCCATACCTCAGGTAAGTTAACAAGAAATTATTCACTTTATGAGAAATTACAATGAAAAGAATACCAAATCTCGGAAGAAAGCTAATAAAGTTAATAAAGATTTCTTCCATCTTTGCAAACAGTACTTTCTTTGATATTTCTGCAAAGGTTTGAGTTATGAACAATGTAAATGTTCCGTGAAGATTCCAATATAGAGAGAAATTCCTTAGCAGACTAACGGCATGAAAGAAAAATGGCCATTGGATCGATCGACGTTTCTAAAAGCCAAAAACTGCAACGTATAAGAGAAAGACAACAAATAAGGGGGAAATAAGAACCTAAAGCAAAATTATATAAAGATAATGCGTGTTTGTGTATGAAGGTTACAGACTTAAACGCGAATGTGCCTGATTCAGAAGACATCCCTGATAATGATGACGACGATTACGTTAGTCAAGAATCGAAACGTCTAAAAGCAACTTATTATTAAATTCCCTCAACCTCCAAGAAAGGCCAAATGCGAAAACCTCTGCTAAATTTAGCTGTTGCTTGTGATCCAGCGGGAGTATCTAATAGGCCAGCTGCAGTCATTGCATCCTCTGTACTTCAGGTTCTGGCAATTGTGTCTAAAGGTACTCCAGCTAAAGTTACTGACATGAAAGCTGCGGAGATATCGTCATAAGATAGGATGCCTGATTCAGTCAACTGCTACACAAATAATACAGTCTTTGTAAAGAATCTACGTTGATAGAAGAAAGGACAAAACTATAGGGCATGAGAAGAGGAATTCTTTCTACAGGACAACAGCTGAGAAAGGGCATATTTTTTTCTTGTCAGAACCTGGTTCTATTTGTATAGGACGTATAACTCCGGATTCTGGGTTCAGTGCAGATATTATACGAAGCATCACCATCACTGTTACGCAGAAAGAGACTGAAATTTCCATACTGGTTGTTGTTGTTGTTATGGAACAAGAGCCAACACTGGGAATAAAAATGCCGTAATTAGATATCTTGAGATCTTTTTTGGTCATAGATTGCATTGATATGTATGCTTGTTGCATACCAATAATCCAGAATATTCTCCAGAAGATTAATGAATATACATCTGGCCCACGACAGTTTTCTGAAGCATTAGGAAAATCCCTGAAAACATGTGAAACACTTCCCGTGACAGGTTATGTCCCTGAAATTGACAAAAAGACCTCAGTACTGACCAAAAATTCTTCTTTGATATTTCTAAGACAGTGCCCTTCGGGGAGTGCTCTTCAGACCTAGCAAACAGGAGTGCTGGTAATATAGCACACTAAAGACGGCTCACTATAGCCAACGGAATGCTTCATCTTTATACAGTCGCCGAACCAATAGACGAATTGAAGCTGCTAGCCGAAAATGTTTTAAAAGTTTATGTGCCATCCTGGTTTGAAATAAAGAAAATCCCGAGAGCAATACATGGAGCACGGAATGATTAACAAAAGTTCATTCTTGCCAAAAACGTTTAAGGCGATTCTTCACGAAGATATTCAGAGGAAATGTTACTTTGCTCAATCAGAAAACGTCTTGTTGGCGATGCTGGAAGATAAACGAGCAAGTCTCGCACGCTGGAGATAAAAATTTGCTTTATTTCAAAAATTGTTGTCACTGTTCACCTTCAAATCATAGAGTTTCTTAATAAAAAATTGTAAATTTTACAAAATATGAAATAAAAATAGTATTTCCAAAAATTAAATATATCATTATTATATATGGTCATATTCTGACATTCAAAAAAACGCGCGTTTGTATATCATGTCATAGTAAGGCGAAAATTTTTCTTTAATGTCAGCATTTTAAATAAATAGCTGCTCTTTTTTATTTTGGATTAGGATTCCTGAGACATTAATTCTTTTATTGATACTAAAAAAAGTTGTTATATTGCATTAAATTTAAATCCTTATGTCTTACCTGAGGTGTCAAAAGTTTTTGTTTCCTGGTTTAGCAACATATTTGTGCACGTAGCATGAGAAGAATACTGAAAACAAGAAAAACTGACTGGAAGGAGAAAATACGACAATTTGTGCATCCCCAAATTGAATTTCAAAGCACAGGAGTATTTTGAAATGATTTGTTGGGAAATCCCTTGAAACCACCGGATACCTTGAGCCTCAGTGACGAAGACATAAGATTGATTAGAGGCAGTTCTCAGTTTTAAACAGACAAACTTGCTTGCCATTCTCAAGTAGTAGAGAGGCATGTGAGACTGGCGATAGAAACGTCATTGACAACATGTAGTGCAGAATCCAGGGATGGATTCATACTCAGTCGAATCAATCCCTGGAACGAACTTACGAAGTTCGACCCAAGATGAATTTCTTCGGTTCTCTTGTAGAAACTGAAGATGTTCAGTGATTAAGCTGAAACATTTTTACTGTCGTGTTTGTACAAATTACAACCATATGTTTGGTCAGGAAACGCGAATGTTGTAAAAATATTGATAAAAATAGCTTGATGTTTTCATTAAAATTAATATTGATTTTTATACTTACCTTACCTAATATTGATTTTTATACTTATGTAGAACCTGAAGATGACGATCGATTGAGCTGCAATTTTTTACTGTGTTTTTATCATCAAACAGAACAATTTGTTGGGTCAGGAAATAATAAAATTTGAAAAAAAAAAATTGTTCTTGCCTTTTTTCACTCCACCCTACTATACGTACGTATCTCGCATAACTCAAGAATGAGTAGCCATAGAACGTTGAAATTTTCTATATGAGACTGCTATAGCATGTAGTTGCACCTCCCTTTTTTATTGCAATCGGCTGCACCAAACATATATACAGATTTTTGTGTTTTTAAAGCAATAGGGGTCTAGAAATACTAATTAAAATGCTGACTAATTTTTTTTTCTTTTAATAATTCTTTATTTTAATTAAGTTACTGTTCCTTGGAGATGGTATATAAAAGTTTTCTAATTATAGTTATTGGTTTATATTTATATATTGACATTTTGTTACCTGGCTCGGTGAGCTTAGTTTTTTTATTCTTGTGTGTTGGTAAATTGTGCATTTTTAGCTTTAAAAGTCACTGAATTATGCAGGTTTTATACTCCGGTTGAGGTTTTTATGCCCTTAGTTAATCTGCGTATAATTGTTGTAAAATTATCAAAAATTAAAAAATTTAAGTGGCGAATTAAGCCTAACTAACCGCCATCTATTTACATTTTAAACTCAGTAGAATAGTGAATTAAGTCAGTTTCTGCATATTCAGTGTCTTTTTGCCCAGCGGCACCAAAAGTAAACTTTCAGTTTTGTGCACCGAAAAATCTACCTTCTTGTCCGCTGGCCGAATTGCTTATTTTTACGTAGAAACTCAAATAGTAAAAAATTAAAAAAAAACTGTATTTGGTGATTATGACACAATAACACGGCGAACAAATACTAATTCAGAAGTCAAACAACAAAAATCAGCGTTATATTTTCAAAATTTTCACAGGACTAGTTTCGAGGTTTTACCGAACCATCATCCTCAGCTGCAAAACGGCAAATGAACAAGATAGGTATAATGGTTAGATAAGATAAGAAAGCCTGGACAAGAGTAAGCAAGTGGCGCCATCTGTTGAGGAAACCAGAACTAAAACATACTTTCTTTGAAAGCCGAAAGCAAAGTTGGATTGGAATTAGGATCGTTAACTAGAACAGAAAGATTTTTTTGAATGTGAAATGCGTCTAGAAAATCCAGTTCTCCAATGGAAGATGTTTTTTGAATAATTTTGGCAGCAGAAAAATTGAAAGTATGATTTTCGGACCAACAATGTTGCGCAACAGAAGACTTCTGTGTTTCCTTTTTCTAACATATGGCTCATGTTCCTTGATGCGAAATTTTAAAACTCTCTTTGTTTGGCCAATGTAAATTAAATTTTTATAATCTCCTAAAACAAGAGTGTGCTTTTTAGCGTGTTGAGATGAGAATTTTTTAACTGCTTAAATAATAATGTTGGGTGAAAAGCACCTGTCAATAGCTATTGCTTTTAAATAATTTAGTTCTTCATCAAGGGATAGTTTGGAGGAGCCTTAGCAACCTTAGCTGGCATTCTGCCAAAACACATAGACTCGTTCAAAAGGGGCGTTATTACTTCCTGCGACGAAAAAGGTCACGCGAAAGTCTTCTCTTTTCCGGAAAGAGTGAATTTATATGCTCAAAGGGAAAAAAATCCCCATCCTTCCAATCCATCAATCCAATTTTGAAAATAATTCGGTCCGAATGGCGCATGCGTGTTTGCACTCATAGTCGCGGATGAGGCGATAGAAGTATAAGAGCGTTAAACACAGGCGCAGCTCTTGATATCTCAATATTCCAAAGTCACTCTAAACGTGTAAGGTTTTAATTTAAACTAACCAAATTTCTTTTTATTTTAAGTTACCCTTTCCTGTAAACTCTTATTTCAACTTCCCTTCAGAATGAGCGCGCAGTTCAGCTTTATGCTAATTTGTGTTGGAGCCAAGTTTTGTATTTAAAGGTTAGTGAGAAACTCCTCAAGTGTGAGAGAGCTTTTAGTCTCAGACCACTTCGGCTCGGTGGACGTTCGCCAGATTAGTTAGTATTTAAATCCTTACGCCTTAGAGCTATTACTCTAATACTTATTGAAGTGATTTAAGTGGTTAGTTCTTAGCTAAGGCTTGCTACGCACCATAGAAAGGCCAATCTCGCGTTTAAGCTCTGAGAACTGCGACTATTTGAATTTCTACTTAAGCTTTACTTTAAATTGTTTGATTGTTCAGTTTAGACCCAAGCGGGGTCATTATTTTTCTGTTATCACTCTCGAGCTGGGAATTACTGTAAATAGTGATTTAAATAAAAGGGTCTTTTACACCCTTCGTGCGTTGTAATTCTTCTAGCATTCACAAGAACATAGCTGCATTCAGCTCACTGTTCGAGATCAGGACCTTGATACTGTCACCATTATGTTTGCCAAAAGTATACATAGAACACTTAGTCCTGACACTCGCGCGCGAAGAAAAATAAGAGGATGGCCTGAAAGGCAAGTAGATGATCGTGAGGTACCAGCAGTACCAGTACAGAACCCGGAATTACCACCTCCTGCCCTAGAAGGATTTGGCTACATTGTGAAAACTATGCGGGCATGCATGAAACCAGCGGCAAGTTTCGACGGCAGGACAGCCGTAATTAATTTCCTGGAAAAACTGGATGCACATTTCATGTTATATCCAGTCCACGAGTTTCAGAAAGTCACGCTTGCCACCAGCGCTTTGAAGGGCCAAGCGCTAAATTGGTTTAAATATATTGGAAAGAATTTTTTGGGTGAACCAGGAAGCCCCACCTATAAGTATGAAAATTTTAAAAGTTCTTTGGTAAAAGCATTCCTGGTCGTACGAGATCGAGCCAGAGAGGCGGAACGTTTCAGCAGATAACAAGAAAAATCGAAGATTTGTCAAATTTTATTTTAAGAAAGATTCAAGTTTTCACGCATTTGTATGGAAGTCGCCCGGATCCTATAATCATTCAAGTTATAATCCCTAGACTATTGCCCCAAGTTCAAGATTTTATCGAGCTCAGAAACCCAACGACTTTGGATAAATTATTTGAACTCGCCGTGCAGTTGGAAAGTCGAAGAGCTGCAGACAACGAAAGTGGTGGAATACTCCAAGACCACAGCAGAAGCAATAACAGAACTACGGGAACAAGGCGAAGCAATGGCCGGAGAAAGATGGATTCCCCAAGACGACCGGCGAACGGCGAAAGTTTCATCGTAAAGCAGGGGAAAACTCAGAAACTGGGCAAATTAAGAAGGATTCGTCTAAGCAAGATTTAAACTAAGGGGGATTTCTTTAAGGAAGGTGGAGGAATCCGAAGTCCTGAAAAATCCTTTCGCGATTAATTTAAACACCGTAGTCATTAAAAATTTAACTTTGCCGAAGATTGAAGTTTTAATAAATAATATACCGCCGACGGCTCTTTTTCATACAGGTGCGCAAAACAGCTGCATTTCTAAAATTTTTTTCAAGAAACACTTCCATCGTTATAGAATTTTTAGCGCAAAAGACACTAATGTTATAGCGGCCCAAGGAGAGAAATGTAAATGTCTAGGAAAAGTCTCACTTTTTGTGCGTATCAACGACGAGCAGCTAAAAATTTTATTTTATATTGTGCGAAACCTGCAAGCATGTGTTATCCTTGGTGTGGACTTTTTCAGATTGTCAGAAGCCACAATTGTCTTTCAGGGAGCCAAGCTAACGGTCACGATGCAACCAGTTAACAAGAAGGACGATGAGCCCCCGGAGCTTGATCTACAGCATTTGCCGGCAGAAAAGAAAGAAAAACTGCAGGCTTTGGTAAGTGAATTCTCAAATTTATTCAGTGATGTACCTGGTTTCACTCAGGTCACCATCATGAAATTCAGACCGGGGATGCCCAACCAGTAAGGCAGAAGCCATATAGATATGATAAGGTTAAGGAAGAAATAATTGAGATTCATATTAAGGAAATGTTGAAGAATAAAATAATTACTCCTATTTTTAGCAGTTATACTAGCTCAGTAGTGTTATACAAGTAAAACAACGAGTTCCCGATTACGCACCCGAAGCGGTGGCGTTTCGCTGTAGACTATCGAAAGTTAAATTCCGTCATAAAATATTCCATATATCCTTTACCTATTATCGAGGAGGTAATCCGAAATATTACCTCCACGAAGTACAAGTCCACATTAGATCTTACGAGTGGGTATTTTCAGATTGGGGCAAAACCTGAAGATGTCCCCAAGACCGCCTTCATAACAAAGTCTGGCGCATACGCCTTTCTTAGGATGCCTTTCGGTTTATCCGGCACACCGGCAACTTTCCAGAGATGTATGGACATTGTCTTGAGACCGATCCTTGGTAAGAGTACGTTCATTTATTTGGACGATATTATAATTACAAGTAATAGTTTGGAACAACATTTAAAAATTTAAGACAAGTATTTTTATTGTTAAACGAAGCCGGTTTAAAAGTAAATGCATCCAAATGTAAAATTGCCACAAAAGAATTACGTTATTTAGGATTTAAAATCTCTCAGAATGGCATTGAAACCGATAAGTCCAAGATTATAGCTATCCAAAATTATCCTGCTCCTAACACGGCTAAAATGTTATCATCGTTTCTTGGTATGTGTTCATACTATAGATCCTTCATAAAAGATTTTGCTAAAATAGCTGAGCCACTGCTTAAATTGAAGAGGAAGAAAGTTAGGTTTTTGTGGTCAGCAGAAGCCAACTCGGCATTTCAAAAATTAAAAGACGCCCTAACACAAGCCCCCGTTTTAAAATTCCCGGAGGGGGATAAAAGACTAGAAATTTCAGCGACGCTTCAGATTTTGCGGTTGGGGCAGTTCTCTTCCAAAATGGGCAGCCCGTGGCCTTTTTCAGTCGAACTTTAAACGAAACCTAGAAAATCTATTCGGCCACGGAAAGAGAAACTCTAGCAGTTTTATTAGCGGTGCACAAATTCCGCGTTTACTTTGTAAGTTCTCCAGTAACTCTGTATACCGACCACGCTGCGGTCACCAGACTCTATTCCGGAAAAAATGTATCGCCGATATTAATAAGGTGGGCACTTAAGTTACAAGAATATAATCTAGTAATTAAACACACTCCGGGAAAAGAGAACGTTGTGGCAGATGCTTTAAGTAGAATCAATTTTAATGAAAACGGAAATACAATTAGAATAGCCATGCTTACATCAAAAGTTTTAGGATCTCGTGAAACAGTAATAGCCGAACTGGGAAAAGATCCTGAGTTCAAAAATATAAACAATTATTTATCCGACCCTGAGAATTTTAGCCATCAAGATATTGTGCCGATACGAAATAGGGCGGCAAATTATGAAATAATTGATGGACTTCTTTTCTATACAAAAACTACTAACGAAAATCACGAGTTTAGGCCAGTTATTCCAGCTATCCTTAGATTTAGTATATTGGAAGAATTGCACGATTTGCCTATTTCTGGCCATTTGGGCCAGCGAAAAATTGTACAAAGAGTTCGCGAGGCAGTTTTTTTACTCGAACTGCAAAAGTTTACTAGGGTGTATGTCAAGTCATGCCCAACATGCCAATTTAATAATTACATTGATCACCGTCCGGCCAGTTCTTAAATAGTGTTAAATCAGAATTCCCAAATGAAATAATAGGGATCGATTTACTTGGACCTTACCCCAGAAGTAAATTTAACAAAAGACGATATCTTTTAGTTATAGTGGACCATTTTAGCAAGTGGTTGGAATTGATCCCGTTAAAACGTGCTTCTGCTAAAATCGTAGTAGATTCAATAAGTATATGTTAAAGTACGGGGCGCCCCTAAAAGTTATTTCCGATAATGGTCCCCAATTTGTTAGTAATATTTTTGAGAAAATGTGTGGAAAAATGGGCATATGCCATTTAAAAATGGTCCCGTATCGTCCGCAGTCAAACATAGCGGAACGGGTTAACCGAAACGTAGTTAAAATTATTCGAAGCTATATCAAAAATTATCACTCTACCTGGTATAACCATATAAATGAGTTTGCATATGCCCTTAGAACGGCCAAACACGACACAACGTTGAAAACACCTGCTGAAATTTTTCGTGGAAGAAAGATTTAGACACTGTTTGATAAACTCTTCTTTGTCCAGGAAAGGGCACAATAGTTTAAAATGACCGATATTCAAAAGTTGATAGATGAAGCGAAAGAGAGTTCTGAAATAGCTCAAAGAAAGCAAAAATACTATTATGATCAAAAGAGAAGAGAGGTGAATTATAAAGTCGGAGATGAAGTCTTGAAGATTAAACATGCCTTATCGAATGCCCCAGAGGAAAAAGTGAGGAAATTTTTTCCGCGTTTTGAAGGCCCTTTCCTTGTCGAGAAAATCACCCAAGCAGTGGTAGTGTTAAAAGCCAATAACAGCGAGAAAATTTCTGCCAATGTGGACCAACTGAAGCCATATTATAATCGTAATAGAATGAAAATCTTTGAGGAATTTTTGCAGGATCCGGGGAGACCGACTTCTACGGAGGATTTACCTCAGCGGCAACAACCAGAACCGGCAGCAATTGCAACGAGGGGTCAGAAACAAAAATTCCCTTGTCAACAAAGTAGAAGAAATAAAAGGACGAAAGTCGCCGTGGACCAAAGAATAAAGAGGAAGAGCGAAGGGAATAGGACTTCGAGCAGAAGACCAAAGAAGAATGGACAAGGCCAAGCTAAGGCAGCAAAGAGGGGAGCGGAAATGTCAGAAAGGAGCCTGAAAACCAAGCAGCCCCGGTTGCAGCATGATTATCCAGTTCCTGAATGCAGCAGGAGGCCGGAGCAACGAGGAACAAGGTTCCAGGAGCAAAGGAGAAATCCACCGAGGGGCCAGGATGGTCATCGACTAAACGCCCAGCAGAGCAGCCGAGAGGCGGGAGTAAATGTCCCAGACTGGAGCCTAGCTGTATTAAACGAAAGCGTGAGATGGAGACCAATGGTGGCCGCCCTAGGTCAAGGAGAAAGTTAAATCAAACGGAGCTCTTCGCAACCTTCAACGACTGGGTAAAGAAACGAATGGACGATTAAAACAAAAGTAGCATTTCTCGTGCTAACGTTTAGTTAATTTCCAGGTATTACTGCAAGTTGCAGAATCTCTTTTTACCTCAAGCAAAGTTGACTTTTACGCCAAGAAACGATTACTTATCTTGAAAGTTGTTTTGGTTTAAATTATTATCATTATTATCATTATTATTATTATTTTGCAAAGATTTAAAATTACTTAATATTTCTAAGATAGACTGTGAAGTATTGCGAAGATATTAGTTTTGTAAAAGCAATGAATTGCTGTGAAAATGTTAGCTAAATGTTTTTGTATTACAATGCTTTGTCGAAAGACATGTAAATTTTTAAAATTAAAAGTCTGTAGAAGTAAAACACAATTTAGTCTAGACTATTGTTCCAGTAAAATGCGATGTTAAGAAAAGAACATAAAAAAAAAAAAATAACATTTTTGCTTGAATGATTATGTGTGTGAAGTTACAGGGTAGGAAAACAAGTCTTTGTTACCTAGCTTTTATTGTTATTATGTTTTACTAATGTATCTTTCCTTCCAGATGTTGCTAGAAGGAGTGTGCGAAAGAGATAAACTCAAAACAGATGAAGATGTATCTAAAGTCCAGTTCATTCGTCTGTAAATTGTAGGAAAATCTATTTTCTGTGAAAGATTGGCCTACGTTAGGAGAAGTTAAGTTTTAGGGTTTTTTTTTTTTTTTTTTTTTTTTTTTTTTTTTTTTTTAAGAATCGCAAAGTTTTAATCAGGTCTGTTTGGACCAGTAGAGTTCAACTTTTGCCAATTCTGGCGGGAAGTATGTAAGGTTTTAATTTAAACTGACCAAATTTATTTTTATTTTAAGTTACCCTTTCCTGTAAACTCTTATTTCAACTTCCCTTCAGAATGAGCGCGCAGTTCAGCTTTATGCTAATTTGTGTTGGAGCCAAGTTTTGTATTTAAAGGTTAGTGAGAAACTCCTCAAGTGTGAGAGAGCTTTTAGTCTCAGACCACTTCGGCTCGGTGGACGTTCGCCAGATTAGTTAGTATTTAAATCCTTACGCCTTAGAGCTATTACTCTAATACTTATTGAAGTGATTTAAGTGGTTAGTTCTTAGCTAAGGCTTGCTACGCACCATAGAAAGGCCAATCTCGCGTTTAAGCTCTGAGAACTGCGACTATTTGAATTTCTACTTAAGCTTTACTTTAAATTGTTTGATTGTTCAGTTTAGACCCAAGCGGGGTCATTATTTTTCTGTTATCACTCTCGAGCTGGGAATTACTGTAAATAGTGATTTAAATAAAAGGGTCTTTTACACCCTTCGTGCGTTGTAATTCTTCTAGCATTCACAAGAACATAGCTGCATTCAGCTCACTGTTCGAGATCAGGACCTTGATACTGTCACCATTATGTTTGCCAAAAGTATACATAGAACACTTAGTCCTGACAAACGAACAACCACTGAGAAATTGAAGCTCTACCTGGTCTTTTCTCCCGGCCGCCAACAGATTTCTAGTACCTCTCAAAACCACTTCTCAAAATTACATATGAGGCATATGAGGGCCGGATACGAATACAGCTACATAAAGCATCAATTACAGTTACAATATCCATTACAGTTACACAGGGACCTGCCAAAATGTCTCCAAATGGTAAACAAGTTTCGCGCCTTTTGGCGATTTCTCGCTAAATTTGGCGACAACTCTGATGAACGGAACTGCTTCTGTTCTAAAGCTGCCCGAAGGCGCCAATCTGAATTAAGTGCCATCCCGCCATGCAAACAATCTACCGTGTTGCGACTCCACAAAGTAAGGGCAGACAAGGCAGTACCAGCACGGTCCCTGCCGAGCCTTACTCTGTCCCGAGTGCCCTCACGCCTTTTGTGAAGCCTGTTATTATACCCCCATGGTTAAGACTGCCTAGGTACAGATCCTAATCAGTACTTCCCAGGCGTTCTCCTGAGTCAACCCTGGGGGAATGAATTTGGCGACAAAAATTAGTTGCCAAAACTGTTGCCAGATTGGCGATATTTCGCCAACTTATCGAGATGGCCATTTCCTCAGTGTTATATAGTCTTGCCCCTGTATTTTTACTTTTCTATCAAGGTTTCACTTCTTTAGATTTTTCAGGCTACTTTATACAAAAGTTCTACAATTTCACATACAATTCCTTAAAATTATGTACACATGTAGAAAATTCGTAACAATTATCACAGCAGTTGTTTCCTGTCATTTCGGCTTTACCATTTTTGAATAGCTCATTTTATGTATAAGATTTGATGTTCTGTTAATTTTCATGTCTGAAGAAGTAATTCTTAAAATATCGTAACTGCTTAGCTTAAAATTGTTTCAAATATTAAACTGAGATCTGTATATCAAAGATCAAGCTGAATTTTTTCAATCTGATAAATTTTATATTTGTCTTTTTTAAACTTTTAATAGCTTTAATGGTAAACTATGAGATATATTAGATTGTAAGCTGAAATTTTCAGGTTGCAATTTTTTAACCCTTTCTTGAAATATAGTTAATGCTTAATTAATATTCTATAGCAAGCTTATCGGTATACTAAAAAAGGCACATCTGTTTTACTTACGTGTTCACTTATTTACGTTAGCAAAAATTAACTTGGGAAATTGTTGGATTAAGGTTTTTTATGTTTTCCTGACACTTTCACTTTACTGTCTGGATATGAATCCTCGCAGGCCTTTCTGTGTTCTACTTTTGACCAAATAAAACAGGATTTGTGAAGCCATCGAAAGAGAAGGATTAAATTAATCATATCAGAAGACTGACTGTCATTTCTAGCAAATAAATAGCAATCTCATGACATACCGAAGATAAAACCGCGAGTCGATTATCATTTGGTACAGGAATAGTGGCTTGAATATCTAGTTTTTTATAAATTGATAAGATAAAATTTGAATCTGAAACGATTGACACGAGTTAATTCTTTTTGAAGTTAACAAGATTGCACACTAGTTCTTCTACTGAATAGTGTTGTTTGAAGTATTTGTTTAATTGCTGCGCTAATCACTGCCAAACATGATGAAAATTTTTATCATCTATTTCCATTCTGATTTTCAGAATAATAAACTCAAATTTACTTGAATCAAGTCACTAATTAAAGCAAAGAAAAATTAAAATGTTATTTTAGTAAAGCACATATGAGCATTCTGAGACCCTCTTGACTTCTTTTAAATTCCTTGATGCCAAGACCACAAAAGTTAAAGCTTATAATATGGAATGATTATCTAAAAACAGCTTATTGACATTTTAGATCAGAATTCATTAACTGGCATTTTGCGGAATCCTCGTATCTTGAAACCTTTACTGATTTCACAAGAAGTATTCTCAAGAAAGTAAGTATTAAATTGTTTTCTGATTCACTTTTGTGTTTACTATTATATTAGTGTATTCACTACCTACTAAACTGTATTAAATACTGAATTCTAACAATTTTTATAATTTAAAAATCACTCAGTTTCATTAATTACAATAACTTATCTAGATTTATCCGCTTTTGCAATGTCATAAAGAAGGATTAAGTTTTTGTAGTACTTGTCAGCTGTTGGTAAGCTTATATGGGCAAAATAAGTTATTTATTTTGCCAGTTTTGTTTTCTGTATTTATTTTGTGGCTGTTTACAAACATAGGGTTAAATTTTTGAAGGTACGATCACCTCTAAATGAGATGTCTTGAACTTGAAGCTTGAGCTTTTAAATTTCATTTCATTTTTTTTATAATTACACTACTTGTTATCTGTTTGTTTAAGCTCATATATACTAAATAGATTATTGATTTTGCCAGTTTTTGTTTATTTATTTTATGGCTGTTTACAAACAAACATATGGTTAAATATCTGAAGGAACGATCACCACTTAATGAAGTGTCTTGGATCCGCAGCTTGAGTTTTTAAATTAAATTAAATTTTTTTGTCGTTATATTTTTTATTTAACGATAATTTTTTTATTCTCAAACTTAATAAAATATAAATAATTATAACTATTTTTTAATATTAATAATTATTTTTAGCTATTAAAAATACTTTCTGATTTCTTCCTAAATTTTACATTTATGGAGTTGAAAGCAACTTATCAAGAAACACCCTGGGGCACGTAATTAATGCTTCTTCTGGACGATCCTAAGTGTTTCGGCAGAAAGATAGTGAAGGTTGTTATTCAGCTTTCGAACTATATATTAGAACAAATTCTTGGAATCAAGTGTAAATTTTGAGTTGTAGCGTTTCAACGAATATGTTTTGGCGCGAAGTACTACGAAAGATTTTAGAAAACTTGCATCCGAAAGAGGTCGCAAGCTTCACGACGGAAAAAAAGTTTGGGCTGGCAAAATGTCTAGTCCGCTAATCGAGATCGGCAAGATAAAATAAAAATGACTTTTCATTGGAAGAAAATGGTGAGAAATATGTAAACTACAAAAAGAGCTGTGGGTCAAAGATATCAGTTACATCAAAAAAAAAAAAAAAAAAATTCTACTTCGTTGATAGCACATAAACCATAATAGAATAAATGCACTCTTTAAAATTCACTCTATTTGTTTACCATAGCGACACTCTGGCTCTAGCTTCACTTAACAGCATTACATTTCGTCCATATTATAACTCAGAATGCATATAAATTTATATCATCTGAATTTATATCGTCTCTAATCGTTGCCATGTGTTATATTCAAATACTATAATAAATCTAAAACGATGAATAAAAGAAATTAAGCAAACAAAACAAAAAAGAAACAGTTTTTCGCAGACGATTCAGTATTTCTTATTTAATTAATTCAGTTCTCACTTCCCGACAAGGCAAAAATACATAAAAACTCAAAATATCTATATTAAAAAATTACGAAGTAAATCTGAAACAGTTATTTCCTCGAATGAATTCCAGAATGGATTATCGTAATAATAAAAGAAGGTGTTATCTTTGTTGTTGCGAGGCTTAGTTTGTCTAGCTTGGCACCAAATCCGCTATTTTGCCAAGTTTAAAGTATAAACAAACATATCGGTCATCGCAAAATTCATTAGGCTTAGCTGCACTTAAACAACTTTTAAATAGTTGATAACTCCATAAATACTGCAAACAGGTTTACTAAGGGCATAACAACCTTAACCGAAAGATAAGAACAACATAATTTAATCATTTTTAAAGCAAAAAATCCACAATTTACAAACATATAAAAATAAAGAAACTGAGCTCACTGAACCGAGTAACAGAATGGATATATATATATACATATATTTATATACTTTTAGTGCGGTCGACTGCAACCAAAATACGAGGTGCACATCTACATGTTATAGCAGTCCCACATACAAAATTTCAGCGTTCTGAGGCTATTCGTTTTTGAATTATGCGAAATACTTACGTACGTACACAGACGCCACGAAAATTCTCTTTAGAATTCATTTTAAATCAGTTTTATAATTTTTTTTGGGGGGAAGAGTCCTTTATTCTGCCTTTACTCACGCAAAAACATCATTAAATTGCATTAGATAATTGTCAAAATCGATATTTTCGTTGAAATATGATACCCGAAATTTTTCGCGATTACAATACTTCCTTTTTACTTCATACAAGTAAAAAAGAGGCTCTCAGATTTAATTAATAAAGTTGCTGTCAAAAATGGGGTTTTGCCTAATATACAAATCGTGCTGAATGGAATCCCTGCAGTGGATTTTCCAGATGCAGGAACACAGAGTAGCCTTTTGTTTTTAAGAAAAGATTTTGAAAATATAGGTTGTTCGATGTAACATGAACAAATGTGACGACAGCACAAGGTAAATATTATGAATATGTACTGGAAAAACTGGAAATGCAATTGTATTAAGTGATGGAATGTACGTTAGTACCATCAGCTGATTTGGTACCAGTCCTCAATATATTATCTCCAAGAAACTTTCAAAAGTTTTATTGCCAGTTTAAGGCAAAACTCTCTTATATTTAAGAGAACAACACTTTTTACAATTACATTCCATCTCCGAATACAATAAATAGCATTTCCAGTTTTTTGTTTTAAATTTTAGCAGGCATGTAAGTTCATTTTAATTTCCTTCATGGGTTTGATCTTTAAAAAATTTTTAAATAACTAATTTTAAGGATTTTTTCAATTTTGATATTTTTTTTTTATCTTGAATTATATTACTTTTGTTTTAACTTTGTATTTGAGTTAGAAAATTAGAGTGTAGTGGATACATCTTGTAAAGCAAGCATACCTTTTAGTTGTTTCCAGTTTAGTTTAGTTGTGTTCTTAATGAGCAACTTAAATTTAAAAGAATATTTACTAATTTATTTTGTTTTTAAAATTTGGCTTTAATGTACTGTGTCTTTGTTTTGATTGATTTGGCTTTATGTTACTATATCTTTATTTTGACTGAGTATTTTTCGGGACTTTTGAATTGGCTCTAGCAGAATTATAATTTGATTTTTACTTGGAAGAAAGATGAAACACTCTCACTTTATTTAGTTATTGTTAATTGATGGTAGATTGGTTTATCCCCTTGATAAGTCGATTAATCTGCGATCAATGACAATAGCTAATTTTTCAATCCTTAAAAATTTTTTAATTTTGATTTTGGTATTTTTGCGATTGGATTTTTTTTACAGATTTTTATGTTTTAAAAGCAATAGAAGTTTAGAAAATGCTAATTAAAAAACTACTTAATATACTGACTAAAACATTTTTCACTATTCATTGTTTTAATTGAATTTCTATTCCTTGGAGATGGTATGTAAAAATGTGTCCTGATTATATATACACTCTTAGACAAAAAAAAAAAAAAAAAAAAAAAAAAAAAAAAAAAAGACGCATCGAGAAGATAAAACAAATTGGACACAAACTGATATGCGTACAGGTTTCGACGGAAAATGCAAAATTTTACATTTTGGCTGCCAATGAATGAACGGTTGTCGCTACAGCGCATCTGATCTGCGCAAATGGCAGGAAATTTAAGAGGAGAAATTACGATTCCAGGTCATAAATTCTTCCCGAATTTCATTCCGTGTGCTCTGGTAGACAGTAATTATGCCTCGCATACAGGTGCGAGGAACGATATGTGCAGATGCAGATGTCAGAATTTGAGAGAGGTCGTGTAGTGGGCTCAAAGAAGCCGGTTGGTCTTATCGGCGAATAGCTCGACATTTGAGCAGGAGCGATGCCACTATTAGACGATGTTGGCAGGAATGGGTGAACCATGGCCGCACGCAGCGTCAAGAAGAAAGCGGTAGGCCTAGAGAAAGATCGAGCAATCGTCAGAGTGGCACTGACGGCACCAGATGCATCATTATCATCGATTGTACGTGCAACTAGTGCTTCACTGACTGCAAGGACCATTCATAGATGGCTCACAGAAAGGGGGCTGAAGTCACGGCTCCCCTTGCGCCGATTATCATTCTCTGTACAACGTCAAGCCCGTTTGCAGTGGTGTCGGGCTCATTCGCACTGGAATGTCACTGACTGGGAGTAGAGTAGTCTTCAGTGATGAATCCTGCTTTTAACTGAGCCCCGATGACCAGCGAAAGCGAGTCTGGAGACGCCTCGATCAGCGGCGTGATACCAACCTGACTGTCTTCTGGCAGACAGGCCGACAGCCAGGAGTGATGATCTGGGATGCCATTTCATTTAATAGTAGAATCCATTTGGTGGTCATCCGTCGCAACCTTACAGTACAGCGGTAAGTCGACGAAGTTCTAAGGCCCGTTGTGTTGCCCTTCATATCACGCCACCCTGGGCTTACATTTCAGCAAGATAATGCCCGCCCCCCCATACTGCACATGTTTCTTCTGCTTGCCGAACATTATTTTGGACAGAAAGGTCGCCGATCTCTCTCCTATTGAGCACGTTTGGAGCATTATCGGCAGGGTCCTCCAACCAGCTCGAGATGTTGACGATCTAACGCGCCAGTTGGATAGAATTTGGCACGATATCCCTCAGGAGGACATCCACAACGTCTATCAATCGATGCCAAGCCGAATAGCTGCTTGCATAAGAGCCAGGGGTAGACAAACTGTAATAATTTATTTTTCTGTACATGTACATCACTTCTACCGATTTTCGTCCCATTCGGATAACTCCTTCTTGGTGCGTCCTTTTTTTGCCTAAGAGTGTATAACAGAAAAAAAAATTAAGTTGGAAGACATTCTTTGTCAGTCGAAAAGTTATAAACAGGAAATTTTGCCGCCAATTCAATTAAAATAATAATAATAATTAGTGTACGCTTTGATGTATTTTTATGTTAAAACTAAGTCAATATAATACTTTAAATTTACCTTGGAAGTGTGTGTATTGTATACTGTCATGTATCTGGCTGCGGTGAGCCAATCAGCTGCCTGGCAGAGCCCAGCAAGTGAGAGAGACGACAGTTGCATGTTAGTAGGCAGGTGGTAGATTAACTATGTTGTAGGAGTGAGGTAGTGCTCCGAGTTTACCATTATTCTTTGAACGTTAATTTTTTTACCATTATTCTTTGAACGTTAATTTATTTAATAAATGCTTGTTTCGTTTTCTTTATGGTGCCTTAGTCATCCGTAAGGTCATTACAGCACGTTCTCTTCGAGAACCAGAGCGAACGAAGGTGACTGGATTTTGAGAAAAGGGGAGAAATTTTTTTTTGTAATTTTAAGGAAAATTTCTTCTAAATATGTTTAAGGGAGTAGTTAAAAGTGATTTGATTTCGGTACTGAAGGAACTCGGTGAAGAAGCCGATTCTAATTTAAAAGTTGTAGAATTAAAAGATAAGCTTTTAAGTTCTACAGAATATGAATCAAGTAACCAAGCCTGTTGATTTTCCAATGGAGAATGTGACTAATCTAATCAATAAAATTGGACACGCGAATAATATCACCTGTTTAGATGTCTTGAAAGGCTACTGGGAAATACCTTTAGAAGAAGAAAGTCATGATTTAACATCATTCAAGACACATCGTTCCCAATATCGTTGGAAAGGATGCCTTTTGGATTAAAAAATGCAGTTTCTACTTTTCAGCGAGTGATAAATGATGCCTTAAGAAAACATAGTGATTTTTGCAAAGAATATATTGATGATATTGTTATCTTTTCACAAGATTGGAATTCGCATCTCAAACATTTAGATGTTGTGCTAACTACATTAAGTGATCTCAGATTTACGGTGAACGTAAAGAAATGTGTTTTTGCACGTTCGGAGATAAAGTATTTAGGACATATAATAGGAGCTGAAAGACATCAATCTTATCCTGAAAAATTACAAGCCATTGAAATTATAAAAAATCCTAAAACGAAGACTGCTCTAAAGAGTGCATTAGGCTTATTCAACTATTATCGTGATTACATAAAGAATTATGCAGAAATAGCTCGCCCATTGACGGAGCTTACGAAAAAGAAAATTCCTGAGATAATTCCATGGACTTATGTTGAGGAATTAGTATTTCAAGAATTGAAACGTCGACTGTGTGAAGCACCAAAACTGTACACTCCAGAACCAGAAAAACCTTACACCATACAGTGTGATGCTAGTTCATATGGTGTTGGTGCTTGCTTGTCACAACTAGACAGCAAAGGCAGTTTTCATCCTATCAGCTTTGCCAGTCAAAAACTTTCGAAGACTCAGCAGAACTGGTCAACTATTGAACGCGAGGCTTATGCCGTTGTGTGGTCATTAAAAAATTCGAGTGTTGGATGTTTGGATCGAATATCGAGCTGATCACAGACCATAATCCATTATTATATTTGTATAAGTCGGCACCGCATTCAGCCAAATTACAGAGGTGGGCAATGGCACTTCAGCGTTATAATATTCATATTTCTCATTGCCCTGGTGCACAATTAAAAAATGCAGATAGTCTTTCAAGACTAGTTGGTGAGTGAAATGGGTGTGAACTAAGTATGAACTAATATGTTTTAAAACTTTGCATTAGTTATTTTCTTTTGTTCCGAAATTGTACGAGAGCTACTTTCCATCTGTTTTGAAAAAAAATTAGTGGTTTTCATTTAATGTTGCATTATAATATTGTGTTTTGAAATAGTATTGCATATATGCTTTATTACAGAACTCCGGTATTGTATCAAGTCGTCTGTTCATCTGTTGTGAGATGAATGTTTATTGCACTTATTTTAAAGTATGTTATTACGTCTTGTATACATGTTCATATATTTTGAATTAATTTGGTATGTGTAGTATACAATTTAAGTTTGTATTTGCTGGTTCAGTTTTCAGATTCTGCTTCGCTTTGGCGTAGCACAATCTTACCGGGGGGGTGTTATGTATCTGGCTGCGGTGAGCCAATCAGCTGCCTGGCAGAGCCCAGCAAGTGAGAGAGACGACAGTTGCATGTTAGCCTCAGAGGAGGCAGGTAGTATGTTGTAGGAGCGAGGTAGTGCTCCGAGTTTATCATTATTCTTTGAACGTTAATTTTTTTACCATTATTCTTTGAACGTTAATTTATTTAATAAATGTTTGTTTCGTTTTCTTTATGGTGCCTTATTCATCCGTAAGGTCATTACAAATACTATACGCTGAGAATTAATGTATTGTAAATAAAATATGGTACTAATAGCGTGTATTATGAATGAAAACTTAAAAGTTAGTATGTTGTAAATGAAAATTTAAATCTAGTAAATGGAATTATTCAGAAGTTGGATCCTTCAGTC
Source organism: Stegodyphus dumicola (assembly GCF_044657685.1). Taxonomy (NCBI): domain Eukaryota; kingdom Metazoa; phylum Arthropoda; class Arachnida; order Araneae; family Eresidae; genus Stegodyphus; species Stegodyphus dumicola. The sequence goes on from NC_140769.1 coordinate 89,159,599, forward strand.
AATACTTTTAAAGTTCAAAAGAACTTTAAGTGCAGAACTAATGTTCTACGCTAGGTTTTCATCTAGGATGTCGAAGTCTGGTATCTCAAAAAAACTGAAAAGTCTTGAGTGAAATTTTTATTTGAATGTACATACTCTTAGAAATAACCTTACTGAGGTTTTGTAAATGCCTGGCTCAAATTTAAAATTAAAATTACCATCCAAGGCCATTAATGCATTTTCTTACCTAAATAGTTTAAATAACGGTGAGGGGCGACTAGGTACTTACGTTTTATCGTAACCACCTTAGTATAAATTTCCAAAATATGCCCAACTCTAACAACCATGCTCATAATTGTTTTTCAGGCAACATTGCTCATAACAATTCTTCAGTCAAGCAACGTTGCAGTTTTCATATGCATTCTTTTTGTTATCAAATCGTGATATTTTTTGTTTTAAAGTTAATTTAAAAACAACTTGAGGAACTTGATAGCAGTGGAAAGAAACTGAAGTAACATTTCTGGAGGAATTTCGTATTTTGACACAAAATCGCTAAAGGGAATAATGATGAGATGTATCTCATAGATAGCCAGTGCACAATGGCGAGTGTGGCAATTATCTGATTTTTTTAAAGCAAAAACGGGTTGATATGGACACGAGCAGAATAGGGAAAAAATATTAAATATTTTGAGAAAAATGTATGTGTGTATGTGTTTTACTTTTTAATTCATCGTATAATCCTTAGTTAATATTTAAAAGATAAATATCGAAAGTCTGGCAATCTTTTAAATCATGAAAATCGCCAAGGTAGTCTCGTTAATACATAATTACCAGCGACTATAAGGTATCGTATATTAATTAACTAACTTATTTAACGATTTGAATTTGTACTATTACTTCGTACCTTTTCGTTAGCCCTCACTAGGATGCAGATGAGTTAAGAGTATTTAAGGCGAGGGTTTTGAATGTTTTAGACAGAGATCTTTTGTCAGCGGTGATTGCAAGTTTACTTTCTTTCGCCCAGTTCTGCCAGTTAGTATTCCGATTAGAGGTAATTGGGTAATTGATAGCCCTCTCCTTAAACAGATAGCTCTCGAGTGCTAACCGAAGTTAAACGCGCTGTTAAGGTCGGTCAAATTTGTGCAGTCTCCGACTGCGACCCCTTTTTAAATTGTAAATACAATTTTATGTTATTTTAATACTCGGAAACGTCAGAGTTTGGATATACGCATAAATATACGCATAAACTGTACCTTTTGTTAAATTTAAGCTTAAATGAAAAGATTTATTTAAAACCTTCAGAAGAGTTGTCGCAGTCTAACAGTACTTGTAGATTTTTAGATTGAGCAATAATTTGCTTGGCCGTCTAATATGGTCTGAAGGACTTTAAATAAATATTACGTAGGAAACCCCATAATATTTCCTTAAATAAGGTTTAGAAGAACTCAACTGATAAACATCCTGATTTATAATTGAAAAGATAATGCACGCTTTCCTTCACTTTAATAGTATGTGTGACAATGAATTTCCAAAGCAAACACTGATAAAATCGTAAGACAGAAATCAGCTGGCTATTATTCTAAATGTGAAAATTCAGCTGCAGAGTATTAAGACAATCTTTGGAAGAAATCTTTTACAAAATAAAAAATTACCTCCCTTCAGATAAGCTGGAAGCAACTTTAGATAAGCTGGAAGCACCTTTAGATAAGCTGGAAGCAGTTCTACAGCAAATCAAACAGCTCAATGTGCCAGCATCTTTTGAGGATACGACGTACTGGCCGAGTGACTATGAAGTATCTGCGGTGATCCTAGACAAGCACCCGGCCGAAAAACGCATAGGGATAAACGTCAGCATCAAACAACAGTCTCTCGAGACCCATAGGCACAATACCTATGCTTACACCGACGGCTCAAAGATGGACGGACAGCCAGAAGATATACAAATGTTCAACACCCTCATCTTCACTGATGGTTCCAAAATGGACCACAATGTGGGATGCGCGTTTGTTACGTTTCAAGGCCAGGAGCAAGTCACGCTATCAGGTTCAATGTTCCGTCTTACTTTCTTCGGGAACATGCAAGGACCTGACTCGGAACAGAGAGTTTACTAAAGCTATGTTCAATAACTGTGGGAAGTAGACAGGATACACAAGAAGGGTATACAAAACCCTTTATTTTTCTCTATTTACAATAACTTCCGTACTTCGGAAGAAGACCCACTACTTGTGGTTTAAACGTAAAAGTATAAAGATAAAACTAAACTCTAATTTAACTTTAAAATAATAAACGTGGAAGATTGGCCTTATATTAACAGGTAGCCGTATGTAGTACAGAGAACTGTGAACACTACAATACGTTTAAAGTTATCAAGAGGATTAAACCTCTGGCCTGGAAGGCAACCAGCAAATGAGTAAAACTTCTAAGGTAAGCGGCCTGCTTCGACTAACTGCTTCCTCTCTCTCGCTTGGCAAAAAGCCACAACTTAAGTACTTGGCGTTCGCCAGACAAACTTTGCATAAATACGTTAACGCTTATAATTCTGGCCGGAAGTAGAAAATAAGAAGTGATAGTAAATATTTAAAATAAAATAAACGTTAGTAAAACTTAACATCCTTACATACTTCCCGCCAGAGTTAATTAGTTTGAAACTGAGGTCTAAAACGACCTTGTTGAAAACTTTTAGCTCTAGAATCTAACGCGAGGCCAATCTTTTACAAACATTCTTCGCTAGAAACTAGAAATTTAAAAGAAAGAAATTTGTTTTTACAATAGCAGCTCCCAGGACACGCAATTTTTTCATCTGTACTGCATCTAAACAGGAGCTTTTATTCAAGTCTGGTTCCTTCCAGAGATCTCGAAGGAAAACTAGTTTAATGAAATGTTACGCAATGAAATGGCAAGTAACATGTATAATTATATTTCTCTTAACATTCTTATTTCATTCATGACTATTTTAATTATCTCTCCTCGTGCTCTCTGACATGTGTTGTAAAAGAACACCAAACACGAATGTGTTTATGTCTACGTGTTCAACACTTCCTCCTACAATCAAAGCACTAACGTGTTAAAAATTCAACATACCAAGACCTCGTAACACACCTAACTTCAACTCTAAACCCTGAGGTACTATTCTGAAAGTGGCTAACACTGAAGTGTAGCGTCAGAGAGCCTAACTACATTCATTCAACCTTTAACACATATTCACCATGATTTGGTCTTTTTACAGTCACACGAATAACAAATTTTTAACATTACTTTCACTTTTACCATATCACGGTATTTCTTAACATTTGAAATAACAGTTCACATTGTATATAAGAACATATTAACATGCCGTTAATTTTATGCATTTGAAAACATACATTAGTAGTACATTGTTAACTTCTATTCTTTTCTAAGCAAGTGCCAATTCTTCTACATTGAAATAATACATTTCAAAAAATCTTTCAGACTAAAACTTCTTTCTTGCCAGAATGTTTTAAATAAAATTTATACAATAACTTTTACAATATTTAAGTATTTACACATTGCTATTATACATCAACTTTAGTTTTACACGCGAGTAATTGAAAAACATAATACCAAAATCGGTAACAACTCATTTCTCGCCCTTTTGGCGATAAAGGTAGACCTCGCATGAGGTAAAACTTCTTGAAATCTGCCACTTGCAGTAAGAATGAAAGATTAACTTAAGTTTGCAAAGTAACATAAAATTTTACTTATCTTTGTGATATTCGGACATTCTTTTCTGAGCACAGTCCTGGAAAGTAGCGTAGATTCTTGTTTGATTTATCCTCCTTTGTGTGCGGACTCGCCCTTCAGTGCCTTCCTCTAGAAGCTTTCTCTTTTCCAGTTCGGTCACCCTTGAATACCTTCTTTTTCGCCTCTGCCTGTGGTCTTGGCCGTTTGATGGCAGCTGGTCTTGGCGGAACCGGGAAACTTCTTTCGTGTTCCTGCTTGGACCTCGTTGCTGGCCGTTCAAATTTTCCTTGTAATTTTTCCTCCGCCGCTAGTGGCCCTTCCGCAGTTCGGCGACATTTGCTGCGGAGAGTCCTGTCGGATGAGTAGATCTTCCGTTTTAGAGCCGGGTTATAGTTGCCGTCATTTCTCCTGGCTCTCTTTGCATACGTCGTCCTTCTCCCTTCTTCATTCTGGGGGTGTTCGTGAGCTCTCTTTTCTGGACGGTGGAACGGCTTCTTTTTCTTGTTACCTTCAATTTTCCCGCGGGGAAACTTTCTTTTCACTTGCTCCTGCCTCTTAATGGCTTGCCCTTGTACTTGTCGTTGTTCCACCTCTGGAGCTTGTGCCTGCGGTGTCTGCCGTGCCGGATCCTGCAAAAGATCTTTGAAAATTTGCATTTTATTACGATCATAGTAGGGTTTGATTTGATCAATGTTTGCGGAGCAGGTTTCCCCATTCCTGGCTTTTAACATACTACAGCGTGAGTTATTTTTTCTATGACATATGGTCCTTCAAATCGTGGAAAAAATTTGGCAGTTTTATCTTCTGGTGCTGAAGAAAGTGAATGCTTAATTTTTAATACTTCATCCCCTACTTTATAAGTTACTCCCCGTCGTTTCAAGTCGTAATACAGCTTTTGCTTTCTCTGTGCTACTTCCGTATTCTTTTTTGCTTCTTTAATTAGTTTTTCTATTTCACCCATTTTAAATTCTGGGCCTCTTTGTTGCACATAAAATAATTTATCTAACGGCGTTATAATCTTTATGCCTAAAAATAACTCAGCAGGAGTTTTGCCCGTTGTATCATGTTTTGCGGTCCTAAGGGCGAAAGCAAATTCATTGACATAGTTATCCCAGCTTTTATGAAAATTTTTAACATAACTATGAATAATTTTCACTATATTTCTATTGACCCGTTCCGCTATATTTGATTGCGGCCGATACGGGACCATTTTTAAATGACGTATGCCCAGTTTTTGGCACATGTCTTCAAATACATTACTTACAAATTGAGGACCATTATCCGATATAACTTTTAGGTGCGCCCCGTATTTTAAAATATATTTATTTAAAATAGAATCAGGAACTAATTTCTCGGAGGCTCGTTTTAAGGGAACAATTTAGGTCCACTTACTAAAATGATCAACCATAACAAGGAGATAGCGACTTTAACTGACTTTTTGGGAAAGGGCCCAATAAATCGATGCCAATTATTTCATTTGGAAATTCGGATTTAATACCGGGTTTCTAAATACGGCCGGGTTTAATATCGGGTTTCTAAATACGGCCGGGTTACCGGCCGGGTTTCTAAATGTAGAAACCCGGCCGGGCGGAAATTAATATAATTAACTGCTTGACATGTTGGGCAGGACTGGACATACGCCCTTGTTAACTTTTGCAGTTCAGGAAAGTAGACTGCCTCGCGTACGCTTTGGATAGTTTTTCGAATACCAGCTTGAGAAGCTAAAGGGCTGTCATGGAGCTCCTGCAGGATATTTAATCTAAGACTAGCTGCGATAACAGGTCGAAATTCGTTGTTGGAATTTGTAGTTTTGTATAAAATAATAGACCATCTATTAGTTCGTAATGGGCCGCCCTATTTCTTATCGCCACAATATCTTGGTGGCTAAAATTTTCAGGATCCTTTAAATACTCATAAATGCTTCCAAACTCAGGATCCTTACCCAGTTCGGTTATTACAGTTTCTCGGGAATTTATTGTACATGCTGTGAGCATTGCCACCTTTACAGTATTACCTTCTTCACCTATTTTTATTCTGGATAGGGCATCTGCTACGATATTTTCCTTTCCGGGGGTATGCTTGATTACCAGATTATATTCTTGTTTGATTTAAAGTTCGGCTAAAAAATGCCACGGGCTGCTGGTTTTGCGAAAGTACTGCTCCTACCGCATAATCCGAAGCATCCGCTGAAATTTCTAAATTCTCATCCTTTTCAGGAAATTTCAACACAGGGGCTTGCGTTAATGCTTGTTTTAATTTTTCGAAAGCACTATTGGCTTCGGCCGTCCACGAGAATCTTGCCTTTTTCCTTTTTAATTTTAACAATGGCTCAGCAATAGCTGCAAAATCTTTTATAAAGGACCTATAATATGAACAAAGTCCTAGAAAAGAAGAGAGCTTCTTTGCCGTGTTCGGAGTCGGATACTTTTGTACAGCGATTATTTTTGATTCGTCTGTCTCGATTCCTTTCTGAGATATTTTGTAACCTAAATATTTTAATTCAGGGGCTGCAAATTTGCACTTTTCGACATTAACTTTTAGACCGGCCTCATTTAATAAAGAAAACACCTGTCTTAAATCCTGTACATGTTGGTCTAGATTATCACTAGTAATAATGATATCGTCTAAATAGATAAATGTGGACTTTCCAAGAACAGGTCTTAACACAATGTCCATACATCGCTGAAATGTTGCCGGCGCCCCTGAAAAGCCAAACGGCATACGCAAAAATGCATAAGTGCCAGACTTGGTTATAAAAGCAGTCTTAGGCACGTCCTCAGGCCTAAGCCCTATTTGAAAATAACCAGTCGTTAAGTCTAAAGTCGTCATATATTTGGTGGATGTTATGTTACTTAGAATTTCTTCAATAATAGGTAACGGATATACCGGATATTTAGTTATGGAGTTTAATTTACGGTAGTCAATTGCGAATCTCCACCTTTTTGGATGTGTCAAAGGATAGTCATTATTTTTCTTACATAAAACCACCGGGCTAGCATAACTACTTGAGATGGGCGTTATGATCTTTTTACGTAGCATATCGGTAATATGCCATTCTATAATTTTTTCCTTATTCTTATCATACCGGTATGCTTTGTGGCGAACTGGCATTGAATCTCCGGTGTCAATACTATGGTTACTAACCTGAGTAAATCCTGGAATATCACTAAATAACGAAGCAAATTCACTTACCACTTGTCGGATTCTTCGCTGTTCTTCATTAGGCAGGTGGTCAAGATTTAACATCGGCGGTTCAGCCTTTTCTCCACGAACTGGTTTCATTGTCAGCTTAAGGGACGCTTCATTAAAATCCAGCGTTGCTTGTGCCTCTGAAAGAAAATCTATCCCTAAGATAATATGTGCTTGCAGATTCTTTACTATGAAAAACATAAGCTTTACTTGTTCGTCCTTGATATGGACATACAGCGGTAATTTACCTATACACTTACATTTTTCTCCTTGCGCAGCTAACACTGTCGTATTATCCGAATTATATATGCGGTATTTCCGAAAATACTTCCTAAAAAAATCTTCTGCCACACAGGAACACTGCGCGCCTGTATCCAGGAGTGCGTTGGCTGGGATATTATTCACCAACACTTCAATCTTCGGAAGAGTCAAATTTTTCACCATTACTGTATTTAACTTGAAGGAAGAGGGGTTTTCTTGGCCTTCCGAGTTCCGCACCCTCCCGTCAGCAGAAATCCGTTTTAGTTTAAATCTTTTTCATTTCCATGCTTTCCTTCTTTTTCCACTGGCCTTGAGACTTTGACTCCTGGATTGCTAGTGAACTGTCGACGTTCCCCGGCTGTTTTTGAATGCTCGGGTTTCGTTGCCCACAGATTCGCTTTGCTTCCGTAGCCGTGTGCTTGAGTTTATTGTAGTCTTGGCGCACCAAATTGGTTTCGCTGTTGATATTGGCGTCTTCTTTCAATGTCCGCCGTTCTTCTACTTTCAAACTGGATTGCTAGCTCAAATAATTCCAGTGTAGTCGGATTTCTTAATTCAATAAAGTCTTGCACTTGGGGCAGTAACCTCGGCAAAATCACTTGAATTATCTCAGGATCCGGACGGTTTCCATACAAGAGTTTGAAGACATGAATTTTTCTTAAAATAAAGCTTGAGAGATTTTCGATTCTTTGCTGATATATACTAAAAAGTTCCGTTTCTAATTTCGCACGATCCCTTACAACAGGGAAGGCTTTTACTAGGGCAGTCTTGAAATTCTCGTAAGTATAGGTGGGACTTCCTGCTTGACCCAAGAGACTTCTGCCTATACACTTGAACCAGTTAAGCGCTTGGCCCCTCAAAGCGCTGGTAGCTAAGGTAACTTTTTGAAATTCGTGCACGGGGTAGAGCATGAAGTGGTCATCCAATTTTTCCAAAAAACTGGTTACCGGTGAGTTTCCATTAAATGTTGCTTCTGGTTTCATCGAAGCGCGCATGGTCTGGACGATGTAACCAAATCCTTCCAGAGCGGCAGCTGGCATTTCTGGATTCTGAGCCGCTTCTGCAGGCAGCACAGGTTCTTCTTGAAAGTCGGCCATGGTTATTCTTCTTCGTTGGGCGCCACTATCAGGTTCAATGTTCCGTCTTACTTTCTTCGGGAACATGCAAGGACCTGACTCGGAACAGAGAGCTTACTAAAGCTATGTTCAATAACTGTGGGAAGTAGACAGGATACACAAGAAGGGTATACAAAACACTTTATTTTTCTCTATTTACAATAACTTCCGTACTTCGGAATACAAAGACCCACTACTTGTGGTCTAAACGTAAAAATATAAAAATAAAACTAAACTCTAATTTAACTTTAAAATAATAAACGTGGAAGATTGGCCTTATATTAACAGGTAGCCGTATGTAGTACAGAGAACTGTGAACGCTACAATACGTTTAAAGTTATCAAGAGGATTAAACCTCTGGCCTGGAAGGCAACCAGCAACTGAGTAAAACTTCTAAGGTAAGCGGCCTGCTTCGACTAACTGCTTCCTCTCTCTCGCTTGGCAAAAAGCCACAACTTAAGTACTTGGCGTTCGCCAGACAAACTTTGCATAAATACGTTAACGCTTATAATTCTGGCCGGAAGTAGAAAATAAGAAGTGATAGTAAAGATTTAAAATAAAATAAACGTTAGTAAAACTTAAGATCCTTACAACGCAATGGAAGGGCCATCTTCACGGGAACAACAGCGTCTTTCAAGGGGAGGCAGTTGCTATCCAGAAAGCAGTACAATATATTGCCAGCAACAACATCAAAAAAGCTATATGTCAGCTCTGCGAGCCTTGCAAAATCCGGCACACTCCTCCTCAATAGTCCAGGAAATTCAAAGCCTCTTATGACAGTTTAAGACCGCCTGACATGGACGAAAGCCCATGCAGGCAATATGGGAAATGAGGCAGCAGACCTCCTTGCGAAGGACGCTGCCCTAAATAAGGAAGCCGAGGAGCTAGCATTACCGTGGCCACACTCTACCTTAAAAAGAATGCTCCATCTGCAAGCACTCTCAAAGTGGCAGGCTGAGTGGGACATTGCTGAGACCGGCAGACGTACTCATTATCATCTTTTGTATGTTAATCCAGCCAGGCTCTACTCTAACCCGCACCTGGTCCGTTATGTTACAGGCCATGGACCCTTCCCGGAGTACTTTGCCAGGCACGGCACGACTGACACAGACCAGTGCAGCTGCGGTCACCTGGGTACTCCGGAGCATTACGTCACTACCTGCTCTCTGACCAACGGGATGCACATACGTATTCCCACTACAAACACACAGGCATTCTGTAAGCTCATGGTCAAACAGAAGCACCTCTGCCGGCAGCTCATCAAAATTATGGAGAAACTAGCCAGTCTCGGCACGGACCTCTGCGCAGCAGAATAAATGACCCTGGAGTGACCATTACAGCAGGAAGTATCCTCTTTTAATGGCAACAACTGGAATATTAATCGTTAGCACTTTACAGACTATCACTACATCTTTGTCTTTAGCGTAACTTGTTATTTACACAAATGGAACTTGTTATTTACACAAATGCAACAATTTTACTGCCAAGGTGTACCACAATTGTTTGTAATCAATCATTCATTTTCAATAATGTACTCACGTATTTGAATTAGTGTTGTCTTCAGGTTTCTCTAGATCATGGTGGACGTGGTGCTATACTAATTAACCGTATGGTAGAGGCATAGTGCCCACGTCCCCCGTTCCTTATCCTTATCCTTTAGATAAGCTGGCCGAATGTTGAGACGTCCTGCATTATAACTACAGAATATAAATGGGGTTGATCTCATAACAAAACCATTTTTCCTTATTTGTAACTATAACAGCATGTTTTGGCTTCAGTTCGAAGCCAGGTTTTCTGTAATCAGTAGTGGATTCACAACAGGTATTTAACACAGAATAGAAATCGCATAGCATGCAAAATGATAACAGAGAAGTTGTCTAAATTCTATACTATAGAATGCTTTAGAGCTGTAAAAAAATTAAATGTGGTAATATTATCAGGAAGTCCAAACGGGATATCAAAGGAGAAATTCTCTATGACATAACTCATTGAAAGGCTGAAAACTGAATTTAATTATAATATCATTGAAGTTTACGAAAAAGGTGCTTTTGCACTGTCATTTTTTTTTCAATCAAAAATTTACAAATGAATGTTTTTCTTTTTTTCCTTGAAAGTACAGTTTTTATTACTCCTTATTTCATGTGTTCAGGTAGCATGTTACTTATTTTAGTGGTCTGAAACTGGCAGCTTCCGAAGCAATTTTATGCGGCCAGCAAATATTTTTCAGCTACGTATTTACTGCAAATACAATTGCATGATTTCAGCTATTTAAAGTCCGAAGTTTACGTTAGTTTCACTACCATCAACACCGAATATAAATAACCCACAAGAAAATCTATAAATGGATTAAATTACAGTGTGATAAAAATCACATTCAGAGATTTGAAGATATAAATGTTTTTAGCTTTTATTCATACTTGTTAAAAAATAAATCAGTTGTAATTTTTTGCACTAAAAGTAATCGCTCTGTTCTAGAATACATTTATATGATAAGAGCTTTTTGTTTTGTACAAATGAAAATTAATGAAGGGAAAAAGCAATTTGACCATTGAATATCTACTATCCGTGATGAGGATAATTTCTTGTTAATTTCTCTCTAAGCCCTGCAAACTCTAACAGAATTGAAATTCCATCAAATGTCAAGTTAAAGTAAGAAATTAAAGAAGTTTATAAATGTTTACGCAATAGCACATGTACTTTTATTTATGTGCTGAAGAAAAAATTAATAAAGGAAAGAAAGCGGCTAAATTGTCATTATTTGTTGTCAAATTTTGTTCCACTTGGAAATTTTCTCTGAAAACTTTCCACGTTTTCATAACTTGAGTTTGATCAAGTTTTCACAGCCCACCAGCGGCCGAGCGTTAAAGTCGCTGAACACTGGTAGTTCGGTTCGAGGTCCGAATCCCGCGAACGGGCTGGCTGCATGGGTGTTTTCGTGGTTTTCCCCATGTGTAACGTGTATACGAGCCAGTTTCCCTTAGAAAGTCCTCCACGAAGGCATCCATCCCCTTAGGCAGATAGCTCTCGAGGCTTTGCCGTAATTAAATAACCTAACCTAACAAGTTTTCATAACTTGTATATTTCTAGTTTAAATTAAAGTACGCTATTTTACGACTGATTAACCATGTTATAAATATTTAAAGTAAATATCAGTTTGAAAATTTAATATTTAACTATCAGTGTATTTGAATAACAAATTGTACCCAACAAAACTATCTTGCAGATACCAAAGTTTAGATTTCAGACAGAAAATGAATATAAATTTGATTTTTTTTCTTTTGCGATATTATTATTACTCCTTATGTGCGATTTGATAAATATTTAGTAAGCGAAATTTAAAATGTAAAGTTATTTTTTATCTTATCAATAAATAATTTTCATTTTGTAAAAAAAGGGGCAGGAAAGATTTTGGCCCGTAAGCGGTTTTTAGACGTACATTTCGCCCGCGTGTGAATTGAGTTTGAGAGTACTGCCTTATTTCACTGGAATTACGTTTTTCTGAATGGAACTGATAAAGATTCTGTGGCTGGAATTTTTAACGTATTATTATGCGAAAATATCTGAATTATAATCTCCAAGATCAATTTTAATATCATAGCAATTATTTCCAGCTTAAAAAAATTACTCTCTAAATGAAAATGTGTGCAAATAATCTATTACATTGTAGACGTTCTACTGTTACACTTCTTTTAATTACTCCTCCTGCGACATATCTTATGTAATATTACTATATTCAGGCTCACCAGTGCTTGATGGCTGATAGATTGTTTAGTGAGAGGAAAAGTAAAGTGTCTTTCTAGGTGATTTGCTGCTTGCTCGCGGTGGTGAGTTTTTCCTCGCTCTTGAATGCTGTTACTCTGCTAACTGCTCGCATATTTCTGCACTTGTTGGCACATACAGAAGGTTTGTTCCCGTTGAACCTTGTGTTCTGGGGACTGTAAAAGGTCCTTGCGTGCCCTATTTCTTGCCTAGCTCTAATTTTCTTGACTTGGACTTGATCTGGAAAATGTGAATTATTCAGCAAATTGTGGATCGCTTTCATGCACTGAGTTCCAGGAATGATAGCCTGACCCCCTATGAGCAAGTTGAATTGGCATTCCTGAACAGATTTATGGATATAATACAAAACACGGAAAGAGATTTGGCCTCTCAATCTGAGTCTAACCATTCTAACGATGTGGATTCAAGCATGGAATGGATTACCCCCAGCCACAGTGTTAAACGGCCGCTCAGCCCTGAAAAGTCAGCCGAATTGGATTTGAAAAACAAATACCATGTGCTAACTCAGCTTCCTCCCGAAAAAGCTCATACCCATGGTACTGAACGGAGTACTCACTCAACTACCCAAGGCGATGTTGCAGTAAAACGCAGGATGAAACCGAGGGCTGGAAAAGCTGATGATTCATCCAAAAAGCCGAATGAAATCTCCTCCACAAACCCATCTAAAGTAGCGGCCAGTAGCCACGCTAAAGTGGAGCCATCTAGTGAATCCTCCGAGAAGCCGGCTGCAAGTACGTCCCTGACGGAAAGCATGGTGCGGCCTATCGGAAATACAGATGAGGTCACATGCCCGGCTGGGCAAATAAGTGATGCTCATGTATCTGAAGAATTTAAGTTTACGAAAAGAAGTTCGAAGCTTCCGCCGATTGTCATTAAGGATTCAAACTGGAAATGGAAGGATATTACTGATCTATTGGATAACTCCGGCTACAGTGAATTTAATGCAAAGATGAAAGCCGTAGATGAATTTGAAATCAAAGTCAATTCCAGTGAGACTTATCGTAACATCACGGACCTCCTTGACGACAAAAAGATTAAATTTCATTCATATCAGCTTGCTGAAGACAAAAACATCAAAGTCGTCATTCGTAGCTTTCCGATTGACACCCCAGTTACGGATATCCAAGATGCTCTCATTGCAGAAGGATACGCTGTTAAAAAGGTTGTACAAATGTCTCGCCGAAAAGGTCCTGAAATTGCCCCCATGCCTCTATTCCTGATCTTGCTAGAAAGGAATGAGAAAACCAAAGACATTTTTAATAATCTAAAGTATCTTATGAGGCTAAAGATAACAGTTGAAAGATACAGAGGTAGGCGCGGTATCATGCAGTGCTTCCGATGCCAAGACTTTTACCACGCTCAAAGTCAATGCCGTCACGCACCACGGTGTGTCAAATGTGGTCAGGGGCATGAGTCTCGTGACTGCACCAAGCCCAAGGATGTGCCACCAAAGTGCTGTCATTGCGGACTTCCTCATACTGCCAGTTTTAAAGGTTGTTCGTTCTACCCCAAGCCTCGCTCATCCTTTGTGCAAAAAGGCATATCATATGCAGATAGAGTAGTCAACAATAGTAATGCTACTCCCCCACAGATGGCGCCACAAGCAACCTTCTCACAACTCAGTGAGCTTCAAGCAAAGCTCGACGAAGCTAATGCGGTAATTCAAAAGCTCACAACAGCCATCTCTATGTTTGCTGATGTAGCGAAGGCAATTCCTACCGCCTCTATGATAGAGGACACAGTCAGGCCAGCTTCCCCCAACCATGGATAATCCCACCTCCCGGAAAAGTTCTCCTGTTAAGATCCTGCTCTGGAACGCGCAGAACGTTACCTTCAAGATACCGGAACTTCATGAATTTATCCAGCAAAATAACGTAGACATCTGCTTAATTACAGAAACCCATGCTAACCCTTCGCACTCCTTAAGGATAGCCAATTATTTCAGCCACCGTAGTGACAGACTCCACCACCGTGGTGGCGGAGTGCTCATTTATGTTAAAAAGACATTTGATTCATATCTGAAAAGTGCAGAAAATTGTGATGGAATGGAAAGTGTTAAAGTGATGGTGAATCTACCCAACATTGGGGATGTCACTTTCTGTGCGGTGTATAACCGCCCTGAGAACAAGCTCAGTGCTGAAATTCTGGATAGACTTATTAACTCAGACTCCCCCACCTTTCTAGGTGGCGATTTAAACGCCAAGCATCTCGACTGGGGATGCCGCAACTCGAATTATAATGGACGCATAGTGCATGATTTTGTGTGTAATTACCCTGTCTTTCTGCATGTGCCGGATGAGCCTACCTATAGGCCAAATATACTCAACCATCGGCCTGACATTCTGGATATTTTTATTACGACGTTCAATATTCCTATGGCTATTACGGTAATATGTGATATGTCTTCTGATCATGTACCTGTGCTTGCTTACCTTGGAGTGGAAAATGCTAAGAACCTACCGCCAATTAAACATACTGATTGGAATCATTATCATAATACTTTGATGACCATTGATTTTAATTGTGACTCGTTACAAAGCACTTCGGATATTGAACGTGCTATAACAGACTTTACTTCGTACCTGCATTCTGCTAAGTCCCTAGCTACGACTGAAGTTGACCGTGTCAGACATGAGCACACGCTTCCTGCCAATATTCGCGAAATAATCTGCTTTCGAAATCAATTTTCTCCGAAAGGAATTTAATCTCACCTGGGATCCTGCTATCAAAACTCAAATTAACAGGCTTAATAGGAAAATCAAGCAAAAGATTCAGGACCATCGTTCTAGCTTATGGCAGGATAAGATGGAAAAGATCAACAACGAACCTGGCGCCATCTGGCGTCATACAAGGACACTAAAACGCCCCTGCTCTGCCAGAAAACCGCTTAAATGCGATAACGGATTTGCTTACTCCGATCAAGACAAAGCGGAACTTTTTGCGGAACACCTTTCTAAACAGTTCATTCCAAATTCCTTTCCCTCAGATCATAGTTCGGACATTCAAGTTCATTACCTTAACGATCAATGGCTGCACTCCCCTTCTACGGAACCTTCTATCAAACTAACCACGCCGCACGAAGTGCAGAACATTATTAAGGGACTTAAATTAAAGAAAGCTCCAGGAAAGGACAAGATCACGAACCAGATGCTGAAAAACATGCCTTTTAAGACCGTATGCAAATTAACAGGCATTCTCAATGCATGTTTGTATCAAAATTATTTCCCGCTTTTCTGGAAGCAAGCAAGCATCCTGATGATTTCTAAGCCAGGGAAAACACAGGATTACCCGGCAAACTTTAGACCCATCAGCCTGCTGTCCTCCATAAGCAAGATTCTGGAACGCATTATTTATCTCAGAATGCAAGAAAACTTGGACTTTCTCGTTGATCACCAGCACGGTTTCCGGAAAGGACTTTCGACCACAACGCAGTTAGTCAGGCTCACGGAGTTCATCGGCGCGGCAATGCACAACAAAATGAGTGTTCCTATCCTGATGCTAGACGTGGCAAAGGCTTTTGACCGCGTCTGGCATCCAGGGCTAATCTATAAGCTAATTCATCTCGGTTTCCCCAGAAATCTGATACTCATTATCAAGTCCTTCCTTGAAAATAGAACTTGCACCGTTGAAGTTGGAAAAGCAACTTCATGTGTCAAAAATATTTACGCAGGTATTCCTCAAGGGTCAATTTTAGGCCCGCTTTTTTACATCATCTATACCAACGATTTCCCTTGCTTTTCCGAGGATACAAATGTTCTCGCAGCCAGCTACGCTGATGATACAGCGATAGCCACCAAGTCTCTAAACCTAGAGTATGCCTTGTCAAGAATTCAGGCGAAAATCCCTGCTATTGAGGGGTGGTGCAGTCGCTGGAAAACGTGCATTCAGCCAGAAAAGTCCAAGATTCTACTCATTCGAAATCGCACACAGAGGAAACGGGTCAGAACTGAGGTTAAACTTTTTGGCAAAATCATCCCTACAGTTGATAAAGCTAATTACCTGGGAGTTACCCTTAACAAGAACTACAATTGGAAGGATCATATGCTTAGAGTAAGCGGAAAAGCACACGGGATCATTTTCAGGCTTTTTCCTCTCCTAAAGAATGAAAACCTCACCCTCAGACTGAAAAAGAGGATTTATGAAACTTTCATCCGACCCATTCTCACGTATGCTTCCCCAGCCTGGACAATCTACAAAGCAAACGAAATTAGCAAACTCCAAGTGCTTCAAAATAAGGTGCTAAGAATCATCACAAAAGGTCCTTACTATGTTCGGAATAGGACTCTCCACTCCGACTTGAAAATAGATACTATTCAGGACTACCTCAGCAGAATAAACAACAACTTTTTTAATAATATTATCAATGTGAATCCTGCTAATTTCACGGACATTCTTATCTACGAAATCCTGGCTGAAGACAAAAACCTCCGCCCATTTGCCGCCCACCTCTTGAGTTCAGAATTCTAAGTTCCAGTTTTTCTGGTTTTCAAGCAGCATCAATGGGGGTCAGTTTCTGGGAGGGTGACCTCCCACGTGACTGGCTCCGACGAATGAACAGTTAGTATTCGGGCTATCCTACACAGGTCATCCGAAGTTTCTTTCTCCGGCCCCTGCTTGGCGGATTCCATCCAAGATGTAGCAGTACAGGAGCAAAGTGCTTCTTTTTCTCTTTTTCTCTCTCCAGCACACTTCTACCTCCACGAGAGAAAATTTCTTTCAGGTTTCTACTCTGTCAGGCCCCACATGGGATCACACCAGGAACTGGCAAGAGCAGGACTTTAATTTCCTGCTGAAAGCCAGTATAACCGCAAAGTTCCAAAGTTATCGCTGCTTAGTATTATTCTGTTATTCTGCTTGCTTAGAATTATTCTGCCTGTCCTTATTTATCTGTGCTATTGCTTGTACTTAGTATTATTCTGCTTGCATGTAACTCTGCGTATTACTCTGCATATCTCAGTAATAAATATTTGTTTTGCGAACCACGGCATTTTCTATGTTTAACAGCAGAGCGTGGTTCCTTCAAAAGTTATAATTCGCTGATAGTTTCCCTAATTGAACCTTCAGTGTAATAATTTATCGTTCGCGTGATTTTGATTTGGTGTTTCGTGAATGATGGCTTTTTCCGGAGGTGAAAGGGAAACTTTTGGTGTAGCGCCATTTCACGGTGTTAATAACTTTACTGTTTGGTGTCGAAGAGTTCGAGCAGTATTTACGGCAAGGGAATTGGATACATTTTTGGAAACAGAAGCAGTTGCGGACAGAGTTGCAGATGTTTTGAAATCAAAAAAGGCTTATGCCTTAATACTTGCCCTTCTAAGTGACAATGTTATTGCTTCTCTTCAACGTGAAGACACTGCATGTAAAATATGGAAGAAACTACAAGCTACGTATAGCGCTAAAAGTGCAGTGAGTCAAATTTTAACGCGTAAACGTCTAGCTACCATAAGGAAATCCAAGGATGTGTCAATGAGACAGCATATCGACAGCATAATGAACCTGGTGAGTAGTTTACGCGTCTCTGGCTTTGAAGTAAGATTTTGATATTATTATTTACATTTTAATGTCTTTGCCAAAAGAATATGAAAATATTAAGGCATCTCTAGAGAATCAGCCAAGTAATAATTTGAGTTTAGATTTTTTACAAGTAGACTTATTGATTGTGAATCTCTTATGTTTGATTATAAAAATGAAAATAAGTATTCTAAACCAAATACAGATAACTCTGTTTTTATTAGTGCTCGTAAAGAATTGTTTTGTACTTATTGTAAAAGAAAAGGACATTCTGTTAAATTTTGTAGGAAAAAGAACTGCGTCTGTCATAACTGTGGGAAAAGTGGTCATTTCAAAAGTGAATGTTTTGATAATTCTAAAAAGCAGGCAAATTCAAATAGTAATAAGTATGCTTCCCCTGCAGTATCTTTTATGGCTGGAAATCTTGTGCATGATCAATTTATTATTGATTCTGGTGCAACTTCTCATATGTCTTCTCATAAGGAATGGTTCACCTCAATTAAGCCTAAGACTGGAACTGTTAAGTGCGCGTCTAAGTCGGCGGTTTTACAAGTGGAAGGAATTGGTGATATTTGCGGTAAAACTAAGAATGGTGTTGAAATAATGTTAAAAGATGTTCTTTGCGTTCCAAAATTAAACGGACAATTAATTTCTGTTAAAAATATTGAAGCAGCAGGTTTAAGCGTAATTTTTAAAAATGAAATAGTTTATATTGAAAACAAAAACAAGCGTTTTAGATTTGGATACTTGGATAAATGCGGACAATATTTTAGTGATTTTTCACCAAATTTATTTACAGCTTTAGCAGTAAAGAATGATGATTTATGGCACAGAAGGTTAGGACACTGTTGTGATCAAAAATTAAAACTGATGAATCTTCCTGCAAAAGAATCCTTTTGTGAAGTATGTGTTCGTGCCAAACAAAGTGCTTTGCCTATAGGAAAGGGTCCTCGCATAAAAGAATCCAAACCGCTTATAACTATACACACTGATATATGTGGTCCAATAGAACCTCAAACACTCCATGGGAAAAGGTATTTCGTGACTATAATTGATGACTATTCGAGATTTATGGAAATCAGACTGCTCAAAAGAAAAAGTGACATTGCTGATGAACTCAAGCTATTCTTTAAATTGAATCCAACTGTTGCAAAACTGCGCTGTGACAATGCCAAAGAATATGTCGGAGAATTGCATGAAGTTGCTAAAAGAGCAGGTGTAAAAATAGATCCTGCACCTCCCTATACACCTTTTCTAAATGGTGTTGCTGAACGAGCAAATAGAACTATACTGGAAAAAGCTAGAGCAATGATACTTGAGGCAAAATTACCAAAATTTCTTTGGGGTGAAGCAGTACTTACGGCTGCTTACATAAATAATCGACTCCCAAATAGTTCAATTGACAATCATGTTCCTTATTTTCTGAAGTATGGTGAAAATCCTGATTTAAAAAACATGCGTGTATTTGGCTGTGATGCTTATACTCTAGTGCCACCATCGCAAAGAAAGAAACTAGATGAAAATTCTGTCAGAATGATATTTGTAGGTTATTCCACAATGGGATATCGTTTAATGATTCCAGAAACAAGACGCATCATTGTTTCCAGAAATGTTAAATTTAATGAAGAAAAGAAGAAAGTAGAAAATCAAAAATATATTTGCGATAGCTCTGATTTGAGTGAAAATGACAATGATGACATTAAAAATGAAGACAAATCAATTTCAGACACTGATAACGGCGAATTAAATGCTGCAAATAAGAAGGAGGAACAAAGAAAATCCTCAAGAGAAAAGAAACAGCCAGTTAGGTATCCTGAGATTTACCAAGTAATGTTTGCACAAGACACTCTGACATTTGAAGATATTGTAAATCTACCACAAGTAGAACAAGAACCATGGAAAAGAGCTATGGACGAGGAAATGAAATCTATGGAAGATAACGATGTCTGGGATCTACAAAGTTTACCCCCTGATAAAAGAGCTATTTCCTGCAAGTGGGTTCTACGTAAAAAACGAGATGGAACTTACAAAGCGAGGCTTGTTGCTCGTGGTTTTATGCAAAAAGAAGGCATAGATTATACAGAAACGTTTTCTCCAGTGATTAGTATGTGCTCTTTACGTTTAATCCTGGTAATTATCAATAATGAAGGTCTGCAAACTTTTACTTTAGATGTCAAGACAGCTTTCTTGAACGGTAAGTTAGATGAAATCATCTACATGGACCAGCCAAAAGGATATGATGATATGAGTGGTAAGAAATGTAAACTTAAAAAGAGTTTATATGGTCTTAAAGAGTCTCCTCGACAATGGTATCAAAAATTTCTTAATTTTGTTATTAAATTAGATTTTAAGCAATTGGACTCTGAACCATGTATTTTTATCAGAAATTTAAATTGTAAGAAAGTAATTATGGCTCTTTATGTAGATGACTTATTAATTGCAGGTTCAGACGTAAAAGAAACAAATATTATAATATCATTGTTATCAAATGAATTTAAAATGTCAAAATCTGAAAGTGTCTCGGAATTTTTGGATATTAGACTGAAATTTGAATCTGATTGTTTGTATTTAGATCAGAAACCATATATTGAAAAATTACTTGATAAATTTAAAATGTCTGATTGTAAAACAGCCCAAACTCCCATTCAACCAAAATCTACAGCAGCTGATTTTCAGAAAGGAAATGCATTTCATGGCCCATACAAAGAATTAATTGGATCTTTACTTTACTTAGCATATATCACAAGGTCAGATATTATTTTTGCAGTAAATTGCTTGAGCCAACTGCAGGAGCATCCTACTGATGTTGCCTGGTGTGCTCTAAAAAGAATTCTTAGGTACTTGAAAAACACCTTAAATTTAAAATTGATATACAAAAAGGGTGATTTGGAAAGGGCAAACTTGTGTTTGTATGTAGATGCAGATTGGGGGGGGGAGATACTCAAGATAGGAAATCAATTACTGGTTATTTTGTAATGTTTTCAAACTGTCCTATTATGTGGTGCTGTAACAAGCAAAA
The DNA here is from genome assembly GCF_044657685.1 of Stegodyphus dumicola. Taxonomy (NCBI): domain Eukaryota; kingdom Metazoa; phylum Arthropoda; class Arachnida; order Araneae; family Eresidae; genus Stegodyphus; species Stegodyphus dumicola. Next base: position 89,180,155 of record NC_140769.1, read on the forward strand.
GTGTATTGCACTTTCATCAACAGAAGCTGAAATAACTGCTTTATGTAAAGGTATTCGAGATGTTTTATGGATAAAAAATGTAGTAAATGAAATTTCCAGTATTAAAAATGTTTATATTTTTGAGGATAACCAGTCATGTATCAAAAGTATTGTTAATGAAAACTTTTCAGGTAGGTTGAAACATATAGATATAAAATTAAAGCTCACTCGTAAGACTGTTAAGGAAAATAATATTACAATTGAATATGTACAATCAGGTTTACAAATTGCAGATATCTTAACTAAGGCTTTGTCCAAAACAAAATTCTATGAACTGTTATCATTGAGCTGTTTAAAAATTGTGTAATTATGTTTTGTATAATGTGCGATTAAGGGGGAGTGTTGAGATATTTGTAATCGCATTCTTACTGGTTAAAAGGAAGTATAGCTTTCTGTCAAGTCCGAAACATTCATTAGCTTTCAGCCAGGTCCGAGTTATTCTGAAACTTAAATCTCATTCTGTATGTTACTTTTGATTGGTTAGTTATTGTGTCTTGTTTATGATTTGTTAAACCATGATCTGTTGTAAAGTTATATATATAACCTTTGTAACCACTTATCGCTGCTCAATAGACTGCCCTGTCGAAGATATACATGAAGAACTAACTCACCAGGGCTACAAAGTGCGTCGTGTGGCGCAGATGCACAAAATAAAAACTAGGGTCCCCATGCCCTTATACCAGGTTCAAATTGAAAAAGCCCCAGGGGCTGAAAAAATATATGACTTGACTAAATTTCTTGGTTTTTATGTTTCTGTTAAAGTGTATCAAGTGAACGGAAGTGTTGCACAGTGTCACAACTGTCAACACTTCCATCACTCCTCTGACACATGTAAACTTAAACCTAGGTGTGTGAAGTGTGCAGGGGCGCACAAAACTGAGGATTGTACAGAAAAATTCCTAGCCAAACCACGCTGTTGCAATTGTCTACAAGAAGGGCACCCGGATAACTACCGTGGTTGTTCTAAATTTCCAACCAACCAGCCCATTAAAGGAGCTGGCAATGTAAATAAGCACGGCCCTACTTCAAAACCAGCCCCAGCTGGGGATAAAAAAATTAAGGACTCTAGTATTAAAGCAGGCATTTCATATGCCAGTGTTGTCAACAAAAGTCATAACACACAGCCTGTCATTTCAGATATGAATGTCAGCAAACATAATGACAATACACGTAACGCTGTTCAGCCCAATGGCTCTAACCACAGCAATAATGATCACGGCCTTGTAGGCCTGCTCGATGTTGCAAAATTAATTAAAGAAGTTGTCAATATTTTTAAAGGTTGTTCTATTGTAAATATCTTAAAGAAAATATCTGCTAAACTACCTGAAATCCATAAAACCGAAAATGCTATTGATAAATTGTTTATTTTATTTGAACTTTTTGAAGATGTATTTGGTTCTAATTGTAGTAATAATGTATAATGTTTTTACTCATCTGCACATCATTACATGGAACTGTAATGGACTGTCCCAAAAAATCTTAGAATTAAGGGACTTTATAAATGAGCATGACCCAGATATTATGTTCCTCCAAGAACACAAGCTTGGCCCTGCCACCCCAATCTTCGTTCAAAACTATGCTGTGCATAGATCTAACAGGCCACCAACCACTCTCCACCCCAGGGGGGTGGAACTGCACTACTGATTAAACGCTGTATTCCCCACTCACCAATTCCAATACCACAGCTTTCGGTCGTTGAGGCCTCAGCTATCTCTCTCACTACAAACACCTCAACAACATACACTTTTGTCTCCACCTACATACCACCAGGACGTAATGCTCAAGCAGTCCTGGCTGACTTACAAATTCTACTCACTCTTGGCAAACATATCATCATAGGTGGAGATCTAAATGCACGACACAGAGCATGGAACTGCTATAACTCAAATGACAATGGACGTGTAATCTTTAATTTGGCTACCTCTGCCCAGTTACACATAGCATCTCCTAAAACCCCAACACGGTACACTACTAAGTCTACTGGAATCTTAGACTTCTTCCTGCTCGGAAATACCAGTATCCGACTGGATATTTCCGTGCTGGATGAATTATCATCTGACCACAATCCGGTTCGTATGATTCTGGACATTAGTAGTTATACCACAACAGACACCAGAGCCTTCAGAACTCTCTGGCGTGATTATGCCAAAGCTTTAAACAACATCCCATACACACTACCAACAATACACACTGGGGACCACATTGATAGTTTAATTCAGGAATTTACCACCAAAATAAATGAGGCCTATAAAAATGCACAGCAGGAAATCATCAAGAAAAAGATTCACAGATCTAGAGAGCTTGCCAAGCTTACCAAGGAACGCAACGCTGCTAGACGACAGTTTCAAAGAACTAGATGTCGAGAGGATAAGCAGATCTTCAACAGACTTTGCAACAAAGTCAAGTCTCTCACACAACAACAAGCACAAAACAACTGGACCAGCTACCTCAATTCGCTCTCTGCAGATGATAATTCTCTGTGGAAAGCTATTAGAAGGTACACCAAATGCCACAATAACATTCCGCCCCTTAAAGACCCACAAAGGATCTTCTACACTGAAACTGAGAAAGCAGAATTACTTGCACAGCTCCTGGAATCTCAGTTTTGCACTAACAACATTCAAGACCCCCAAACAGATATACTTGTCAACTACTTTAACTCCACGCTCCCAACAAATCCATACGCTAACAACATCCCTCCTGTCATGCCTTCGGAGGTGACTAGCTATGTCAATAAAATCAAGAAGAAGAAAAGTCCTGGCCTAGATGGAATCACGAATGAAATGATTAAGAAACTACCTACCAAGATCATCTTTCTCCTATGCAAAATCTTCAATAAAATGCTTCTGTTACAACACTACCCTGCCTTCTGGAAAACTGCCAAGATAATTCCCATACTAAAACCTGGTAAACCTTCATCCAGTCCTGAATCCTATAGACCCATTAGTCTACTCTCTTCGCTAAGCAAGGTCTTTGAAGCTGTACTCCTCAATAGAATTAACAACTATCTGGAAAGCAACAACATCATCATTCCCTACCAGTTTGGATTCCGAAAAGACCTTGGCACCACCAACCAGCTATACAGAGTCGTGGAACTCATCTCAGAGGGATTTCAGAACCGAAGAGTCACTGGAGGAGTCTTTATTGACATAGCAAAAGCCTTCGACAGAGTTTGGCTTGAGGCACTCACCTACAAATTACACAGCCTGGGTTTCCCTGGCTACATCATAAACATCACTAAGTCCTACCTAGCAGGTAGAAACTTTGTCGTTCACGTATCTGGTACAAACTCTACACCTCACCCCATCAGGGCTGGGGTCCCACAAGGGTCCCTTTTAGGACCCACATACTTCAATATCTACGTGAACGACATCCCAACATCACACGACATAACATTAGCCATGTATGCTGATGATACTGCTATCCTATCACAAAGTGCATTTGCTGGTTCAGTTATACAACGATTACAAAAATACATACATTCACTAGAGGCTTGGCTGTTCAAATGGAAAATTCAAATCAATATCAACAAAACTCAAGCAATAATGTTCACCAGAAAGCAAAAATTCAAGTCTAACCTGAAATTCTATGGAAACTCCATCCCCTGGGCCAAGCAGGTCCCTTATCTAGGGGTGATCCTCAGTAAGACACTCTCATGGAACCCACACATTACAGCTAGTATACAAAAGTTTCGAGCTCGTAAAGCTAGACTCTACCCCTTAATTGCTCGAAACAGTGTTTTATCTGTCGATAACAAACTGTTCATTTATAAAACCATTATGCGTCCATTACTCTGTTATGCTTGCCCTGTCTGGGCTTATGCTTGCAATCGATATCGTGGAAAACTACAAATTGCTCAAAATATCATGCTTCGGCAGATTGTTAATGCTCCCTGGTACATCAGGAACAACCGCATTCATGAGGAACTTGGTGTATGTATGCTAAGGTCCTTTTATTATAAAATAGCAAAAAAATTCCACATGAAACAAAGTACCCTAACCAACCCTGCCATTAAGATTGCAACATATGATTTTAATGATCTGAATAACAAAGACAGGCCGCTGGCCTTACTAAATATTTGGATTATGTAACTGTGTACTAGTTTATATCTCTCTTATTTATATTATACTGTTTTCTTTATATGGTGTACTTGTACTGCTTTTATACTTACCAGTAGCTTCAATGTTGTCTTACTGCTTATCTATTCTTCGGCACCAAAATCTTCACACTTCTCTGTCCATGTATTAACACATTCCTTTCCAGGACAATTCACCAGCTCGACTGCTTTCTGGCCTTGTTTAATCTAAAAGAAAAAATGAGTTCAGGCTCAATTTAAAAAAGGAAAAAAAAATTTAAAAATGAATAAAAAAAAAAATAAAATATTATATAAAAAAAATAAATAAAATAAATAAATAAAACAAAATTTAAAAATAAAAAATTACAAAAGTAATATAAAAAGAAAAAAAAACTGTTCGATATTCTTTATTTTGGCTAACTGTATTGTGAATCGAAACGTCTAATATGATCTACAAGGGGTAGTGCCTCTGGCACAGGCACCCTGGTGTCTCAAACACCGCTCCACTGGGAAGACTTATCGCTGCTTAGTATTATTCTGTTATTCTGCTTGCTTAGTATTATTCTGCCTGTCCTTATTTATCTGTGCTATTGCTTGTACTTAGTATTATTCTGCTTGCATGTAACTCTGCGTATTACTCTGCATATCTCAGTAATAAATATTTGTTTTGCGAACCACGGCATTTTCTATGTTTAACAAGTAGTTAAGGCTATTTCATCAAGGCAAACTATACAGCATTTATATGCCTCCATGGAAGACTTTTTAAGGCAAACTGGTTTGCACTCCCCTTATACATGAGCAAAATCATGCACCTGCTCTTTCTTCTAGTCCATTCGCCGGGGAACGAACCGAGGTTGAACGAACAGTCACAAAGTTTATAACAAAACTCACGAGCAAAAAATTTTAAAAAAAAAAAAGATAAACATCTGAAGGGTTTCAGATTTTAAATTACGTCCAAAGGGGCTTTTTTTTTTTTTTTTTTTTTTTTTAATAAACATTTTGTTATCTCTATTTATTAAATATCACATTCTTCGCACTTAAACCATAAAATTCAGTTCAGAGCAATATCGCAAAATAGTTTTAAATTGAGCATATCTTTAGAATTTCCGATACAGAGTCTCGCGCGTTGGAGATAAAAATGTCTTTTCTGAACAACGTTGCCATTGCTCGCTTTGAAATCCTTGAGTTTGTTAATAACAAAATCGTTGAAGTTTTACAAAATATGAAATCGATACTAAAATAAGTTCCAAATTTCAAATTTGGGCTCCCACATGCCCATATTCGCAGTAGGATTACGTCATTCAAAATTCGATGGCTCTATGTAACGTTGTTTTATCACAATGCGAAAAATCTGAACCGATATATAAGAAACGACTGACACGTATTATTTTCTATGTACTATGCTTTTTATCCAGGAAGGAACTAAATATTACTAAATAACGCTAATTGTTGCAAAATATAGGACGCTGTGTACGTTTCATTAGCCAGTGGAAAGATGCTAAAGGCAAGTCGTGAAAGACAGAGATGTCTAATAATATATCCTCAACTGTTTGATTTTGTTATATTTTTCTTGTAAATAAATTGTTGTTGTTTTCTAAAGCCTCTTTGGTGCACCATTAGGCACACTGAACCATTAGATGCAAAATTAAGAAAGACCTCTCAACACGGTCTCCATGAGGCGTTCGAATGTTGCCGGTGCATTACATAATCCAATGCGAACCGCATTCAGTGCCGAAGTTCTTACTTCGTAGAAAATGCCGTCTTTTCTCAGTGGAGGACAAACAGGTCGTTAGGGTATCTCTACTTGTCAATATCCACTCTTTACATCATGCTTCGAAAAGCAATTGCTTCCGGAAAGAGTTCCAGAATGTCGTCAATATCCCGAAGATGGTAGCTATCTTTTTTCATGATGTCGTGCAGCCGGCGATAGTCAGCACAAAAGTCTAGTTAAAACATCTTGACAACGTCGCTCCTTTCGGGCTCTTAGGAGTCTTAGGATATTCCATTATGCTATACTGAAAATGGCTGTTCTCAACTATGAAAACAGGTAGAAAAAACTCTGCTCTTGTTGGTTCAGTAATATCATCTTGAGCTATTATTTGGTGAACGGATTTAACTCCTTTAACATTAGTTCCGAACAGGATTATTTCCTCAGAAGCAGAAAGCAGTTCGCTATTTTTAAAGTCCATGAAAAATTGTATTCCCTCAGAAAGCCTAATCTGGGTATGGAAGGGTATGTAATTACCGGCCACATTTGCCGTGTGATAGTAGACGAGACTTCCAAACGTGACGTTAAAGTTTAACATTCCATCGATGTCAGTTTTATAAACGGACACAGAGCTGGAGGGTAACTCAAGTGAGCGCCCAAATCAGTTTACTTAGCAGTCGCTGGGCCATATCTTTTCGGAGGATGGTGACATTAGCTCCTCTATCAATGTACATATTACAAGAAACTCCATTATTTATGTTACATGATGAAGAGTCCACTACAGCGGTTACTCATTGCAGAAATCTGAAGCACTTTCAGATAGATCTTCTCAGTACCTGCCAGCCTCCTTCCCGTGAGATAAGCAGTATTTAGTTTCTCTGCTTCTTGCTGAGAGAAATTTCACATCCCGTATCTTGTGGTATTCTGCAGTTCCTTCGTAAGTGGGCTTCAACACCGCAGTTCCAGCACTTTAAGATCGGTTTGTTGCTACTCATATTCCGTTTTAAAACATTGAATTGCCTGGTTAAATTGTCTAGACGGACAGTTACGTGATCTGGTTCCTGGAATAAAGCAGCTCTGATTCGGTAGTGGTCCCAACGAGTTGCTTGCTGAATTGCCTCGAATTCCATGGCGTGCGCTAGAGTGTTTTTATATCCTTGACATCCGCCCTTCTCAGGGCCTTTTATATTACCTGATACAAGTGATACTATAATTTACATATAATTTCGCCAAAATTAGTTAAATATATACAAAATTTGTAACAGTATTTTGCTCTGTAATGCGCATCAAAGCTTAAGCGAAGATAAAACGTAAATTTTACTCGTAATTATCAGAATGTTGTAATAATTGATAATATTTAAAATGAGAATTCCAGAGCTTTTGTATTACACTGTGATATGTTTACGCTATACGATTGAAGAGGTCATTGTTAAAATAAATTTGAGACGCCAATAACATGCAGAAATAAAATACAGAATTTGCATTTTCGATTTTGGAGCACATAGTAAAGTAGGTGGGCTCTTTAATCCACCCTTCGCAATCTGTATTTAAACAGGAAGTCAAAAAATTAGCATTTCATCTGCGACGAAGTAAATAAATTCCTTCAGTTGATAAAGTGCCCGTAATCTTTTCGCATTTATTATCAGTTCAAAATGAAAGTAGAATAAATCGATACTATTATGTAAAACAGCACTGGACGACTTCAGTTCTAAGTGAGATAATCCGGAGCTACTTCAAAGCAGCCAGGGCAACTGCATTTAATTTTTAGAGGCGTTTCCTGCAAATTTTTAAAGAAACTGAGAAATAACATCAGAAGTAATTATGTTGTTCTGAAAAGTGAGTATTTTTTTACATATTTTTTCCTTAATAAGTAATTTTTTAAAGCGTGACCTGAATTGTAGATGGAACAAAATGAAAGGGGGTTAAGGAAAGAGAAGAAGCAGAATTATAAGCATTTGCTTGATAGTTTGACAACACAAAAGAGCTGATGTATTTTTGCAATAAAAAATGCAAAATGATGATTCAATTTTTTTCCATTGCTTCTAAATCATAAATGCATCAGCAATCCAATAGCACATACTCCATGCGTTATAGCATAGTTAATAAAAAAAATTGAATGAATCAGTGCTTGGTATTTTTCCCATTCTAAAGAAGATAAACTGGGAACAAACTACAGCGTTAAATAAATTGTTAGATACTTTGATTTACATTTTGTACATAATTTAAGGATTTTCACTATATCTGACTCTATGATGATATTTTATGTCAGTGGCCTTCAAACAACGTTCCATGGGAACTTTTAAGTAACTGATCTTGGGGTTCTGCAAGTCAAAATTATAATTCGGAAGAATTTTTTAACGCCACGGAAACAGCAAAACTAATCATCTAACATAATTAATTAAATTATGTTTGTTTTTCTATTGTCAAGAAAAATAAGAAGTAAATCTGTTATTATGAGTAAAATTGTAATGAAAGATTGTTTTCAAGTTCCACCAAATAAAATTAGTTTTACGTTTTCTGCAAAAGAAAATTACAATTTTAGGTATTTTCTGAATTGATAAAGTTTGAAGACCAATTTTTATGCTATGTCTTACGTAAAATTTGTTACTTTGCATTATATCTGACTCATATTTTAATATTTACCACAATATCTAATTTACTAATTTAGTTCAGAACAAAAGTGTTATCACAATTCACAAAGAAAATAAGAAAGGTAATGATGTCATCGACTTTCATGTTATGCTGTAATGCCTTTAGTTAACATAGGATTTTCTAAATTTATCGACTTCTTCTATTTTATTATTAGTTAATTATAAAACGACGAAAAAAACAAAAGCTAAAGTCGTTTTAAAATGTTAAAATTTTTATTATAGTAGGAAATTTAACTGAGACTTTTAATGTGACAGACATACCTGTGACTTTTGCCAAGATGTTTGGTTCAAGATCAATGAGCTTCAACCTTAAATCTCCATAAAATTTACATCTAACATATTTTTCCGTTTTGTTGAGACGGAATTAATGTGGCTAAAACCAGTTTCAACTAAATTCTGAAACGCAAACGAAATTAGAACTTCAAAGTTTTGTGGTATTTATAGACAAATTTATGTTCGTCCAAAAGTAAATTCAGATAACATCTTTTAAAACGTTCTAAGCTTCAATATCAAGTAAAATCATTAAAATTTAATAATTATTTATTATGTTAGTAATTTTTTATTTATTATTTTCATCGACCACTCTAAATGTCATATCGACTGTTAAGCGTCTATATTAACTAGTCTGGAGATTCTTGAGGTAAATTAACGCTTTTCAAAGGAACAAATTTTAGAAAAACGCAAGTTTAAAAAAGCGTGTTTTTGTTGGAAATACACGTAGTATATTCTACAGTTTTGATGAATAAGATTATACATGCTTCTTTGCTGCATAACTTTGGAAATGAGTCCCAGTCGTTCAGATTTATATTTTGTCTGTAAATTAATCAAAATAGGCAACCTATAAATGAGAGCAACTGGCTAAACAAAGAAGTAATCACATATGCTGCATGACAACTTCAAAATAGGAATTTGCATAAAAAGCTTTAATCTTTATTTAAATTTTAAGTTCTATCGTTTTTAAAAAAATAATTAAACAACAAATTAGTATTGATTTATTAATTAATGTAGAGTATAAATATTTTATAATTGATATAGTATACATTTATAAGTGCTTTGAGAATATTTTTTAAACAAAAAAAGATAAGGAAAAACGGTCTTTGCCTTTTATGACTTTTCCTCCAACAATTCTGACTAGAAAAGTTTTATTTAAAAGTTTATAATTGTTACTTATGTTATACCATTGAATAGTAACATGTATTTTTAGCGATATATATATTTAACTCTCAATTTTAATTTGGCTATTTTCTGCTTTTTGTCTTATGCCTGGTATAACAAATTAAGAAAGAGAAAGAGAAGCCTACCGCATCATTTCCAAATGAATCCATAATCAAATGATATTGCATAACATTGTTGAATGCAGGTGTTTACCTTGATTGATTCGAAATCGGAACTAACATTGGAAATAAACGCTTTAGCCAATCCATTCCCGATGATTCGAAGTCGAAACTAACATTGGGCATAACAAAATTTCGGTTTTTTCCCATGCTTCCTTTTGAATGCATTACATTCCTGCTGCTTCCATACTTCCAGCTAAAAGCTCGCCTTTCGCCTCTCTGTGTAATGAACAGTAATACAGTAGACTCCCGATTATCCGCTGGCGGTTTATCTGCGGGGCGGATTATCCGCGCCTGCCGCACAAAGGTTTTATTTATTTATTTTTTTTTTCCAGTGTAAAGCAAAGAATATAAAAATGTTAACAAAACTGAGCGAAACGTTAAATTTGCTAACATCGTGCTTATTTATGGCAAAAATATCCCAGGCCTTCTCGGGACCTTTCCCGCGGCCTTACCGGAGCCTTCCCCTCTGATGAGTAAGCGATTTCTTACTCACACTTGCAGTGCCCTCTCCACCGCCCTCTCTCGTCTTAATGTTACTGACACGTCCACTTCCTCCCACTCGCCTTTCTTAGTTTAAGCCAGATAGTGCTCGCGAACCGGTCGGAGTTAATTTCTTATCTTTTATTGTGTTCAGTGCTTATGCTCTTTGGTTTTGTGTTTTTCGTTACCGATTTAAAATGTCAGGAAAATGAAAGAAGGTTGTGTTGACGATTGCGCAGAATTAATTTCCAAAGTAGCAAACGGCGCCACAAGGCAGCAGATGGAATTGGATTACGGAATCGCGGAAACAACAGTGCGTGACATTCTAAAGCAAAAAGACAAACTGGTGAACTTTGCATCAATGTCGGACAGCGCTTCCGCAATGAAAACGCGAAAAACATTTGATGAGCTAGACACGGCATTGACAGAGTGGTTAGCTCAAGTTCGAAAAAAATGTACTCCTGTAAATGGTCCTATCATTGCGGCCAAGGCAACAATATTTTTTGAGTTGTTAGGCCTGAAAGGAACTTTTGATGCGTCTTCTGGCTCCTTGACTCGTTTTAAGCAGCGACATGGAATTCGAGAAATTGGACTTCATGGGAAAAAACTTAGTGGTGTCCAACAAGCAACCGACGATTTCCACCATGAATTTGAAGAATTTGTTTTAAAAGAAGAGATATCTTTTCAACAAATTTACAATGCCGACGAATCGGGACTTTTGTGGAAATGTCTTCCCACTCGCACTTTAGCATTTGAAAGTGAAAGTAAAGCGGTGGGTCATAAAAACAGCAAGGAAAGGATCACTATCATGTCTTGCAGTAACGCAAGTGGTGGACATAAACTTGGACATAAACGACTTGTCATTAGAAAGTAAAAGGAGAAAAGAAAAGGAGGGATGAACCGAAACATTTTTCAAGAATGGTTCAAAAAAATCTTTGTTCTTCAAGTGCGTAAACATCTTAAATAGAAAAATCCCTGCCTGAAAAGGCTGTGCTATTGATCGACAACGCACCTTCTGACCCAGCAACAAGCGTGCTAAAGTCTTCTGATGGACAAATTTTTGCAAAGTTTCTCCCCCCCAAACGTTACTGCGCTAATCCAACCCATGGACCAAGGAATCATTGCAACAATGAAGAGAACATATCGAACCAAGCTGCTAATGGCCAAAATTGAAGAAGGTTATGATCTGAAAGAGTTTTGGAAACACTGCACAATCTTGGCAGCATCTATGATATTGCATCTGCATGGGACTCAGTGAAACCGTCAACCCTCATAAAATCATGGAGAAAACTCATGCCTACTGTTGAAGCGAACAACAACCTAATCCCTTTGAGTTGTGAAGAAGAGAATGAAGATGTAGACAAGCCCACGCAACTCTTGCCGATATGGTGAAAACAGTTCCAGGTGGTGAGAACGTCGATGCTGAAAACATTAACGAGTGGTTGGAGTGTCACGTCAACGAACCTGGCCTCGAACGCTTGACAGATAACGAAATTGTGAAGAAAGCAAGGGGAGAGACCGAGAATGTAGCAGAGCGAAGTGAAGGCGAAGAAGAGCCCATTGTGCAGATGCGGAAGATTTACGAAGCGGCTTTGCAACAAGTCGACGGACTGCTGAGCTATTTGGAAGAACAAGACGACGCGGAGTTGGCCGAGAAACTTATGCTACAAAAAATGCAATCTCGGATCAAGAGAAAATGCTTCCAAAGCAAGAAGGAAACACAAATGACTGATTTCTTCAAAAAGGTGTAGTTTTACAGTTATGCTTTTGTAATTACATAATACATTACAGTATTAAAGCAGTACATATGTATTAATTTTTTTGTGTATCCTTGACGTCTCTCGTAAGTACAAAGTACTTTTCTGTTTTCATTAGCAAAATGCATTTTAGGTTAGTTTTGTGTGATATACTAAAATATTAAGCGTTAGTTAAACATTTCCGCTGTTTATTTTACGTTTTATTGTACATAAAACGATTTTTCAAAGTTGGAATGTCTGTTTTCTCTTTTGCTATACCCGTTTTTAGCTTTTTTCGGATTATCCGCGATTTGTGTTATCCGCGGCGGCCGCGCCACCCGATTCCGCGGATAATCGGGAGTGTACTGTATAAAAAAGTCACAAAATGTGATTAAGAATGGTGCAGATTGGGCCAACTGTGATGTGTGATTCATAATGTTAATTTGCTATTCATAATGGTTCTTTTGTCGAGAAATCGTCGCTACGGCTGCGTTTGATTGCAACCACCTATTTATGCGTCGTAACTCTGCGACCATTAGCAACCTCAACGTTGATTGAAATTGTCAGTATATATATAAAAAATAAATCATAATTCAAATTTGCAAGGTAAATTAATTTCCCCTCTGTATTCTAAAAATAGTAATCTCTATTAGAACTGCGTCATTTCGAGACTTATCCATGTCACATGACACTTACATAATTCTGATGATGTAAATGGAACTAAAACAGCCAATAATTTTACAGCAGTATTAATTATCCAATCAAAATGCATTGAGAACCAAAAATAACTCAATCTGAATTAAGATTTCACGCTGAACATACCGCACTCGCTCGCTCTTCTTCGGCCTAGCACAAATTAAGTGCCAACTGGTTTGTGGCCGCCACATGTTTACTGAAATAAAATGAAGATTTAATCTGCCTCGGCTGATAGCTTCGTATTCATTATGCATCAACATATAACATCAAAATTCTCGCTGTTCATTACGGATTCAACCGTCTGCGTTCCACATCATTAATATTTTCCCTTTTTTACTACACATATATATATATTAAAATTAAAAACAAACTATTTTAAAAGTATGTAATGTTTTTATAAATATTTCGAGTATTTATGTTCTTTAAAACGTATTTTTACGATTTATATTTTCTACAAATCGTTTTACATAAAATTGTGAAACGTGTAAAATAGTTTAATATTTTACTGTAGGTTTATTATGATTTATTTACTGGAACTAAGAATGGAAATTGCAGTATACTGAAAAGAAGAAAATGAATGTGTTAAGGAAATTATTTTTCTTCCAAAGTTTCTGCGTGCAAAAATATTTTAATTTTTTTTTTCTCAAAAATATAACTTAGTTATTGAAAACTCGATCCTTAAAGTCATGAAAAGCATTCTAATTAGCATGCTAAAAAAGTGACAAAAAATTGTAAACTAAAAGGGAAAAATTCTACTCTCTAATTTTTTTTAATTAATTAAGTGGATGTGCTACCTCTTACACCACAAGAGCGCTCACGCGTTAATGTTAGACTCCTTAGATTGTCTTTCTGTCAGAACATTGTGTTTAAGGCCCGTTTGAGGGATTTCTTATTGTCAAATTTGACAACGTATGTGGTTGAGGTGTTTTCTTAAGATGCTTATTTTCTTAGAATGTGGTTTTTGAGTACGAATGTCTTAAGGATGGTGTATCCCTACGTTTTTCACAAAGCACTACCAACTGTCTGATCACACAATATTCTTGAAACTTAGAGATAGGGAAGGCATTTGGTTTGTACAGTTTTATTAGTTCAGAATTCTAGTATCCTTCTTCGTAATTATATGCAACATAACTTTCGAATTATTTATAGGTATTGATGCTTTTATTGCTTAAAATGTTAAAACGACATATATGAAATAAAATTTTAATATTTATTTAATGGAATTAAAAATTGTAGGTACATAATATTAGCTTTCTGCTGTGTTAAAATACAGTGAAACATTGGCTCAAGAACAGTTTGGTTCATGAACAAGTTATCTAAATAAAAAAACGCTTCGGATGACGAATGGTATCTCGAGATACAACACTTAAGTCGGCAGCAGGGTAACCTATGAAATGGTAACCTTTCAAGAAACACAACAATATTTTCTTTTGCTTACCTCTCATTAACAAAGCCTGGTAGTAAATGATTTATAGGACCATAACTTCGGCCTAGAGGAAATTATAACCATATTGGTTGCAGACTTTGAGCACTCTAACACCTAATTTTTACCTCCTTGTAGAAAGTAAAAAGGAAGTATTGTAATCGTGAAAAGTTTCTGCCATCATATTTCAACGCAAATATCCATTTTGACGGCTATCGAATGCAATTTAACGATGTTTTTGCTTGACATCTGTACGTAAGGACAGAATAAAAGACTGTTTTTCCTCCCAAAATTATAAAACTGATTTAAAAGGAATTCTGAAGAGAATTTTTCGTGGCGTCTGTATGTACGTACGTACGTATGTATCTCACATAACTCGAAAACGAGTAAGTAGCCTTAGAACGTTGAAATTTTGTACATAGGACTGCTATAACATGTAGATGTGCACCTCGTATTTTGGTTGCAATCGGCCGCACCAAACGTATATAAATATATGTGTATATATTTATATCCACTCTGTTACCCGGCTCAGTAATCTCAGTTTCTTTACTCTTATATGTTTGTAAATTGTGCATTTTTTGCTTTAAAATTGATTAAATTATATTGTTCTTATCTTCCGGTTAAGGTTTTTATGCCTTTAGTAAATCTGCATGCAATATTTGTGAAGTTATCAATAATTTAACAGCTGTTTAAGTGCGGCTATGCCTAATTATTTTTGCGATGGCGGACATGCTTATTTACATTTCAAACTTGGCAGAATAATGGATTTGTTGCCAATCTAGAGAAACTCATCTTCGCAACAACAAAGATAACGCCTTCTTTTATAATTGCGATAATCCATTCTGGAATTTATTCGAGGAAATAAGTGTTTCAGATTTACTTCGTAATTTTTAATATAGATATTTTGAGTTTTTATGTATTTTTGCCTTGTCGGGAACTGAGAACTAAATTAATTGAATGAGAAATACTGAATCGTCTGTGAAAAACTGTTTCTTTTTTGTTTTGCTTGCTTAATTTCTTTTATACATCGTTTTAGATTTATTATAGTATTTGAATAGAACATGTGGCAACGATTAGATAATTATTCAAATGATATAAATTTATATGCATTCTGAGTTATAATATGAACGAAGTGTAACGCTGTTAAGTGAACCTAGCGCCAGAGTATCGCTATGGTAAACAAATATAGCGAATTTTAAATAGTTCATTTATTCTATTACGGTTTATGCGGTGTCGGAAAAGTGGATTTAACTCAATTCAATAAGTTTAAATGAAATGCAAGAAAAAAATGCATATAATTTAATATTCCGTACAAGGAAGTCATTTGGTATACACATCAGATTTTTTTTATGTATGATGTTGTGTCTGTAAGCAAAACAACATGCTAGAAAGTTCATAATAAATAAATGATTCTAGTTCTGCAATAATTTTGTGCAAAAAAGACTAAGATACAAATTTTCCGCGTAACGACATCATCATTATAAAGCAGTAGCAAGCGAGAACAAAAGCATTTTCAATGAAAATGCCGTATCTCACTTTAGAAATATTTTTAAACGTAGGCAACAACAGATCATACTGAACAAGTTTCGAGTGAAACCGAACCCCAGTGAAGTAAATTTGAGTGACGCTTAGAGACGAAGGAAAGATAAATGAAGATGCCGCCTTGGGTTCCAAGTTCCACTTTATGCTGGTCCTAACCTGTATTATAGGTTGTCATCATTTAATGCCGCAAAGAGAGAGATGTCGTGGTTAGTATCGTAGACAGGATGAAAAGTGAAGGGAAGCGTGACATCTGATCACGTGATGCGTTCAAGATGCTGCCTAAAGACACTGATTTTTTAATAGAACTTATGATAGAAACATTATAAGGTCTCCTCTGCAGGGGCACAATAATGTTAAATTTTCGTCTATTTTATACGGTTAATAATGTCTTTATATAGAGAGAGAGCCAGAGAAAGAGATTGTGTTTATATATATGTATATATGTTAATATTAATAATATAGTTATAAGGTATTTCTCCTCGCTTCTAAGCATGCGTTCGTGGTGTAATAGTCCGCCCGCTCGGCGCGTAATCGAGAGGTCCGTGATTCCAGTTCCGGCGAGGGCAATGCTCATTTTTCATGTTTCAAAATAACCTAATGTCTCTACATAGTATTGAAATATATTGTTTAATGGTGTGTTTATATGTATTATACAGATATATAATCATATGAATTAAATGGGAATACTTTTATTATAATTCCTGTCCAAACTGAAATTAAGAAAGCCTCGAAGTAAAGTAAAATTTAAAAAGCCTCGAAGTAAAGCAAAATCGAGAAAGAAGGAATTATAATTTGAAGTCTGCATAAATTCCAATTTACAAAGTTGTAAGTAATATTTAAAAGCACTACAAAAATTTAACGTTTTTGAAAAAAAAATCTTAAATTTTCTTTAAACTTCTTCTTCCTTTTTTTTTTTTTTTTTTTTTTTTTTTTTTTGGTGTGTGTGTGTGTGTGTGTGTGTTTTTTTTTAATTCTTGATAAAGGAAAGGCGGCAAATGGAAAAATTCCTCTGCAAAGCAATGGCTAATATCAGGGGATGTGCATAAAACTAAGATGCAAAAATTGCTAATAATAATTATATTCATATAAAAATTACCTAAAAATGAGCAATTGAAAAGATAGCGAAACAATACTGACTCTTCAGGGAGAGCACATATATATATATATATATGTCATAATAAAAGCACAAGGAAATGACGGAACACTATAGATGCGTGATTAGACCCATATTGAAGAAGATTTTGATTGCGTAGTATGCTAGTAATGCTAACTTGGTAATATCTAAAGAACTTGGCAGTCGAGGCAGTTTTAATTCAATTTTTATTTGCAACTGATATTCGTGGCCACAGTCACTTGGCACTCTAGTCGTGCCTTTCCACAGAAGATTTACATTTTTGATATTGTTGAGATAGAAAGCAAGCCAGCGAAATTACATCTTAGCACAGTAAAGAGCAAAAGCTGAAGTGCGTACTTATGAAAGATGGAAGCACGGCGAAGAGAAAAGTTTTGGTTTACAATTATTACGTCATCAGAGCTGCGCGGGCCATAGAGTGATCTAGAAATGACGCAATGCAGAGAAGTTATTACGATTTTAGACTAGAGAGGAAGAATTAATGTTTATAGTTATATTATAATTCTGATTCATTTAATTTTATCTTACATATTTCCCCCTTCAAAGGAAAAAGGCGTAGCGACAGAGAATCCTTTTTAAAGAGAAAGAGTTAAAGCACTAGCAAATGTAAAATAAATAAATAAATAAATAAAAATAAATAATAAAATTTTTGTTCTGTAAAGTATAATTTATAAATATCAATTTTTTAAATAAATTTTTAATTTTTAGAGTCCTATTGAATTTTTCAGCATTTCAGTCCAAAAGTCTTTTTGTTTGAGAGATCAAATAATCATAATTCTTCAGTGAAGGTTCTTGTTATTACAGAATATCACAAAATAAACTTTTACATAACCATTACTTATAATTAAATGTAATGCACATAAATATTTTTGATACTTATTTCTATACTGATAAATTATATTAACATCATAAATAATAGGATTAAGATTTTCAGAATTTATGATTTCACCGTTATCATCTTTCATTTACAGTTCCTGATTTTACCAAACTGGAAGCCTCGCAATACTTCTAAACAAACATATCCATCAAAAGGGCTGTCCTCTTGAGCTAACCAGTGTGTTCTCTGCACTGGTGGCCCAGGGTGCCTAGGCAGTTACTTGAAAGGCCTCCGTTCCTTGCATAAGGTAAATGGCCTTTGCGAACTGCACTAATACATTCCATAATAAAAAATATAATAATAATAATAATAATAATAATAATAATAATATAAAAAAATTACACACTCATAAAATGAGAGCCTCCAACATTATCTTACTTGAAGAGGGTGAAGGGAACAACTGTACAGAGGTAAGTACAGGCCTCTGCTTAGGAACCCAGTACTCCCTCGACATACATTGTACTTAACATGCATTTACCATAATTTCATATTACGTATCTGTAATAATTTCATTTATTTTTTACACCTACTTCATTTTTAGAATAATTATAAATTCGTATTAAAAGTTCTCAACAAAATTTCAAAAACATAAAAACTTATCTTAATATCCTTCCCTATGAATAATTTAAATAGTTTAAAATTCGTTACTTAATTTGCTCACACATAATTATGAAAAATTAGAAAAATTAATGAACAAGAATTTCAGATTTTCTCAAAACAAATTGCAGAAATTTTAACCAAAGTTGAAATGAAAACTATAGAATCCGCAGCACATTAAATAATTTAGTTCCTGAGCTAGATTCACACGAATGTAATAATTTTTGAGCTGTTGAAAAAGCGGAAGTGCAAAGAATTTTCTGTCGCACATACTTGCAAACAGTAACTCAGATCGACCTTGAATCCGCTGTAATGCTTAATTCCTAAACGGTAATTCACAGATGATTTCCTTTCCACTAGGCAATCGAACTTCTCGATTTATCGAGAGATTACTTTCAATCTGTAAACACTACACGAGATTATTTTTTTGAAGCACTTGCAAAACACCACAGCAGAAGAATTATCTGTTATTTTTTAAACACTGAAAAAACAAATCTGATGATTCACTTCTTTCACATTATCTTGGATTTATCACAAAACGATGATTTGAAGAGCAGAACTAAATTTTCCATTGAGGTTTCAGGCTGCAGGAAACTATCCTACCGGCTTAATTGTCATAATAAAAGCACAAGGAAATGACGGAACACTATAGATGCGTGATTAGACCCATATTGAAGAAGATTTTGATTGCGTAGTATGCTAGTAATGCTAACTTGGTAATATCTAAAGAACTTAGCAGTCGAGGCAGTTTTAATTCAATTTTTATTTGCAACTGATATTCGTGGCCACAGTCACTTGGCACTCTAGTCGTGCCTTTCCACAGAAGATTTACATTTTTGATATTGTTGAGATAGAAAGCAAGCCAGCGAAATTACATCTTAGCACAGTAAAGAGCAAAAGCTGAAGTGCGTACTTATGAAAGATGGAAGCACGGCGAAGAGAAAAGTTTTGGTTTACAATTATTACGTCATCAGAGCTGCACGGGCCATAGAGTGATCTAGAAATGACGCAATGCAGAGAAGTTATTACGATTTTAGACTAGAGAGGAAGAATTAATGTTTATAGTTATATTATAATTCTGATTCATATAATTTTTTCTTACGGTACAACTCTAATATACGCCGTAATTTCACCAAATGTGGCGATATGTGTTCTGCACTGGTTTTTGGCGCGATTGCGTGTTCTATGGCAACCCTGTTGACGTTGAAAAATCTTTCGCTGGAGCTCGTTGGTTCGCCTCTGTGTCTGAGAAGATGGGAGGGAAAGATAAAATGGTAGTTGTTGAATTGAAGTTCGGCAAAAGGAAATATGATTGTGGCTATCCTCTTGAGGGGTAGTGGGTATTTAGAAGTGTGGAAAGAGGGTCTGGGAGATTATTTTTAATGGCAGTGCATGATAGAAGTAGGGATTTGTGATTTTATTTATTTGTGAACCATAGTATAAATTTTCTGGATAGTGTGTCTGGCTGTGATGTAAATACGATAGTGATTACGTGGCGGCATGAAATTTATATTTCTGCTATTCGAAAACGCATTAATTCATGGTAAGTGCATTTTATTTTATCCTTGTTCTTATTTTGTAGAATGTTATGTTCATTGGTTCTTTAGTATGAATTTCTGTCGTTATTGTTGTTTTTTTAAATTGTTTGAAATTTATTTTAGTTTATTTTTTTGTTTAGTGTCTAGACTGTACAATTCGTAGATGTTTTTTAAAGTTGAAACAGAACGCTGTGTACATGGTATTATTTGAAATTTATTGTTGTTATGTTATTTTATTAAAGCGAGGAGTGCGTAGATCGTAGATTCCTTCCTTGCCTAAATTGTGCAATTCGTAGAATTTTTTTAAAGTTTAAACAGGATGCTGTGTACATGGTATTCTTTGAAATTTATTGTTGTTATGTTAATTTATTAAAGCGAGGTCTGCGTAGTTTGTAGATTCGTTCGTTGCCTACATTGTGCAATTCGTAGATGTTTTTTTAAGTTAAAACATGTCGCTGTGTACATGGATTCTTGTCAAATATTTTTGGTTAGAAACTTTACGTTTTTGCTATCTAAATTTTTTGTTTTTGTTTCGGATTTTTAGCTAAATTGTGTGTTCAAAACGTAGTTTTTGCATGTGCGAAAACCGCGGTTTTGGAGACATTTTAGGCTAAAAGTTCAAAATGTAGACAAAAAATTTAGATAGTAATATGGCAGCGTAAAGTTTCTCGCCAAAAATATTTGGCGAGAAATTTGGCGACTTGAGGGCGCATATCAGAGTAGTTCCTATCTTACATATATACGTGCATGTGTGTGTGCAATTATATCTAGAAAAGCTGACTGCGTAAATGTTGATCCATAATGGAGAGCACAGCCAAGGCAGACTTTGAGGCAGACTTAATAACAAGTAGATGGGACTAAAAAATTCTTTTTAGCTCAAAATGGGTTAGTTTTGATTTCGATATCGTTTGAGTGACTAAATAATAGCGCTCTGAAATTGTTATTGGCCGTTTTGAGTTCGCGAAACCATTTACATCATCAGCGCTATATGGATTAATCTGGAAATGACGCAGTGCAGAAAAGTTTGTTAAATCAATTACTGTTTTTAGAATTGGAAGGGGAAACACCAAAATTAAAAAGAAGAATTAAGGGGTTATTGCAGATTTAAGTTAAAATCTTAATGATTTACATCGATTCGGTTTATAAAAGTGTGCACAAAATAGTGTTATAAAGTTTATATAAGCAGTCATCTGTGATTCAGGAAGAAATTAATCCATTCAGCAATAATTCGTATGGGAAAAATTGTTTCAGTTTATAAACATTTCGGTTCACGAATGGAGGAATGAAGTTTGTGAACCCAGGTTTCACTATGTAATAATCTATATTTAGTTTGGTTGATCTTTGGATTATGGTCACTTGGCGATTTTTTGGCGAACAATTCTGCTACAGCAACCCTCTATTTTTTTTCCCCGCCGCCATTTTGTCTTCACGAAGTAAAGACATGTTTCTTTTCTTTTTATTTACTGAACACTTTTTCCAACAATCTACTAGCCAAATTACACTTATACTAGAAATTTTATCTGACAAAACTGCTTAATCATGACAAATATTCACTGCAAAATTGGGAAAAAGTGCACAATCGCAGACTCCTTGCGCGTTTTTCACAATAACACATACACATAAACCATGTACACGTCGACTTATTTTTACTTAAAAAAACATCCCATAATTGCACAAAAATGGCATTGCGCACACTCTTCACTATATCCATGTACACTGCTTTTTTCTCATAAATTAGAAAAATTTCACGAAAATGCATGACAATTTTCTGAATCTTTAAACCCGGTAAAAAGAACATATATGAAATTACCTTATCGCGAAAAAGTATATACCCTTTCCAAATATGAACATTTCCACGTATAAAATAAATAAAATATCTAAAAACTTTTACCTCTAAATTATCTATTATATTATAAACGTCACCAACGAATTCATACCGCAAACATTACAAATACTTAGTGTCAAATATTTAAATTATTTCCATGCACGTTTACTTCAACTAAAACGTATACCAAATTCCTACAAACATAAAATTCACAAAATAAATATCATTTAATTAAAATATCACTAAACCATGTACACGTCGACTTATTTTTACTTAAAAAAAACATCCCAGAATTGCACAAAAATGGCATTGCGCACACTCTTCACTATATCCATGTACACTGCTGCTTTTTTCTCATAAATTAGAAAAATTTCACGAAAATGCATGAAAATACTCAACGTATACTACTCAAACATATTCCAAAATACTACAAACATATAACTCACAAAATCACGATTATTAAATTAAAATATAATTAAATTAAAAAACACTACTTTAAATATAAATAAGCACGTACATTAAATTAATAAAAATTAGATTACAATCCTAATTACTTTAAACTAAATCATTGTTAATAACAATTTTCAAATAATACCATTTTAATTTATTTACTCCTTACATTTAGAACAATGCATAAAAATAATATCCTCAAGTGATTAAAAATACTAACTTACCTAATCTTCTTCAGAATCTTCATTACGTCGCTGCAGTACTACTGCTAATTTCTAAATCCTAAATCCAGTAGTCAACTGGATGTCTATTCACCAAGTAATAAGAAATTAATAAAATTTCACCTATACTCAAACTACTTTCAGCAAACCACGTACCCTTCCTTACACTCCTTTTCACAAAATGTCCATTTTCACCATATTTCTTGCACCGGCATTTAAACTTGTAATATCCTTCCTTTCACACAATCTCAACTTATTATTATTATCAGATAAACGCATTAAAAATTTAGAATTCACTTTACATAGCGCCATGCAATCCGAAAATTAATCAACACTATTTCACACAACACACAATGAAGCTTTTCCAAATTAACCCCCTTTTTCGATTAAAGAACTGTAATTCGTCCATTAATGTCACGTTTCACACAACACAGAATATAGCTAAATACGAAATTTCCAGATTTCCCCCCTTTTCCGATTAAACAACTGTAATTCGTCCATTAATGCCACATGACATATCTCATGATCTTTCATTTCCCTCGCACAAAATAATGCGTAATCGGAACTGAGTGCTTCTCACATTACCAAAGTCCTAGGTAGTAACTTTTATCACCTCCAAAATGTCGCCAAACTACCAGTTACCATATTCCAAAGATCAGCCTTTAGTTTCTTTTTTACGATTTTATTAACCCTCTGCACAAGCCTATAGATTCAGCAACCTATTGATTTATTAGTGTGGGATAGATATAGATTCAGCAACCTATTGTGTTATTAGTGTGGGATAGATATAGATTCAGCAACCTATTGCGTTATTAGTTATCAATACGTATCTTTAATCTGTGTGCTAAACAAAACTAAACTAAATAAATAATCATTGTTACTGAGTAAATTTATCACCTATATTACACCATCAAATGATTTATATTCCCAATTTATCTGTCTACTGTATCCTATAAAGCTGTATATATTACATCATACATTCATCGCTTATCAGGTACATCAGATTTGATTAAATAATGTATAGAGTTTTAAGCTCATATTGAATCGTGATTTTCACAACCGAGCCTTGAGAACTTTGTTTTAACTTCCAGGTTCATTTCTTTTTAATTATGGTTGCTTTGAGGTAGCATCATAGCATATCTGATGGCAGCTTGCACGGATACACTTGCAGTTGTCGATTTGCCTGTACAGCGTGAAGATTCTCCAACTGAAGATGGGTAAGGCAATTAACGTGTTTCTTCGTATGTTTTCTGTATACACACTTTAATTTTTAGTAGTAAACGTATACTTATAAATCATAAAAGTCCTTTATCTTTTTATGAATTATCATACCTAGGTGTAGATTAATCACAGAAAAATATTAAAAAAAGTTCTTGAGAGTAAAGGACTTTTTCATCTATTCGACTTTCCATTTTCTGTTTCATCTGTATTCATATGGGGATGGTGGATGACCAAACTATTATCCTTTCTACCCGTATTATAAATTAAAAAAAAGTATTACGTTTTTTTTAAAGAAAATTTCTTAGAAATTTGTTAAAACTGTGTCTGTACATCTTAAAAGAGAGTTCGAAATCTGTAAGTTTTAGAATCATAAAATTGTACACTTGCTATTTTTATAGCGATTTTATCGTGAGATGATTACAGTTTACGTTATTTGGAAGCCATAATGCTTTTTGCTCTTTTGAATCCTGAACTTGGTAAAAACGTGTTATCAAAGGTAATCCATTTTGATTAAATCCCACTGCATTGGAAATCATAATATGTAATTAGTCACAAAAATTCATTTGTATAATCTTAATCAAAATGGTGTTAAAAGGCTTTACCGTAAACGAATAGTATTTAGTTAGATTCCATTGCGTTAAAATCATATATCGCCAGCACAAAGCCAAAACATGAATCTACAAAGTCATTGTTTCGATTGAAATGCCTTTTAAAGTTTTAATATATGACAATCAAAATCGTAAAAACAACCTTGTATTTAGCGTAGGTATAATGAAACACTCAATCGATTTCGAGGGCAGCTAAAGGTCCCTCCTCATCAGGAGAAAGAAATACCTAGAAAGAAAGAAGAAAGAAATACCTTTTAATATGTGGTTGGTTCTGAATAAAGTCGAACTGAAACGTTTTATTTTTATATAATATTTCATATTTTATCACTATTTTTTATTTTCAAATTATGAAATTATAATCATTTTTAAAATATGTGTTTTGCCATAATTCATGTAACTTAACATAATCTAACCTTGCAAAACAAACTTACTTTTCATGATAACTCGAAGTGGTTTTAAAGCAGTATTTACATACTGGCGCAATCACCTTGGCGTAATTGGGAGATTTTTTACAGATTAAAAAGTTTTTTTTTAATAGAAAGATTCCCAAATTATAGATATTTATCGTCAGTTGGTAAACATTATCAACATATGAAATGAAAACATACTTTAGCAATTTAAAATACAAATTTGAATTATTAAAAAATATTACGTGATACATTAAAAAATAGAATAGTTACATTCTTCTTCAAATATTTCTGTAATTTTTTTGCACTCTTCTTCCCCCGATGATGTTTTTCGCTTAAATAACATCAGAGAATTGCGGAGACTCGACTTTATGCAAACCTCGGCAACAACGGCTAACTAGGAAATATATTTCCTCGTTGTTCCCTTTAGAAAATTTTTAGTGAAATTCTGCATTCCTTCAGAAATTTTACAGCAGTTTCTTCCTTTGTTCTCAAATTCCACAAGTTCAAACTTTAAAGCTAAATTTAAAGGCCAATATATCTCGATTCGTATATAAAAACCGTTTGAACATGGAATACAACAAAAAAGAACACACAAGAAAATAGCGGCGTTGCTTTGACTGAAATACTGTTATGAGCATGGTTGCCAGAAAAATGGTTATGCTCATGATTGCCAGAGTTCGACCCATTCTGAAAATTTGGCGATTTCTACTACGATGGTTGCGTTAATACGTAATTACCTGTAATGCTTTGGTCTAAATTATTGAAAACTACATAAGTTCTTCACAGTCTGAATACATTTCGATATCAAAGTCGCGCATGATGTGTTTATTTATTAAAGATATACTCAGGAAAATATTTATTCACACCATTCTTTTTCCTGAACTGCTATTTTGTATTTCAAACAACTTCTTACAGCTAGCATTATGTTGAATGTATAACTGCATAATTCATGAAAGAGGTAGTAACTTCATGTAAAATTAAAACAATTCTATAAATAAAGTCGTTTTCTATTTTTTTTTTTTTTTTTTTTTTTTTTTTTTTTTTCCGTAACGCTTCCAGCAGTTGATCCATAAGACATTTTATTTCAATAAACTATCAATTTTTAACTGTTTATACCTTTCAAAACTTTTAACAGTACGTAATTGAAATTAAGATTTTTAAACTAACTCTTTTTTGTGTTTTTGTAATTGGCAACATTTTAAAGCAAACTACTGTACGTATTTTGCAGGGAGCATCTGCAGGACGAAGATCTTCGATCCTGGGATATCAATGACGAATCAGCGGAGGAAGATGATGATAAAAAAGAGAACGCATTCTTTCAAAAAGCGATGAAAGTATTCAAAGCAGTAGTTTACCTATGTACATTTTGCATCATATTGGCATGTGGAGTGGCTTCGAAAGGAACTATTTTATTCGTGACTTCAGTTATTGCTAAAGAGGCACAATTTCCTGCATGTGATGATAAAATAGGTAAATGTATATCTCTAAAATTCACTTGTCCAGTATCTCTATTTATATAGTTTGTAACTTTTTAAAATCAGAGTTTATGATAATAGCACTCTTATGCAAATACTATAATTCACTGAATGCAAATTTATACTATCTGCTATCTTCATTAGTTTTATAGGCGACTGATTTAGATATAGAGATTTTTATTTTATCATTTGTAATGTGCGACTGATTTATACATAAAGTTTTATTTTTTATTTTTAACTAGGGATTTAATTAATATACTTTTAATATACAACGAAGGACACCTTAATTAGACAAAAATATTTTATTTTTTATTTATAATAGGCGAATAAATTTGAAATATAATTTTGTTTTATCCTTTATGATTAGCAAGAAAATTGAATACAAAGTTTTACTTTAGCATTTGTAATAAGCAATTTGGAATGAATAGGAAATTTTACTTTATCATCATCTGTACTTTGAAAAGCATTTTATGTCAATTTTTTTCTAAATTGATGCAGTGAGGTGCGCAGTATGAAATCTGTATAAATATATATGTGTATGTCGTTTTTAAAGGCACAACTTTCAACTCAAAGTTAACATATAACGATACTTCAACACCTAATAAATATAAGATTCTCCAAGTTTCAAGCCAGTGCATAAACTTCTAGTTGATAGCCCTTCATAATTTAAAATTTTATCTATAGCAACATATTATGAAGCTTGAATTTCTAAAGCATTAGATGTACTGAGTTTATGCACTGAGAATTGTGAGACATAAATGAGACATATCCACTCATGATCTGCACTATCTCATATCCAGAGTGAAGCATGGTATGGCCTGGTTCCAGTTTTGGTAGGTAACTGAATGGTTTTGAAAGCCATGAAAATACGCTTGAAAATCTTCCCTGTCTTGCACGATCTCTAATCTTGAACCTCTTTGGTTACAGGTAGTGGAGAGAGTTGAAAAATACATTTCTAGCCTCATGAAATGAAAAGCCACTATCTTGCCAGAACATAGATTAAAATACCTTTAATAACTGTACATGATTTGACAATTTCAATAATTGTACATTAGTTATTTCCAAGAAGAACTGATGCAGTATTGGTGTCCAAAATAGAGCTTACTTCATGCCGATAAAGTATTACATCGTAGATGCAAGGTCCTTCCTTTTCAGTGTGCCACTTCTATATAGATGGAATGCTTTCACAGTATATGAAGCTTGGTTCTATAAATTTTTAAGGAGACCTTGTAAAGATCCTAAGTTTTACTAACGTTTATTTTATTTTAAAACTGTACTATCACTTCTTATTTTCTACTTCTGGCCAGAATTAAATGCTTTAACTTGTTTATGCAAATTGTCTTGCTAACGCCCAAGTATTTAACTTGTGGCTTTCTGCCAAGAGTGAGAGAGAGAAGGAGATTTAGGAAGCAAGCCGCTTGCCACTGCAGTCTTTCGAGTTTTCACTCGTTTGATGTTTGCCTTTAAGGCCAGAGGTTTAGCCCTCTTGATATTTGAAAACGTCTTGTAATTTCAGCAGCTCGGCGTACTACATACGTACCCTTTTAAATAAAGGCCAGTCTTAGTGCTAGGCATTTGTATACTAATTCAATGTTAGCTTTTAGTTAGAGTTTTAGTTAATAGTTTTATATTTTTACGTTCAGACCACAAGTGGTTGGTCTCTGTATCTCGAAGTTCGGGAGTACCTGTAAAGTAATAGAGTGTTAAGTTGCGCGCTTCCAACCTGCAAGCAACAAAGTGGTGACTGCTGAAAACTGGAAATTAGGCAGAGTCTTGAGAAGGGTTTAAGTCCCTTTTTATTCAGCTTTAGAAATTACAAATGCGTGCTCTTGACGCTCACAAACTACGCCGATCCGGCGGTAAAATAAAAATAAGAAACTGAAAAGAGATAATAACAAGTCACTAACTACGAGGCTCTCTAAACGTAACTAACCTCACCGCGTTCTAAAATACCGCTGATAATTCAGCAAACTCTGAATATTACGTTGAAAGACTAACAATTTGCTGAGGCAAGCACACAGGCCGAAACGCGTGGTAATTCAATTTCTAACTAGCCACCTCCACACTCGTGGAGCAAGAAAGCACACTTCAAACTCGTTTCCTTTCTATTTAACTCAGAAATCACAAATATTGAATTTTAGTAGCACAGGTTTGTCAAAAGTCGCAAATTTGCGAAAAATCGCCCGATCTGGCAATACTGCTTGAAGCACTTACAAATTTTCACAGTTTAATTAGTAGAAACAGATTTTTTGGCTTTTTGCCATTTCGGCTTACGAAGGTTTTAACGGGAATGTGAGCGAGGTGTGTGTGTGTGTGTGTGGGATTATGGCAAAGCCTCGAAGGCTATCTGCCTAAGGGAAGGGATGCCTTCGTGGAGGACTTTCTAAGGGAATGGCTTGTATACACGTTACACATGGGGAAAACTACGAAAAGCCCATGCAGCCAGTCCGTTCGCGGGATTCGAACCTCGGACCGAACTACCAGTCATAAAACGAGAAAAAATTCATATTAAGTTAAAACTATTTTTAATTATCTTTTTCTCACGAATTCAAACAATTTAGCAGTATTTATTTAAGCTAGTTTTATTTAATAATATTTTTAAAAAAATTAATCTAATTTTGTTTTAATTGATTTTTAAGAATTTGTAAATAAATTAATAGAATTTTAATACGTTGTTTCTGAAAGTCATTTCCTTTTATTTAGGATTAGAAAGAGACGAGAAATATGTGGTCAAAATTTCGGATGGTGAGAGAAGAAGCTGGATATGGTGTCTTCTGTTCATACTTATAATACCTGAGATACTCGCATTTCTTCGCAGCAGCAAGAACTGCATATTTAAAAAATTTGGAAAACCAAAAATCTCATCTTTTCTAACGGTAAAACAACTTTTTAGTATTTACTGGCACGAATCAATAATCATTTTGCCTGATAGTTTTTTTTTTCCGTTCCTCATAGAACCTTCCATTCCTTATACACAACTCAATCTTTTGCTTGTCAATCATTAATTTATTTAGCGTTTTATTTTGTAAAGATTTATATATCTTAATTTAGTTCCTTTCCTATATCGTATGAACTGTGCCTGAAAGGTTTTAGGACTAAATTGTTTGAATAGATCCAATTGCGCGATTACAGATAGCACTAATTATTCATATTTTTTGACTAATTTTTTTTTTAAATATTATCCGCTTGCGAAAAAAAAATGAAATTTACCTTTCTTATTTCATTTATGCCTTTTCATTTTATGCATACCTTTCTTATTCATTTTATGCATTTAGTGTTATAAATTCAAAGATTGTACAAAGAGAGGCAATAAAGCTTAATCCTCACAATCCAATTCCCATCAAGTAGTTTGTTGAAAATATGGGTATAATTGTTCTTAATCATCCCCCGCCCTTGTTAACGCGGATTTGGCTCTGGGAAGTGAATCCAGAAGGCCTGTGAATGTGGCAAGATATGTACAGCATTTACAAGGAATGTATGCACAGGACTAAATAAAGATTAAAGCTGTTTCCTTAAAATGTTGATTTTTTTATGAATTCACTCTTAAATCTTGTGCGCACTATATAAGTAGAGGAATTCCTATTAATTTTTACCACAGTTTAACACTTTTCTTTCAACGAACAACGAGGTGTCAAGAAGCATTAATTTGTAACATTTCCTTCTCGGACATTCTTTCTGATATCTCTAAAGATATATGTCCCTCTTTCAGCTTAAAAAATATTAAGAAGGTAACGACAAAATCCTATTTAAATTCTGAAATAAGGAATATAATTAGCTACGTTATAGTAGCGAGAGAAACAACGGTTATATTGCAAGCATTTGGAAACAGCTCTTTAATTTGCTCATGAGCAATGGAGCCAAATGTCGTATCTACTTAGCTGATAACATCATTATACTCATTTTGCCATGTCTTAGCATCAGCAATATGCATTTCAATTGTACAACACCACACTTTTAATCTTGGTGTTTGGTATGTAGAAAGATACCTTTAAGGTATTTATAATCACAGATCGACTTCATTTAAAAGTACTCTGGTAAAAATCATTAAAAAAAGCTAGTTTCTAGATTTAACTAGTGCTTAACTAAGGGGATGATAGAAGAAAAAGAATTCTGAATTTAAAACATTTATGTCATTCCTTTTCAGTTAGATGATAAAAGATACTGTATATAATGTAGATAATTCGGCTTCCATTTGTCGGATCTAAAATCTTCTCTAAAGCACTCAGAAATGGACGTTAGCTTTATAATATCAAAAATGGTTTTTAAGTTTTCTCAGCTACATAAAGTTAGATATTTTAATTGCATTACAAAATGCAAGATATTTAAAGCAATTTCTCCAAAGAAGCCATTCCTATAAGCACGCATTTGAGGTGTAACATACATGACTCAGCCCTTAAACTGAGATCTATCGCTGAAACTAAATTAATCCTGTATTCAGATGGTTTAGGGTTTTTGGACTAAATCTCTGAAGAAGTTTTCTAACTGTTCCAAAGAAATTTGCTAAATAATTCACTGAACGCATTTTGGCACAAAATTTGAGCGCACTTCGCTATACATCCTATATTATAAATAAAGAAAAACCCTTTTCTACAATAGGTCACTACTCGTATTTTGCCTGATAGTTATATTAAATTAAATGTCATAGTCATAGTCATACTGACGTCATAGTCATAGCCAAAATTAGATGTCATAGTCATATTGAGGCACTACTTGTAGTACTTCAATATGACTATGACATTTGATTGTAAACTAATGTGATTATTATCTCTCGAGAAGATTGTAAAATAAGTCCTCAAATAGAATGAATATCTTGATTGCTTCATTTTCGAAAAGTCGTTATTTTTTTATGCTGCATTTTATCTTCTCCGCTATGCCCCTTCAGGTATAACAACGAACTTTTATCTGCTATTTAAAATTCAGTTAGTGCTGTTTCCATGTAAGTACTACAGAGCATTTTTTTATTCATTCTTTCGAGAAAATATATGTCAACAAATCATCATTCGTTAAAATAAAATGGTCTTGCTCAATTAATGTAAATAAAATTGTCTGAGAAACTCTCTATGGTTCATAAATGAAGCATTAATGATAAATCTGCGATTTCTCTGAATTTTGCAATTTATCGCAATGAAATAATAAAAACTTTCGATAATATTGCAGGACTACAATATAGTTGTTCAAGAAAATGAAATTGCTAATAAAACAGAAGAAAAGACAGCAACGTAAACTTAGTAATAAATAATTAACATTATGTATCAAATTAAGCTATACACTATGCTAGTTCTCTTTAATATATATACTATCTTTAACCGTAATACATAATTTATTCAAAGACCATTGAAATAAAAGATATCGAATTTTATCTTCCCAGCCAAATGCTGCTGAATTTCTTTGAAGAATATCTGTGAAGATACTTTCAAAGAAAAAAATGCTGATACTGAATCACACGAAGGAAAACTGATAAAAATATAAGCAGAATATTTGATTACTATCTGGCTGTATAGAGAAGAATTAAATATTGCTGAAAATAATTGCTCGTTCCTTTAATATTCTTTTTACGTGTGACCGTTTGTCGTATGTAATTAAGATCGAAAAACTATAACTAATTCTATGCTACATAGTGATGGATTTTTATTCATTTATTAGACAATTGTATGATTATTTCTACTTATTAACTGTTTCAAATCTAGCTTTTACCTCTAAACTGTTACTGAAAAGCTAAGATGCGAGTTTATCACTGAGAGCTTAACTAAACGAATAAACGATGAAAGCATACAAACACAAATAGATAATTTTTAATTTGAGTCGATTCTACTTCACCATTCGTGAGGGGCAAATTAAAATACTACTAAAGCAAAATTTCGAATCATCTGGACTTGACAATGAAATAGTCTTAGTTAAGAATTTATGTATTTATAAATCTGAGTACTTTTCTAAGCAAGACTGCAACTTATGGGTAGGCAACTAAAAGCCAGCTCAAATCCTAACTTACCAACCAAGCAAATGTCTTCATAGGCGTTTCGCTAACAGGATATTGTGGAGAGCACACAGTCAAACATTGACCAACTATACTCATATTCTTATCTTAACTTTATACTAGAGTACATGCCACTCAAATCTGCATTATTATCTGGAATAATCGAGTTTGTGACGAAATGGAGTATACAAAATAGATGTAAATAATCTTAAACTGGGCCGTGAAACTCAATTGTAATACCCTAAATAGTTTTAAAAATCTAATTCTGCTTTAAAGGCAATACTGTTAACGTATGTAAAATATTGTTTATAATTTTTTTTTGAACCTGTAAAAGCAAGCAAATAGTTCTTAAGCCGTTTATAAATTCATTAATGCAGACGGATACAATGAAATGTTTACTAGAATTCAGATTTTCTTAGATCTTAAACAGCAGTAACCGATTACACAAAATTTAGATTTTGTAGATTTGTATTTAGTTCTTGCTTTTTAATTTTCAGATCTGACACAATCAAAATATATAATAAAGTAAACGTTTATGCTTTCTTCATATATTATACAATTTTTTTGTTTCTCATTTTTATATGTATAGTCATGTAGTTCAAATCTTACTCAAATTTTATCTTTGCCATCAATCCAACTAATTTAATTAAAGTTTGGCATAACTTGACTTTCAGGTTTTCATCTCAGAATCATTACATGTGATTGGTCTAACTGTAATGACTTTCGTCGTCTTACCTCAACTGCATGTGCTGCAAGCTCTGTGTTTAACAAGTGGAGTTTGCGTGATACCTGGCCTGTTGAATTTGCTTTCCAACTGGAGCTCAGAATGGGATACAAAATCAGGTTTAAGAAAAATCTTGGACTTAGCTGCTTTCATTGGCCAAGTAAGTGTTTTTATGTGGGCTGCCATGAACTCAAACAAGACAGAACTGTGGCTAGCATCAGCATGTTTAGTACTAATTTCCTGCGCATGGTGGGAAAATTTCATCAATGAGAATACTTCGAATTGCCTATGCAAGGTTAAAGAAGACATCGAAAAAAGTAGATATTTCATTTATATATTTATTTCCCTATGGAAGATCATTTTCACATTTTCATTAGCTCTCATTTGTCTATTCTTCTTGAATGAAAACGTGGAAAACTTCGTTGGGAAATTTTTGGATAGTTTTAGAGCACATAATGTGTCAGTACATTGGACACCAGTCACGGATTATACTATTCCTGATCGAGTTACTCCTCCACCGCAAGTGCTAGTTCCCTCATTAAAATCTGATCCTCGTTTTCCAGTAATAATAGCCACCATCCATGTCTTGACATCATATTTATGCTATTCTTGTGGGAAGTTCGTTTGCAAAATTCGTATTCAAGAATTCAGTTACGCCTTTCCTCTCTGCTTGACTGTTCCACTCACATTTAGCTTATTAAGCACAGCTTGTGTTGCCAAGAGTAATTCTTCATGTGCTTATTCCAAAATCACGCCCTACTTATTTTGGAGTTGTCCGAAAGAATCACTGACCCATTACTTCACTGAAGAGGCTGGTTATCTTTGGATATTTTGGTTGCTATCCCAAGTTTGGATCACGGTTCATATTTGGACACCAAGATGCGAAAGAATGGCCCCTACAAATGAGTAAGTTTACGATTTAAATTGATATTCCAAATTAAAAGCTTCATAGTACTTAATTTTATTTGTAGAATATTTTAAAAGTGCATTTATCATGTATTTTCTCTCTTCTTTCCCCCATGCCTTCGTGGTGTAACTGGAAGGACGCTTGATGTGTATTTAAGAGATTTAGATTCAAACGCTGATGAAGGCTCTGCACAATTTTTTACGTTTCCTGCATCCATATAATATAATGACTCTGTATATTAATAACAGTTGTATTACTTTAAATATAGACAAGTAAAGATGTATATAATTAAAATATCAATTTCTAAAACACAGAAATCACTAAAATTTATTTCTAGTTTATTTTATCTGCATGTCGTCAAACGTCACTTTTCGTAACACTTCTACGAAATGGTTTCATAGTTTGAGGATAAACTACTCATTGAAACATACATCTTTTCCGCAAAAGTGTTTCATTCAATATTTTTTTTTACTCTTCATGAGTTTTATTTCTTTCTTAATATTAGTTCAATACATTATTTCAATTTAAAAAGTATTAAATGTAAAACTATTCTTTGAGATAAATCTTCTTGATGTAATAATGCTTAAGTGCCATCTGCTCGATATGGAGGTTAGGAGCCGGCTGTCTTAGTGCTGGGGCTTCAATTCAAATTTCGGTTGAGGCATAGATATATGTCTATTCCTTCTTCCTGTGGGCATAAATTATTTTGTCTCTATGATGCACTCTGGGTAATATTCTAAATTTCAGATGATTGACGAATTCTGCCATGTTCTACAAATGCTTGAGATGCCAAATGTCCAACCAATAATGGATTAAAAAAATCTAAAGAAGAAATAAAAATCTAAAGAAATATTTTTATTAATATAATGTAATGGAGATAAGTTTTACACAATTATTTTAATAGCGGCTACCCTCAATTTTTAACGAATAAACTATATGGAGTTTCGCCTCAATATTTGTGAAGCTAACAAAATTATAGAGGAAGATAAGTGTCATATATTTAAAGCCTCTGTATACCATCTATGTACTTAAATTTTTGTTCTCAAATTAAGCTTAGAAGCAATGCTTTCATTGTCAGACAGTTCGGGTTCATCGTATTCAGCCCCGCTTAATGCGGTTTTGGATGGTTGAAGCTTGTCCAGTTGGATGTGTTATATATACCGATACCGGTATGTAATATAATGTGGCCTATAAGCATTTAAAATTGTGCTTTTGAATGCTCTACTAATGGAAAAATTTGTAAGATAGATTTTCTTTCTATTTCAAATCTTAACTCTTTGTTTATGGATCTAAAATTCAAAATTGCAAAATTTTTTAGCCTGATCTATTAACTTTTCTCTCTCGCTCTTTTTTTAACATTTCTTCTTACCACATTACCTAAATCTTTACGTTGACGTATTTTTTTTATGGTCAACTGCCTCTTTGATGTGTCTCACACATGGGTGAGAAATATTCAGACTCTTAGCTTTGGATATGTCCGAAAATCTTTCTTCATTTAAAAATAAGTCATCTGAAGGCAATTATTCTTTTAAAAAATGCTGTTTCACTCACGGACATTTAAAAACTACTTTCAGCGTTTGTCGCTTAAAATTATCAATAATAAATTTGAAAAAAAAAGTGAAAATATTTATACCAATAAGTCGTTCAAATGAATTTGTAAATTTAAAAAAATTAATCACAAACAATCAATGCACATTAAGGAATTGAAAAATTCTATTAGCTGCAAAAATTTTACAAATGGTTTATTTAAACTAATTGAAATGCTAGTGCCAAAGAATAGAAAAAAAAAGTTTATTGAAACTGAGTTTATTACTTTATTTTACCGTCATTTAGTGACATGAGTAACGTTTGCCCTTCCTAAAATTCCGAATGTTTTATAATAATTAAGAAAGTATTTTATTTATAGAATTTCAGAATAATTTTTTATGCATATATGAAAATTCAATAACACTATAAGTTCTATCTAGATTCTTCCTCAAGATATTTCAAATAGCTATATAACGTAATAAGTATCCATTTTTATCTTTCAGATTATTTGTAAATCTCATGTATTGTACAGCTGTTATTGATCAAAGTTTAGCACTAAACAGAAGGAAATACGAAAAGGTAAGTTTCAGTTTAAGGATTCATGTTGCACATGTTTCAAGAGCGCAAAATTTTTATAATTATCTTTATTAATTCTTATTCTATTAAAACAGAATTAAAATATTTATTTAAAATTCATAAAAAGTATATTAATAAAAAGCATATTTGGGTCCAAGAAAAGCCTGATCGATGGCTTATAGTTTTAAGTTGAATTTCAACTTTCCTCACGCAAGCTCTCCTTTTATACTTTTTCTGATTTTTTTTAATTTTTTTTTTTTTATTTTTATTGATTTTATCCAGTAAATATGCTGGAATTTCTTAAAGATTGAAACGATACTCTTCTGTTACCGGGATCGTATTTAGAAATGTATGTATGTATATATGTGCGTATATGTGTGTGTACGCACACATATAAATACTGTTAAGAATTTTGTAATTAGTTAGATATTTTTAGTAGAATTATAATTAAAATTGTTTTATTTCTCCGTGCAATGCAGCACGAGACATATTTTAAGAGAGAGCTACTCCGGAAAAATTAAAAATACTGGAGCACGTGCATTTAACATTGAATTAATTGATATCTCGGTAATTTATATTTAAATTGAATAAATGTAATTGACTACTATGTTGGCTGTAATCGTAATTCCGCACTCTTTTTCTTTCCAGAAATCTCGAAAAACAGAATTTACTATAAAGATTTCGCGCGTCCTGTTAAAAAGCTATAAAAGCCAGAGAGAGAACACCTCAGCTCAGTTGCTTAGTAACAGTTTTGCGAGTTGTTTAGTTAGCTGCCGTTGTTTCGAGTTTAGCGTGAAATCGGATTAGCTTCCTCTTTGCATTGCGTTGTATTTTAACATTTTTAGTAATTTAGAGTATAACTACTGAGTATATTGCGTGATGTGGTGTACTTGTACGACTATATCTGAGGAAAATTCCAGCGTTTTGTTATATTTCTTTTGATAAGAATAAATTTTATTAACATTTTATCGGACTTGTGCATTCAATTTCTTACGAACCCGTACGTCGGCAACAATACATGCGTGCATATATGCATGCATACATTAACACATACGTACGGATCTGAATCCGGTCATTTTTTGCCATTGAAATTCTGCTACCTGTTATGTAACATTTAGAAATTATTTTCTATGATATTGCATTAAATTTTGCTTCTGCTTAGGAGTAATCTTCTTATTTAATCTTTACGCAGTTATTTACTACTAACTGTTTAATAGTATTTTTAGATATTTATTTTATTGCTTTTCCAAAATTTTAAGGTTCTATTTCATTTTGCATTTTTGATCTTAATTCCTTAATTAATTTGGTTGCTGTTTTTACCGCAAAATAGAATGGAATACTCGCATGTGTTACTCTTAATTCGTATCATATGCTATATATAATGTATGCATATAATTTAAAAAAATTTCGATGTAAATGACGTAGTTCCTGATGTAGATGGTGCAAAAAGACTTGCCTGCAGTTATAGCCGTTCATCACTTTTTATTTTTGGCCAAACTTTCGTGAAACAAGTATAAACAGGTAAGCTGACCGAAGATACGAGCCTATTCTTGAACAATTAAATATATTCGTACTTTTTATATTTTTATAACACCTTTCAAGTAAGAACAATTATCGACGGATTCTATTTTCGCTTGCTCTCTAACTAAAAGTATAATCCATGGCTTATCTTTCTTACTACAAATGCGTCATAAAAATGCGAAAATGCGAATGTAATTCTTCATGAATAGGCTCACTGATGTCTTGCACCGGCTGGAACTGCGTAGGTCTCTTTCAAGAATGTTTTGTAAAGAATACAGAGGCTGTTCGCACATTTTTTAGACGATTTTGGTAAACGGTAATAAAAACTCGTTTGCTGCAAAAGAAGTATTGCAATTGTACTATGTTTTAAAAGTCAAAATTATTGTCTGTGGCCTTGAAAGTTTTGTTTTTATTCAAAATGGCGAATTTAACAAAGCAGTGGTTCGAAGGCTACATTTAGGAAAAAACGTCAAATTGGAGCCTCAAGTGGGACAAAAATTCCAAACAAGTATCCAAGGAAAAAACGGACATCTTCGACTATTGCAAAGGTACGTTGTTTAATGTTAAACGAAAATGCCCCTAGTCAAAGGACAGTTGCAAAATCATTAAAATGCTCGGTATCCATTGTAAACAAAATGATAAACGTTGATTTAAATATTAAGAAAGCGATAAAACGCAATGTGCATCGTCTTCCAAAGCATATCGCTCAACGCAGGACACGCTGCAGAATTCTATATGAGAAACACTTATCCAAAGAAAAATGGAAAACAATTGTCACAATAGATGAAGCATGGGTGCATTTAAATGATTGTAACAAAAAAAGAGCCATTTATTATCATAAAAGGGGAGAAAAAAATTTAAGTACATGGTTCAAAGAATCGAAAGAAAGTTTTTCTAAGGGATTCATGATTGTTGCTGATTTTTCTTATAATGGCAAGTTAAAAATAAAGAGTGCAAAAAATGTCAAGATTAACTCCAAATACTATCAGGAACATATTTTATTGCCAATTTTTCTGAATGAAATACCATCGCTTTACCCACAGTGCCATCAATCTGTGAGAATCCATCAGGACAAAGCTAGCAGTCACACATCAAAATCCACTGTAAATTTCCTAAAAGAAATGGAACAAAAAACTGGTATCAAGGCCATACCCTTCACTGATATCCCTTCTAAATCTCCCAATGTGTCACCTATGGATTTTTGTGCTTTCGAACTTTTAAAAACTGCATTATCCAAACGTCCAAATTGTCTCAAAATCCTAACTGGAAAGCTGTTCGGTAGGAATGGGATAGAATACGTCTTCTGCCACTTCAAAAGGTATTATTATCCTGGAAATTGCGGTGTCGAAAGATAGTTCAGAATAAGGTATGTCAAATACAACATTTAAAACACAAGAATTTTATGTAATTTAGTTTTGTGAATACAATATACAACGTCTAAAAAATGTGTGAACAGCCTCTGTATAAAGAAAAGAAACGTTATTATAAAATAAAATTTTATATAAAAATCATAAAATAAATAATAACTAAAAAGAGAAAAATGTTTTGTCACATAATTTAATGGAAAAAAAGGGATTAAGTTATTCTCTTAATGAAATCCATGTCCAATTTTTTATCATAAGTGATAAAAGCCTGAACTCCCTTCATGAATTTATTACCATAATTGCTTATATGTTGGACTGTGCAACTCTATTAATAGATTTCATTATTTTGGTGTCTGCTCAATCGGTGCTTGCTACAGAAAAATTTGCTTCAATGAAGGAGCTTATGAAAATATTAATTTCTGAGCATTTCCTTTTATTAAAAATTGAATTTAAATCGGACCATAAAACAGTTCTGTTCTTTTTATCACCACATAACACAATATTGTCCGTTTTGCATATGGTGAACATACTCTAAAACAGCTCATATTAGACTAAATTTCACGAAATGCATAACTGCGATTTCTCAATCCTACCTCTGGGGAAAAAAGGAAATTAAATATAAATACTGATTAACAATTTATATAAAGTGTCATATCCTTTGGAAGCCGTTGTTGTTAAATTATCGTAACAAACTTCTGTATAAAGTAAGGTCAGTTTATAATATGTGAAGGCGCTACAAGCTACTAGTATGATTTATTTGGCTAAGATTCAGAAATACGAGCTGAATTATAAATACGGGTTATTTCAAGTTAGGAGTGATATTCTTTTTAACGGATTTTGAAGCTGACACAAAACTTATCAAAATTTAATAGGAATTCTGTAGACCGCTGTGTAAAGCGACAAGTTTATGAAAGCTAATTTTCAATGATAACATGGATTTTTGAAAAGGATCCTGAAATGCTAGAAAGTGTCAAAGCATGAATGTATTATTAGTTAATGTAAGTTAGCAGTTATAATAGCATTAATAATACTAAAATAAAATTTGACAATCTTGCTTAAACCGCAAAAAAGATATTAAAGGCAGATATGGCCGGAAAGCTCCCAACTAATAAATTTTGCTGTAAAAAAATTATTTATTTATTTTTTATTTTATTTGCTTATCTGAAATAAATAAAAAGCATAACAATTTAAAAGAATAAGAAAAAAATCCTATTACACAAGCCAAGTGAAAACGATTTAAAACTTTTAACACATTCTGAAAAAATATTAATAATAATAATAATAATAATAAATAAACTTAGGTAATTTTGAAAACTTAGTAGTAGATTGAATCAGTGCCATTTAGTTTAATAATTGTGGGTTTAGTTGATAATTGTTAAATAATTGGGGGTTTAATCTTCTTTCTTTCAGACTGAGCAGAAACAGGAAGCACCCAGAGCTGTGACTCGAATCTTTGCATGCGCAACTATGTGGCACGAAACACCAGAGGAAATGGAATTGCTTTTGAAATCAATTATGAGGTAAAAGAAATTTATAAATAAAAATGTTTTGTACAAAGTATGTAATATATGACGCTAGGAATATCTTTTATTAAGTATAATGAAGCATTTTGATTCATATCACTTAGATATATTATTAAAAAAAGAAAGTAGGAAATACTGTTTTAAGAAATATCTTTATTGCTTTTAAATCAATTTATAGAGCAGTTACAGATTAGAGAAAGTGTGTGTCTTTGAGATGATAACTTTATATTTTTAATATTTAAATTTTCATTTTACGGTATATAGAGATCTATGAGTTCATATAATGAAATGTCATTCCAATTACAAATAGAACATCTGCATAAGAGTTTTTAAATAGATACTACTGGGTGGATAATGGTTATTTTTTTTCCTTTGTAACCAACAACGCTAGGAATTGCTTCTTAAATGATATCTTAGGATAATTGTGAAGTATGCAAGCATGTTTTGCTCTCTATACTTATAATCGGACTGTCCTCAACTCCATCGACT
The DNA here is from genome assembly GCF_044657685.1 of Stegodyphus dumicola. NCBI lineage: Eukaryota > Metazoa > Arthropoda > Arachnida > Araneae > Eresidae > Stegodyphus > Stegodyphus dumicola. The sequence continues at coordinate 89,220,801 of NC_140769.1, forward strand.
CAGTTTAAACTTTAAGCACACGCAGCGTAGAAGCAGACACTGGGCTAATACGCGTAGCTTCAAGGAGGATCTGAATTAGTTCGGAACAAACGTCTGCAGAAGGATTCTTATGAACATCCTGGTGCTTTGACTAGTTTAACGGGCCACAAACCTAGCAATAATTCTCCACTACACTTCGTTTGGGGACAGTTCTATACCTCCCGTTCTACTGGGCCGATTGACGAAATTCAACTTGCGTTTTTCATGTCTCGAAAGCGCGACTTAGGATGTGTATTAGATTTATACATAGCATTTTTCAAATATAGGTATTTTGACACAAAATTGGACTTTTCCTGAAATAATATACCAATGTTTTTCCATATTTCAGTTCTACGACTCAAACTACGCAAAACTACCAAGTTTTATAAAAATTGCACATGTAGATTTTACAAAATTAGCCCTCAAAATTTTAGCTCCTCAATGTTAATTGAGTTTGGTATATATTGATTAATCTCTCTTTTTTATTAAACTTATTTTATTGTTCCTTTCACATTTCGAAATTCAGGTTCATTCCAAATAAATTGCACCCAATTTTTATTATTTGTTTTTAAAATTTGTAATTTTAAATAATTTTTAAAAAATTTTCCAAAAAAATTGAATTATAATGTATAAAATTTATACATTATAATAGTATTATCTTAAAGTAGATGTATTTCTAAGCACACCTGCAAAAAATTACAGTTTTTAATTCAAAATTTAAGAAGCTATTCGTGAATTTATACATTGGCGCGTTTTGAAATTTGGCATATTTGTTGAAAGCAATAAAACATCAAATATGGTTTAGACACTTTTCTAAAATTATTTGAAAGTAGGAACGATGTGTTTTTTCTTCACACAATGTACAATGTAAAACGGTAGGAAAGAGGCGCCTTTTTTCCTACTCCGGCATAATGGAAGGGGAAGGGAAAGGAAAATTAGTTGCCATATATTAAGAAGTTTGTCAAGTGAATTATTCTTGGAGCAAACTAAAAAAATTGTGCCAATATAAATTTTTGAATTTCTCCATAAATTTCGCACCAAATTTTACAAATGTAATATCTAGGCATAATTTGAGTCGTAGAATCGAAATATGGAAAAAAATTGGTATGTTATTTCAGAAAAAGTCCAATTTTGAGTCAAAATACCCATGTTATAACAATGCTATATATAAATCTAATATATGTCCCAAATCACACTTTCGAGACATGAAAAACGCAATTTGAATTTTGTCAATCGGCCCAGTAGAACGGGAGATATAGAACTGTCCTTTTTTTCGCAGTGTACCTTTTTAGGTGAGTAATGTCGATTTTCCTGATACTCGCTTGATTTACAGAAACTAATGCAGAATTAAAACTAGGTCTAATATCAAGCAAAAGGAAAATAACAATAATAATAATATGACAAAAAGTTAAATAAATTTTCCTCATCTCACAAGCAAATCGTAGCAAAAATGAAACCAGAATATCATCCAAATAGAATTAAGCAGAAAGTGCGTTCCAATTAATTTAATTTTTTTCGTTATCTCAGATTAATTTTAATATGGTTGTTGAGTTTAGAAAATGGGCTTTATGTAATAAATATATAAAATTCAAGCTAATCAAACGATAATAAACGCTTTTAATTAATTCTACTTTAATTTAAATAAAATCATTCCATTGAATTTTTATAGGTTAGATGCTCACCAGTGTTGTCAGAAAACAATTCAGGAAGGATTATCGATAAAAAATCCTGATTATTATGAATTAGAAGGTATGTTTTATTTATACTTACTGTATCGCTCTACAGTGCTTAACAAATCACAGCAACCTCTAAGTCTGCTAAGTTCGCTTTTAGAAATGTTAATTAAAAAATAAGGAGTGTTTTAAAACAGAAAAGACAATATTATTGAAGCAATTTTCTTATAAGCCTAATTTGTTATTGTTACATTAGTAGTATAAAATACATAAGATATGTACGAAGTGAAAAACTCGTAATAATTTTAGTGATAGTAAACGAAAAGTTTTGCAACTTCTTTAGTAACTATTCCTATCATGGTGATCAAAATGACTAATACAAACAAGGAGTTTCAAGCATCCAAAGTGTCTTTTACTCTTTAATATGAACAAATTTCATTTCCTATAACTAAACTTACATGAAAGAAATTCATGGCATGATTCGAGCATGTTAAGATACATAGTACTTCAAAGCTGTAGGATCTCACCTTTTCGAGAAGCATACACTAAGTGTAGACTCTGAAAGACCTAGCGAATTATCACTGTCTTGTTAATCAAAGGTAAACGTGAGAAGACTGTAAAAGACGTTTATATTAAGAACTCAAAGAGGTTAACAGAAGGCACTTCTTGTGCTTACCAAATTAACTAGTATTTATAGCTTAACTCGAAAACAAGGAATTTCAATTTATAGAGTCTTACTCTATTTTTGGGAGCATAAAATGTTGGTTCTACATAGAAGAAAGTAGCGAATACTTGTTATGTCTTTGAAGAATAAATACTGTAGAAGAAGGTTTTAAATAACCTTTTTATTTGAACTCAAATTTAACAAGATGCACGCACTCGGTGCTGACCATTACCACCACTTGTGGCTAACTTAAATTTAATAGAAAATAGAAGTGTAACAATAATCACTGATAAATTTGAATAGCTAACGACTCGCTCCTTAGCTTAACCGCTAAATCGGTTGCACACAGCGCTTAGAATATCAGTGCAAACTCATGGGTGTCTATAAAGTCTCAATCACATTATGTTTCGGCTACGCGGGACTTGACGTCGATAGGGACAATTCTCAGAACCCGCACAATTCCAGGAAACCCATGTAGCTAGGTTACCATTTTCACATACTACAAAGACTTGAACGCCGAACACTAATCGATTATCGCTCAGATTGGGATCACGTGCGGCTTCAGAAGCAGAACTTTCGTCTGATTGGGTTGTCTCTACCTTGGACTGAGCTCCAGCCGAGACATTTTCGGTGAAGTTTGAAAAAAATCCCGCGTAGCCGCAACATTGTTTCCGTAGCTAGGCGGGACTTCGCTTCAGGCGGGATTCTTTTTTCTACGAATCCTCCCGTTTAAACCAGTGCTACCAGAATCTCGTTTCTCAGAAAAGTTCCGTCTAGCAGGGACTGTAGTCATGTGTGATAACCTCTTAACACCGACTAGACAGCTAAATTAAAACACGCAGCATAAACTCGGAACTAACTCCGATACTCTCTTCTCGAACTCTTGAAACGCAGCTTAAATACTGCTTCTGAAACATGTTTAGATTAGCATACTACATCATTTAAAATTTACATTCAGGCAGAAAACTGAAAAAGGGAAAGGAAAGTAAAACTAAAAAAAATCTGAACGGTTTCAGATTTTAAATTACGTCCAAAGGAGCGTTTTGTTTTTTGTTTTTTTTTTTTCCAACATTTTGTCTGTTAACATTTTGTCTGTTACCTTTATTTATTAAATATCACTTTCCATATTACTTAAACCATAAAATTCAGTTCAAGAGCAATATCGCAAAATAGTTTTCAATTGAGTATATCTTTAGAATTTCAGATACAAAGTCTAGTGCGCTGGAGATAAAAGTGTTTTTTCTGTACAACATTGACATTGCTCGCTTTGAAATCCTTGAGTTTCTTAATAAAAAATTAGTTTTGTGATGTAGCCGTTCCTCAATAGACACTAATGCCGGCTAGCTTTAAAAGGATTTATTAACAGAGCACACAGGAACGGTTACAAACAAAAGAAATATACATAAAAATGAAACATATACCAAATGGAACATCAAACAGTTGAATAACAGAGACATAGTAAACTAACATCATGGCGGCTGGAGTTCGACTGACGTTTTTTCATATCGCCACGAGATGGCGTTTAAATAAAATAGTTCGGTTACAGTTCATGAGTTCATGGCGTGAATAAAATAGTTCAATTACACTTAAATAGGTCTGTTACAGTTTAAGGTTTTACAAAATATGAAATTGATCATAAAACAAATTCCAAATTTCAAATTTGGGCTTCCACATGCCCATATTCGCAGCAGGATTACGTCATTCAAAATTCGATGGCTCTATGTACCGTTTTTTATCCCAATGCGAGAAATATACATACATTTATGCAGATTTTTCATTATTTAATTTCTTCAAATATAATCCAGGACTCTAACATTTGGTGGCAACAGTTTGAAAAGTGAAACGGACATTTTATAGTGAACCAACGCAAAATCGCAAAACGAAAACAATAGTCTTTCAGGGACAAACCCCTTTGGACTAATAATTGGTTTGAAAAAAATAAAGGTCTTCACAAATTTAACTAAATTAAATATAAATTTATCCCAAAGGCTACACAGAAAAGGTTAACGTGCAAGTTGACTCAACCCTAACCAGCGTGACAAGCACTATTCGCAAGAATAAAGCAATGCCAATAACAGACTGCTGTCATAGAATTTCAGCTATGCTATCATGACCTTCAACAGGCGGAACACACTCTACCTAAGCATTCTAAAACCTCACTTTAAATACTATCTCTTTCTACCTCATATGAATGCACGCGAACTCAAATTAGCATTCTGGCAGGAAAGGGAGAATGACACTAAAAATACTTAACGTAAAATAACTGGTTAGATAAAATAAACACTTTGCAAAGTTAAAACTACTAAGTTGTATGCCCACTTCGATTGAAAGACAAACGTTTTACTTAGAGGTAGCGTTATTAATTTATAATAGTACGAATTTATTGTATTATTTACAGAATTCTAGGGAGTTTTTCAAAATTTCGCTTGCACGCAAATTTTACAGAATGATGATGATGATGATGACCAGTGATAAACAGTGATAACTTCATGATTAAATGATAACCAAAATTTTCATTTCAGCCATTAATTAATTTCCTACATAATTTCATTCTTCATAATTGATTATAATTAGTTTTCGTATTTAAATAATTTTCATGCTGCCTTTATTAGTATTTATTCAAATAACAGGTAGCCCTTCTCTAAAATTCACACCAAAACCCTTGGCAGGAAATTCTTATTCAAAATTCCATATCAGATCTAAGTTCTATTAATATTTGCTTAACTTTCGTAGCACTGAACAAATCCCTTTCTTGAACTACAGTCACTTCTGTCTAGAAGTCTGTCTAGTTGCAGTCCATTTTTTCTAGAAACAATGTCCACGCTGAGCAACATTTTTCTAAGTTTATTACAGTAAATTTTTGTCCTTTAAATCTGCACATAAATTTGTGATTTGCTTCTTGACCCCTAACAAATTTTCTCTTTTTTTTCTTGCAACAAAATTAACTTTGCTGGGACAACAAGTAGACTTTAGCTAATGTTCTTTCGCTTTATGCAAAAGCAACAACTGAGCAAAAGGCAACCGCTATACTATAAAAACATACTCATGAAAATCTTCATGAATATATTGAACTTATCGTGACAAATGTGTCATGGATACGTGCCTTACTAGATGATAGAAAGATTAATTCAACGTCATGTAAAGTTGGCTATCATTACATTCATCATTTTAAAATCACCAATTAAAAGGTGTCATTTTAAAGATATAAAAAATCATTAAAGTAAACACCAAGATAAAGAAAGCAGTATTACGGGTCTATAAATTAGAGAATTTTCTGAAACTTTAATTTTAAGTAGCTTCAATAGTTTTGGTTTGGTTTATTGGATTATGGCAAAGCACATGAGAGCTATCTGCTTATGGGGAAGGATGCCTTCGTAGAAAACTTTCTGAGGGAAACTGGCTCGTACACATGTTACACAAAAGGCAAACCACAAACCCATGCAGCCAGCACCGTTCGCGGTATTCGACCCTCGGACCGAACTATCCGTGCTCAACGACTTTACCGCTCAGCCGCTGGTGGGCGTAGCTTAAGTGAAACTGAGACGGAGTCTGTAATGAATTTCAAAATGTTTTCGGAAATATTTGGAGAAATAAAAAATTTGAAAATTATCAAGATTAAATAGGGAAGCCTTGGGTGTTATATTTTACTCAAGTTGCATTTCATTTACTCGAAACTTTAGCAAATGTTTCATATTTCATATATCATAAGTTATATCAAGATATACTCCTTATAGTAAAGAGAAATAATGAGAAATAGAAACTTTGCTACTGGCCATTTAAAATTTTACAGCATGAAGGCAGCATATAACAAATGTAAAATTTGCATGAAAGGTACTACATCCTGGGATAATTACCAATTTAACATATGCCCACAAAGCAGGTATTTTAAGTCACGCCATTTATATTATGTATGAATGGGAAGACTCCACAATGGGATTCTCATTTGGAAACCGCATCGTTGGTCGCATCGTGTTATGTATCATGTTAGAAAAAAAATAAATAAAACTATTGCCAGCACATGTTTAAATTAGACCGTCACAGAAACGTGGCCTATCGGAACTGCGGCTTATCGTTCCGCGACATTGCTGCTCATGTTGGTCGGGATCCCATGAGTGTCAGACGAATATGAAACCCATGGGTCCAGAAAGGCCATACTGAACGCCGTGGTAGATCTCTGGCCCCAACCAGTAACGCCAGGAAGAACAGAATGTTGTTCTTTCGACCTTGCGGGATCGCACAGCAACGTTACGTATTTTGAATCAGGAATTTGGCTGGTACACAAGATAACAAGTATCCTCAGATATAATGCGACGACGTCTGCAGCAACTCGGACTGTCAGTACCACGACCATTGATGCGACTTCCCTTGACGCTGCAGCAGAGACAGGCGCGTCTTCAGTGGCGTGACGAACGACGACACTGGACACAGGAGTGCTATCACGCCGTCTTTTCAGACGAATCTGAATTCTGCATAGCGTATTATGATGAATGTATCCGTGTGAGAAAACACCGTGAACACCGAACGTTGCCAGCTTGTATTTGTCATCGTAAGACGGGCCCAATAAATGGCGGGCTGATAGCGATGGGTACACATCCCGTTTACCTCTTGTTCGCATAGCCGATTGTGGGCAATACAGTAGCTCTGATACCTGTGTAACAAATTCCACCTTTCAACAATAAGATGCACTACCGCATGTCCTGACCTTCCTCGATGCAGAGTATTGGGTTGTTGTCCTGACCAGCAGGTTTTCCAGATTTCTCACCCATTGAGAACATTCGGTTATGGGTTGCTGAGAGACTGCACGCCACCAGTCGCCAGCCACTACGACTATCGCATTCTGACTAGAGTTGAAGACGCATGGAATGAAGTGACCGAATCTGTCGTTCATGCTGAATTCGGCTCACAGCCGGATTAAAGCCGTTGCTGCTGCCAGAAGTGGCGGCTCTGCATGCTGAATTCTGACGGCTGTGTAGCCCAAGTCACCTACATATTTAATCACGTCTTCATCCCATTATGCTCTATATGTACAATAAAAAAGTTTATGCTATTTGCCAGCAGTTTATAAATGTGATCATGCTTATGGAATATTGTACGAGAGTCAGAAGCTGAGGCTCGCAAAAGGAAACATTCAGTAAATTAAGGTGTTTTCCATTATAATTCGATTTATTTAAATTACAGCAAAAAAAAAAAAAAAAAAATGTTATATTTGAATTACTAAGTTTAAAATCTTGTAAATTAAACAACCAAAAAAGTTACATGTAGGAAAAAGAGCATTTTTAATGAAAAATAGAATAACGAAGAATGAGAAAAATTTTAAATAATTTAATTATAAATTGACATTTCCGTATTGCCAGTTTGCAGTATTTACGTAAACCAGGTATAGCTGATTTGAAAGTTTAGCGCTGTACTCAATCAAGTAAAATATAAATAAGAATGCCGCGAACTTTCTTATTATGTTTTTGCTTTCTTTCTGTAGCTCACATCTTTTTTGACGACGCATTTGTTGTCAGTGATGAAGATGACACCAAATTCACCATCAATAACTTTGTGAAGGATCTCATAGAAGCTGTAGATACAGCTGCTAGGTAGTATATTTTAATTTGCTGTTTTGGTCAAATGTTTTGAAATATTCTTTTTTCTTTTCATTTATTTCTAAGTGCAGTGGTAATAAAATCTCCGAAGAAAATTACTACAAATAGCTTTTGATACACGTGGGATGATTTCTTTGCTTAATTGATATTATTACACTCTTAACTCTTGATTATTCCTATGCGCATTATCCGTTTCGGTGGTTACCCTACATTCCTGAATTTCTTATTTTGCGAGCAGAAGATACAAGATATGTGGCTTCTTGAATAAAACTCAAGTTTAAAGCTAACTCATAGCTGAAAAAATTATCCCTTATTTTATAACAGCAGGAAAATTTTAGCAAGGAAGAGGTAACAGCACTGGACCTATTGAAATTAATTTTGGAAAATAAACATTTAAAAATATGAATTAAAAATGTAGAACGGTGGTTGTAGAAAAGCAAGTAAAAGGAGAGATTTTAGGATTTTATCCTATCGGATGAACGTGATGCAATGATCCAGAAGAAGCCAGAAAAGTCTTAAACAGGAAAATGAAGGTCGCAATAGTGATTACGGACAGGTTGTAGAGTTCTTGTCTTCGTCTAAGATGAACGTCGAGGAACCTAGTGAACTATGCAGCGACTTATCGCTGAGTTCAGAACAACTAAGACGCAGACTCGAGAAGAGTTAAATTATCCTTTTATTCACTCAAATAAGAATAACAGTCGGCTCCTTCTAGGGCTTATAGGAAGCATGTACTCGGGCTTTAACTCAGAATAAGAAATAAGAAACTAAACTATAATTAAATAAACGATACTTAGCCATAGCTAAACAGACTTATCTAACGTAGTTGGCACTTAAACTAGCCGGCAAATATCAAAAGGCACGTATAATACAGCCGAGTGTAACAGCTTCAAGAGTGACTTAGACAGAAGGCAGACACGCGCTACTAAGGGCTCCTAGCACTCTCTGTCGAAGTAAGCTGAACATTCCTTAAGTACTTCTTCTAACTCATTTGCATTCAACGCGATTATGAAAACTCATTCTAGTAAGTAATTCATTCTAGAAAGGAATTGTAACAGGAAACAAGAATTGATGGGAAAGGGTTTGGAAGTCAAAGTAACTGTTATAAAATTAATAATTTATAATAAGAAAACTTTCCATATACCATCTCCAAGGAACACAAATTCAATTTGAAATTTTGAATTTTTGAATGTTATAAAATTAAAGTATACCTTACAGGGTATTAGAATGAGTAAACATGCTGTTAGATTACATGTGCGAGAAAATCTTTTGAGTCATATTTTCCCGTGTGATCTAAAATAAGTCTGAAAAAATGTCGTGTTTTTTCATTAAAATAGGACTGTTATAACAATTATCTTCCGAAAGAAAAACTCAAAGATCTGTATAAATTTTATTATTATTCTAGTTGAATCTGATACTTAACAGCATACCATACCCCATATTTTCATTTAAATCTTCTGGAGATTCATTTTCTATGTTACCTGTGTGCTGATGATAACTTTACAGAGCTACTTTTTTTTTTCAAATATTTGCCTTATAAATTTGTTTCTTTAAATTAACTGAAGAGCATAATCGGAGGCAATTAAATGTATCTAATAATTATCTTAACATTACAGGATCTAGTCTTCTTTGCTTACATACACTGTAACTAGATTTACTTAAAAGTCTATGATGCGAAGTCTCGCAAAGACTCGAATATGAGTACAACAAGGGAAGGATGTAAAAGACCCTTTTATTGATTACAATAGTTTACAGACGGCATGGACTTACGTGCTTACACAGTCACCAACTATTTGTCGTGATGAACTTAAAAGATAATGTAACAACTAAACTCAAGTTAAAAAATAGTGCAAGACTGCACAATTCAATTTCACCTAGCAGGTTGACTCAGAAACCTAGACCGGCGAGATAATAATTTCGACGGCAAAAATGCAAAGCCGAAATTCAGAATTCATTAGCTGGAAAATTAGCAACGTTCATGAAAAGTCCTCTAACTAAACTTTTCGCTAGTTCAGTTTAAATACACTAAATGATAATACATTCGTTAACCCCAAATGATTTACGTACTGACGAGAAAACGCGAGAGAAATAAGAAAAGGCTAGCAAATTAAGGTAACTATTAGTAAAAATAATAGAACCCTACAACCTTTTATTTTTCCACTATCCTATTTGCTTTGCCTCGACGCAACTGGATTGTTTTAATAATCTACAAATATGCTTTTTATTTATAACTGAAATTCTGAGTTTATCTGTGTCGATGTTTATTAAACCTCACTCAAAATAAAAGTTATTTGATAGTTTCCTTCTAACGCTAAAAATTCTTTTGGTTTCAGTAAAGTTTACAAGAAATGCACAAAGCCTGATCCTCCTCTTAAAGTGCCTACCCCATATGGTGGCCGACTTATGTGGCGTTTGCTCGGCGACAATTTTCTAGTAGTTCACCTCAAAAATAAAGACCTCATCAGGCACAAGAAACGCTGGAGTCAGGTAATAAACATAATTTCATTAATTTGAATCAAAGTTTCAAATATGTTGAATGATAAGCATAGGTTAACGTTAAATTTCTGAATAAAGGTAAAGAATATTATTAAAAATGAAATTTAGAAATTTTAGAAAATATTATTAAAAATGCTGCTATGTACTTAGAAATCTTAGCTATAATTTTATATCATAATTATCAGTAATGATTATTTTTATAGTTCATTTTACATCTTTTATTACTTTTCCAGGCCTGAGGGATAGGTTTATTAAGTTAGAATAATTCTAGAAAATAAGTTTAAATGAAGTCCAGCAAAAAATATGAATAACTTAATAGGGCGTATAAGAAGTCATATGGTGTCCCCATCAGAGTTTTTTTAAATTTTATATTCGCTTAAATTTTATTCTGAATAAGTTACACTTTCCAATAAATAATGCCTTTATTCTTAAGAGCCACCGTAAAAAATTTCATCTGACTGATAAGTTGTATGGAAAGAATAAAATATTGAAAGTACTCTAGATTATGAATATAATTAATCTTTCACGAGTCGAAATGTCCTACTCGTTGCCGTAAGTATTCTTTGAAAGAACATATAAAGTGTTCAAAATAATGTACAAGTTATATGCAATATTATTACATTCTGCATTAACAAATATTTCTGAGTCAAAATATGCGAAAATACATTATAAACAGAAAATTACAGAATTAATTAAAAACCTATAGTCATGAGCGTAGTAACAAACTCTGTACAGTTAATATCTGTGGAATTTTAATATTACATTAAATTTATAATGGAAATTTAATGTAAATATTCAAACTAACCAATATTTGTGAAACTTTTTGCTGTTGAAATCACAAGTGGGTGGACTTTACTTTTAATTTTTACTCTTGGGTATTATCAATATTGTGCTGCGAAATGAAGCGAATTATTTTGTTCGTGTAAGTTTAGCCAAGTCTTAACAGCAATTTACTAGAAATTTTAGCTAGACTAATTACTAGATGATTGAACAGACACTACTGGAATTTCAGAAAATGCTATTGGCAAAGAGTGCGGAATCGATTTTAAGCTACTAAAAGAAATACTACGCAGAAGACTAAAATAAAATCGTGATCATAGAGCTACTAGGAATATTCATAGAATCACTCGATCATAACAGGTTATTTGTCCTTACATGGTTGGAATCATCGATAGAATGACGCAAAGCTACATCAAGGGTCTCAGCTGGAAAAGGCAACTAGCACTGATAGTAATTACATCTATAATTTCACCCTCGTCTTCGTAAGCTAAGATCAAATTACTTTGAGAATTTATTAGAGGTTCTTTGGTAAGACTTAGGGCAAAAGACTATTTACAAAGCAAAATTCGAAGACAGCTGTAAAGCATAAGTTTCGGTAAGGCTTGGAGTAAAGAACCCAAACTACCTCTTTTCTTAACATTTGAATGGATGAGCCTACCGGTGATTTGAATGGATGAAACTTCTGAATATTGATAGTTTGCTTCGCGCTCGGTTCCTACCGAATGGACAACCTATATGGTAGTTTCGATGCTTTCCCCATATTTAACACCGAATACTAAATAATTTAACTTTAAAAGCCTCAACAAAAGAATGCGTCCAGAAGCAGTGAGCTTTCACATACTTTACAAACATTGGTTAACCAACCAACTAACTCTTAACAGAGCGAAAAAAAGCACAAAATTTTTATGTTCAAAATTAGGCAAAATTCCTCTTTAGATTGGGGCCCACCAGCGGCCGAGCGGTAAAGACGCTGAACACTGGTAGTTCGGTCTGAGGTTCGAATCCCGCGAACGGGCTGGCTGCATGGGCGTTTTCGTGGTTTTCCCCATGTGTAACGTGTATACGAGCCAGTTTCCCTTAGAAAGTCCTCCACGAAAGGCATCCCTCCCTTTAGGCAGATAGCCCTCGTGTGCTTTGCCATAATTAAATACACCACACCACCTCTTTAGATTGGCGTCAGTTTTATATAGGAGGTGTATGCATTTCTAGTTACACTGGTAAGGCCTCCTTCTTCCTCAAGAAACAAAAATAACTCCCAGAGCATATGATTCATTTACTAATTCCATTAATCCCAAGAAATTGTTTCATTTTTTACAAGGGTTTATTTTAGAAGACTATCATATTGGTGTAAATATACTATAATACAGAATTCTGAAAACGGAATTCAGAGAAACTTTATCATTAATCCATAATAATAGTATTAAATATATGAAATTATATCAAGAGCCATGTAAATTTTATAGCAAATGATTTGATTGATTGGTAGTAAGATTAATAGCTATGATTTCTTACTTCTTAGGTTATGTATATGTACTATCTACTGGGATATCATCTGGAGAGTATACAGCATATAGAGGATATAGACAGTATCCGCAAAAATACGTTTATCTTAGCTTTGGACGGAGATATTGATTTTAGACCTAACGCTGTTCAGCTGTTAGTGGATCTGATGAATAAAAACCCAAATTTAGGTGCAGCCTGTGGAAGAATTCATCCAGTTGGAACAGGTATAAAATTCTGTACAGTTGAACAATTTCAAAAAAGGAAAAAAAAAATAAAACTTGCTGGTTTTCTGCTCAGTAAGCACTTTTTAACAGTTTTCTTATTTAAAATTATGGCAGCTATTTTCATAATTAAGTGTTATATTAATTACTGTTGCAAATTTAGTAAAACGACATTATAACTCAAGATGTGTTCATGTTTTTTGCAAAATATATGTAATTATGCTGAACTATGTAGTTCGTTTGTGGAGAACAAGACAACGGTAACTTACGAAGGCAAGACTGATTCCTTGAATAGAAAAATGAAAGTTTTTGAGATAGTAAAGTAAATTTAAAGTTTAAATATTGCGTATACGTATAAACTAAAACTCGAATTAACGAATATTTCACGAATCTTAGTCACTGTATTTTAGAATTATTATAAATTCAGAACTTTGCTTTCGATTTATCGTATTGTTGAATAAATGCTATTACTGTGTTGCAATAAGGATTTAAATTAAATGTCAAAGTTGAGAAAAGCGCCAAAGCCTACTAAAATAAAATTTCCAAGAAAGCTGTTATGATTAAAAGTTGGAAAAAATAAAGTATTTATTTGTATACTTCCTCCCGTGGCTTACCTCCTCCCAGGTTCTTTTGGAATATGATTTCAAAAATTCCGATTATGTGGTAGGAAAAGGTAAAGTATGTACGGGTGGCAAAATATAATGTGTAATTAAAAAGAATATTAACGAAAGTCATAATTAAAATTGACTTTTGAGTGTAGAATGCAGTCATAAGTATACTCACGTATACCTTTTAATCTGGCAAGTTCTTTCTGTAACTTATTTCCTCAGCGAGAGTATAGGTTATTGTATTACTTGTAGAAGCTTGAGGAAACAATAAGCTAAGGTACGATAGTAAAAAGGCATATCGACAGAACGTACTGTCCTAACTAATCATATATGAAAGCATCTTCAAACTATGTGTTTATTTCCTGCTCTTCCCTGTTTTTTTTTTTTTTTTTTTTTTTTTTTTGTCTTTTGAATTCATAAGCTGAAGAGGAGAAATTTATTTTACTTAAATTCATGGCATAATGTTAAACGATGTTTCTTGAAAACTTGCTAATTTTAAAAATAATAAACACAGAAAAAGTAATTAGAGTTTGTCCATAGTTGGAAACATACATTTCGAAATTCTTGCAGAAATATCTCGAAAAGTCCATGGCTCAAATAGCATAGAATTATTCTTTATAAACTTCTGTCTTGATGATGTTAATGCTCATTAATTATTTATTTATTGTCGAAAATAATAAATGGTAGTAAAATCGAAAAGGTTTTTTTAAACTAAATGATTTGCAAATTCCCGATTGTTTCATCAAAAATTATTCTATCAAAAGTATTTTCGTTTCTGTTTTAGCGGACGTGTTGAACATCAGAAACTACAATTTTTTATGTTTAAATTGCCCAGAACTTTAAAGATTTGGTAAGAAATATAAGATTTAAAAATATTCTGATGGTTATTTCTCGTGCCCGCAAGAGGTACTTGTTGAAAGGGTCTCTCTAATTAAGATATTCTGCGAAATTAGTCTTTCAGTTAGGATGACAAACAAGTATTGTCCTAAGATTGAAATCGCTAAATATTGAATAGATCGAGAAGGAACTCAAAATGTATGCTATGAAAATAACTGAAACCTTTAAAATATTGCTAAAGACATGACATTTTTGGCACCTAAACAGTAATGTATTTGCTAATAAATAGCAAACTGTGATAATAAGTTTCTCAAGGAATGCAAAAACATGTCTTTCATGACAAAACATATCTTTACAAACAAAAACATGTAGAAAAACACGTTTTTATGTACGTATGAGTAGATCTGTTTATTCAAAAACTTACTGATTTATCATTATCTTCAGATAGTAATTTTATTGTAAGTAATTATGCATTAACCGTGATGCTTTTGCAAACAATACTACAAGAAATAAATTAATGATTTAATTTTGTGCATTATAAATCATAGTTAATTTAAAGTTTCATCTATGATCTTGAACATGCACTAAAAATTAAAAAAAAAAAAAAAAAAAAAAGATGAGGGTGAATAAGTATATCATGACTGAGAGTATGAATAGAATATTTCCTGTCTTCTTTCAGGTATGATGGTGTATTACCAAAAGTTTGAGTATGCCATCGGACATTGGCTACAGAAAGCAACAGAACATATGATTGGATGTGTGCTGTGTAGTCCTGGATGTTTCTCTTTGTTTCGAGCAGAAGCTCTTATAAAGAAAAATACAATTAGACGATATGCTACGAAATCAAGAGAAGCCATAGAATTTGTACAATTTGATCAAGGTGAGTTCCGAAATATAAACTTAAAACATTTCTTAAATCTTGGCAGATACAAAATACTAAATGAGGACTTATTTTATTCCTCACATAGGCCAAATTTGTTTTAGTTTGCAGAAACATGTACTTGCAAAGCCAGTTGTGAGATTCCAAACTACCCTATAGGTAAAACTAATAGCCGCATCCTTATAAACTGTATATATAGAAATTTCCTTATCAGCCATATGAAGCTTATCCCTTTAAGCTATATATAGTCAGAAGTTTAGCAACCCGGATGCCGTTTGGAACTGAGCTGTTTCTACTAAATTTAATATTATATTTTAAAGTTGCATTTAAGTTTTCAGATCCTAGTTGGCTTTTTTTTTTTTTTTTTTTTTTTTTTTTTCCCCTTAAATTATCGTCAATTTTAATATCATCACAAATTTTTCATAAAAGAGCCTAAATTTCTCTCATCTGTTAATATGTCTGAGAAAATGAAAAGCATTAGTCGTAGCTCCCTTCTGCTAATATCTGATAAAATATGGTTTTGAAACACTTTCCTCATTAGATCCCATCATTTAACCTAAGCATTAAAGAAATAATAAATGTCTTGTATAATGTTAAAAAATTCATGATATTATTGGCATTATCATCAGATTTTATAAGTTTGGTGCGTATAGAACAAAAGTTTTTGATATTTTCAGGATGCTTATGTTACGACATAAGGTGCCCAATCACATGACTTCGTAGGTGAATGCTTGATTGATCTAGTACTTCTTCTAGTCCAATACTGCAAATTGTGAGAGGGGGAAACTTGCAATTTGCTAAGTAATACCAAAAATCTCTGTATCTGACCTGCGCTTTTATCTTTAAGGCAGTTACAAAGCTAAAATCAAATACATCAAATACATATCAAGACATCGAATAAGGCGCTGCACGATGAAGGAGGAACATTTCAGGTTGTGTGTATTTAATTATGGCAAAGCACACTAGGGCTATCTGCCTAAGGGGAGGGATGCCTTCGTGGAGGACTTTCTAAGGGAAACTGGCTCCTATACACGTTACACATTGGGAAAAGCACGAAAACACCCATGCAGCCAGCCCGTTCGCGGGATTCGAACCTCGGACCGAACTACCAGTGTTCAGCGACTACTACAGTGTACCGCTCGGCCGCTGGTGGGCCTGGAACATTTCGGGAATATAGCACTCTAAATTTCCAACTAGCGTTATGCTCACCCAATGAGTAACTCTGAATTTTGACTTTTATCAGGAGAAAATATGTTTGAATTTTCAGTGGCATGCCATTAACTGACTTCGAAAGATTTAGAATTATAGGACATAAATGGGAAATATATCAGAGTTGAAAAAGTTGCTGGTATCATCTGACTGGTGAATCTGTAACCAAGACAGCAAGGTCTTTCAGTATCATAAGATTACATCATGTATTGAAGGCTAACATTTCTAGAATCATATTTGAATACTAGAAGAGTGAAAATCTTTTAGTCGGAATAACAGCCGAGGTATGAAAAAATTATCTGAAAAAAATGTTGTAGCATTAAAGAGAATTATATCCAATATATATATATATATATATATATATAACAAATATTCTCTATTCGTATAAAGCAAATAAAAATTAAAATTTATTTAAGAAATTTAAATTGCAAAGAAATAAAAATAAAAATTTATTATTGCTGCGAACTAATTTACAATATCATTTAAATTCTAAGAGGATATGTAAATAAAAAACAGGGAATCTAAATGGTATTGTTAATTTAATTCACTAAAATTTGAAAATTTAAAATAACTATTGTTATTAAAAAATTGCAAGTTAAAATTTTAAACAAAGTTTAAAAAAGTGTTAGTTAAAAAATTGTTTAAAGAAAACCAAACTATTTGAACTAAGTTACATTTGAAAAAAAAATATTCAGGGGTCGAACAGCTACATCGAATGGCTACAGAAAGCCTTGCAGCACGGTCGATCAGCTACAGATAACCAGTTTTCATGTTAAACGCTAGTTTCAGTGGTGCCATGAACACCGAACTTGAATTGAACACAGCGCGAGATGGGTATTGTTCAGCAAATATTACACCTTTATTATCTTTCGGCCTTCTGGGAAAGTTTATGTTTAAAAATGTTCTTCAAAGATCCTATATATAGATATAATTCGCCTCCTTGCCACAGAGCTGTAGCTAGGGTTTTAAGTGCCTGGGGACAATTTGAAAATTTAGCCCCCTCTACTGTTTATCAAGAATGAAAAAAGTTTAATTTTAAAAATTCACAACATCATTTTGGCGCACCCTGGATGGCTGCGCCCGAGGACAGATGTCCTCCTTTTCCTCCCTGTAGATACGCCTCTGCATTGCCAAAGGGAAGCATGGAGAAGATATGGTTATGATTTAAAAAGCGTATCATGGAAGTCTGTAAGACGTTGATAGTTTTTACGGCCATATAACTGTCAAGAATATTGATATAGTATACTAAAGGGCCTAGTCTACCCATTTGTTCAACATATATTCTGATGGTTGTACAAGACTTATGTCTGTCATTTCCAGGATGAATCGCTAATGTATATGCCTCCAAAAAAGGTTCTACATTGTTCCAATAAATTATTGCAATAGAGAAACATCTATATCAATTTTCAAAACAAACACTTTACCTTTATAAAATATTGTAGTATTTCTCCAGAGCTTATTACAGTTGACAGATACGGGTAAAATTCTTTTTTAGTTTTAAAAGTTGTTATGAGAATCATACGATAAATATTTTTTTTATTGGTGTTTCAATCCAGTTTGAAACTATCAGAAATTTGTAAATAATTTAAAATTTCTGTTATTACGTTTTCGAGAAGCAAGATGCCTTACTTGAATAAAGCAGATGAGGATAGAGTAATGACAT
Organism: Stegodyphus dumicola; assembly: GCF_044657685.1. Classification (NCBI taxonomy): domain Eukaryota; kingdom Metazoa; phylum Arthropoda; class Arachnida; order Araneae; family Eresidae; genus Stegodyphus; species Stegodyphus dumicola. The sequence goes on from NC_140769.1 coordinate 89,238,944, forward strand.
TTGAACGAAAGATTTTTGGAAGCAGTAAGGGCAAATGGAATATAGAGAATAAGATATAATTTTGAACAACAGTAAAAATTTAGAGAACCAAATATTATAAAAGTTATTAAAGCCTCTCAACTAAGATGATTAGGTCATATACACAGATATAGAGATAAAAACCCAGTGAAGAGATTGAAATACGAGCCAGTTTCTCTCAGAAAGTCCTTTGCGAAGTCATCCCTCCTCTTAAGCAGATAGCCCTCATAGCTCTACCATAGTCAAATAAACCTAATCCAATCCTTTTCTTCCAGTTCCCCCCTCCATCTTATACTCTTCTGAAACGAAGAAACATGCCTTTTTCCGGAAGACAATGTACTTCCTATCAGTTGCTTCGTACTTTTTCAATACTTGTATTTTGAGTGTTTAATGCTGTTTCGTTACGTCTCTTTTGTATTAGGAGAAGATCGTTGGCTATGCACCTTGCTGTTACAAAGAGGTTACAGAGTTGAATACAGCGCAGCTTCAGATGCCTATACCCATTGCCCAGAAACTTTCGCTGAGTTTTATACACAGAGACGACGCTGGGCTCCTTCTACCATGGCCAACATTATGGATCTGCTTGTCAATTACAAGAAGACTGTGAAATGTAATGACAATATATCTAGACCTTATATCGGATATCAGGTATGTAAAAAAGCGTTTTTCGATTAATATGAATGCAAAAACTTTACAAGGGCAACGTATACATAGAAATGGCAACGTATCGATATCTCTGAAAAGACTTTATAAATATGGGAAGAGAGTCTTACAATCGCTCAATATAATTACATGCCATGTCTACCATTTTCTGCCAAATTACTGGAAGGCAAATACACCATCAAAGCGTTTACTTTGTTGATGCTGTACAATGACTGCTCTAAAGCATAAGTAATCTTCTCTCTACTGTATTGTTGAATTGGATCGCTCACAGTGGTTCTTTCATTTTGGCGAAGATATGATAGTCATACGGGCTTATATGAGGTAAGTGCTATGGGAATTCTGGCAACTCCCATCGCAACGTCGCAGAAGATAGAGTTCCGTGATAGCGCTTATATTATGGCATCGCGCATTGTTACTGAAGATGATGGAATTCGTTACCTAAAATATTATCTGCATCTAGCACTCAGGATAAAGCGATGACACTTGTTAGTGACGAAATGCATCATCTCCACAACAACTCACGATGACATACGAGGACTGTCACAGATTTCCTGTGATGATGGCGATGGGAGGTACTGTGACATCTGCCTTATCTGACCAGATATAAGTTTGTGTAACTATGATCTCTTATCCAAAATAAAAGAACCACTACAAGGAATCATTATAAGGTTATCCGTTATTTAGGGCGATCACTATGGAGCATGAATAGAAGTGAACATGCTGATCGTATACAACACCAACCAGTAATTTAACAAGGCGTTAGACATGGCAGGCGATTATATTGAGGAATAAAAATCCACCTATAATAAAAATAATGTCTGAACCTATAATAAAAATAAAGCTGTTCCAGAACTATCAACATGTTGCCGTTACTTCTTATTTTATCATGATGCAATTACAATTAGATAAACAGGATATCCGAGTAATTGAGTTTTTAATTTTATGTGGTATGTAATTTGATTTCATACTTTCATTCTTATGCGTTATTTCGTGAATTTTTAGGCCATAACATAAATTCAGATATTTATAAAATTCGAAACATTCCACTTCACAATACTTTGTTTGAATGTGAGATATGAAGTTGTCATTAAATAGGCATATCTCTAGGTACCAATGCATCATGTTGTTTGAATTGTACTTACTATGTATAAATTATGTGCGTGTGGTTTATTCTAGATTTAAGCATCCAAAAATATTTTAAAATTTTGATTACAGGTAGTAATTTTTTTCCCCAGGTCTTGCTAATGGTTGGAACTATTTTAGGACCAGGAACAATATTTCTGATGCTTGTGGGAGCCATGGTTTCAGCTTTTGGAATATACAATTGGCATTCCCTCATCGCTAATTTTATACCAATCATTCTCTTCATTGTGATTTGCTTCTACGCTAAGAATGACACACAAGTAAGAATAAGAGCTAAACGAATAATTATAAAATGATATATATCAGAATTTTAATAATGATAAAATTATTAAAATTTAATTTTGCTATGTTTAATATATTACTGAAAAAGTTTTGAAACTGATTTGAAAGTGAAAAGCTTTGCTTTTGCTAACAAAATAATAGAAGAATCTTATCGAGATGAAGAAGAGATAGTCTGTTCTTATAAGAATTGTACAGTCAAAAGTCTTTAATCCGTACTCGTCGGGACTTCGGCGACTCCGGATTATCGGTTTTTCTGGATTATAGATGATCAATTTAAATCTGGTAAGATGGCATGCAGAAATTATAAAATTAAAAATATGAAACCGTAATTTATGAAATAAAGAGCAATTATGATCTAAAGGGTATCAAAATTTACAAAAAAAAAAAAAAGCTTAATATTTATTTGTTTACTTTATCAAACATTTCTTTCAATGCGCGCATGCGTAAAGCATACATTACGCATAGTCGAAATTAGAAAATTGCAACCAGAAAACTATTTGATGTGTATTCGTGATATTTATAATGACCAGGAATTTGATTTAAATCATATCAAAGACGGAGTACATCGAGATGAAATACTACATTTAGTAAAGAATTATAAGCCGAATAAAATAAAAACATCTGCCCTGAAGATAAGGATAGTGCTGACAGATCAACTTTCAGTTCATTGCGCGCCGCGACATTCCCCCCGCCGCAGAGCAGCGTGAAATTGATAAACAGATTTCGGATTGGTTAGAAGAACAAAGTATATGCCTTTATCCATTTTTTGCAACAATTCCACTTTTTGTTTGATGGATATCGAAACATGCTTTCGCTTTGTAGATCCTTTGGCAGCTCCAGAATCGAAAATTCTATTTGGCATAATCGAACGTTCAAGCTTACTTTTATAAAATTGCTCTAACACTCTGCAAAAAATAATAAGCCGGATCCAATTCGAAGATTAAGGAACAACGCAATCTGCAGCATTAACTGCAATAGATAATTAGATAATTTTAGCTTAGCCTATACCGTCCGTTATACATTAAACGCGCATACGTGAAAACATTATACGTTGACGCATGCGCAGAAAGTTTGTAGCTTTGAGGTCCGGATTATAGATCATTCCGGATTATGGGTGTCCGGATTAACGACTTTTGACTGTAATATATATTACACTAAAAATGTTGATATTTCTCACTTTTTTCTTATTATCAGAAAATTATTTCTTACTTGTATATTATTCTTTTATATATGAGAAGAGAAATTGTAGTTAGCTCGCCAAAAAGGTACCAGGATCTGTGGCTCCAAGAAAAAGTTCAACACAATTTTTTTTAAAAAACAATGACATTGAAGGGTAAAATATTAGGCTACATGCGAAATAAAATGTAAATTATAAAACACAGTAAAATACTAATCGTTGGAAACAAGTTAAAGGCAAAAAATAAAACATAGCAAAAAACCAATCGATGGAACAAGTTAACACATATAAAAATCAATCAATGGAACAAGTTAAAACATATAAAAATTTTAAAAGCGGAAAACGGTAAATTAGCTCAACTCGAGGTCCACCCTGGCTTTTCGAGGGAAATTTCTGGTTGAACGTCGAACCAAGCTAACTCCATTACGCGTTTCGCCGAAACAGACAATTGAAACTTTGCGTTACGAATTTTTTTTTAATTAATTAGATAAGTTGTCCTAAAAAAATTTTTTAGTCTCAATTCTCTGTTCCAGTTTCCCGACGCGTCCGCACAAAATAACACATTAAGGTGTAAAAATGTAAATGCAACTCCGATGTACAGCAATAATAAAAATAATAATAAATCTTTTAGTATTGTACTTATCACCTAGCTTATAATATTCTTTTATATATGTTATACGGAACTTAATAGATTCTGTCACGTGTCGTAAACAAAGTAAGTATAGTTAATATAAATTGCTTATTTTAGGATAAATTGTTTGTATAATGTTAATCTAACAATTATGTGCAATTCTTGTATCACTAAACTATTCTCTAACGTTGCACCATAGACCAGTTACATATTAGCATTCCTCATTATTTCAATGAACCTAATCTGAAATAGCATGAAGAAACTGAAGGAGATACGAAAATTAATTTTGTCGTGTTAGACCATCCTTCCCCATATGTATAAAGCAATTGTTCTAATTTTTTTCTGTCGCAGTTCATGAATTATATTCTCTTTAAATTAGCTGCAGTATCGAGATGCTTTTAATTAAATACTACTGCTGCATGATATCAACAACTTTTTGGTATATAATTTGAAGAAAATTGTAAACATAAACACACTTTACTTACAGCAGAAAGGGTTTTTTTAATGCTAAGCAAAAAAAATTGTTTTGTTTTCTTCAAATATATGAAAGGAAACCCTTGCCATAAATAAATATATATATTACTGTTTAAATTCAATACAATAACTTCTGCTTATACTTTAGATCATGATGGCTCAAATTTTTAGTGCTCTCTACGCACTTCTCATGATGGCAGTTTTGGTTGGAGTTGCCCTTCAGATAGTGATGGATGGCATCACATCGCCATCAGCTATCTTTATCCTTTCGATGACAGGGACCTTTCTCACTGCTGCACTTGTGCATCCTCAAGAGTTTTGGTGCGTCGCTCATGGACTATTGTACTTCTTGAGCGTTCCTTCTATGTACCTGCTTCTTGCTTTGTACTCCATCATCAATTTGCATGTTGTGTCGTGGGGCACAAGAGAAGTCCAGACAAAGAAAACTAAAAAACAGCTGGAAAATGAACGCTTACAAGCACAAGTACTACTCGCACAACCAGTAAGTGTGATATCTTTCATAACAAAAGAAATGTAATGCTTAAAATGCTTAACTTAGAAGCTAAATTTTTATAAAATAATGAATTTTTCTGGTAATTCGCAGGTTCATTAACCTTATTTTACTTTTAATTATTTTGAGCTGAAAATTATGTACATTTTCCTATTTGTGGTGTATTTGTTTTTCAGTTTAGTTCCATAAGGATAAACATTATTACTTTTCAGAAGAAATTATCTTCTGTTGCACCTGCGGAATAATGAACACAAGTCCAACACATAATACCTCTATGTGATATCTGATAAAGGTACAGGACTTCATCCCTACCATTGATTCTTCATGTTTCCACAAGAAAGCAGAAATATGCATGCTTGCCCCGAAGAGTGAAATGACAGAAACTATGACTTCGATAATAGAAAGATGATATCATTCCCTTCATACTCTTCGAATCAGAGTAGTCCTAAAATCACTCACAAAAAAAAAAAAAAAAAAAAAAAAAAAAAAAAAAAAAAAACCTAAACTTGACTGTACGCAAATTATATGTATAAATGTATGTATACATTTATAATTTACATGCCTCTATTGATTATTATGCCTTTATGCCACTATGCTATAATTGTGCAGGTCACTAGTAGCCGAGAGCTGAAATCGCTCGAGCCTGGTATTTCAAACCGTGTTGAAATGCCGGCGAATGAAATGACTGTATAGTTTTAGCGGTTTTCTTCAGGTTTAACATGCATACGGATACGGAATATGAAGTAACTTTTGTTTCCTAAGAGGGGCCTAAATAAGCTAAATAAAATTCCGCGGACATATGACTTTCTCGACCATTGTCTCCTGTGCTGTAGAGATGCCAATTAGATGGAGAGTGATGAGAGAAAAGTCAAGGCACGCAAGAAACTAAATAAAAGTTGGCAATCCAAGCTTGTTTACAAAATTATGGTCTCTAAGTATGTGCGTAGCAAATACTCTGACTAAATTCTCTTCTGGAATGGTTTGATAATTAAGGTCTCTGACAAATTTCCAGCACCACAGCTCAGTCCAATGTTGCTGAAACACTCATTATCTAAATATAGAAATTTGGTCTGATTATAGAATCTCATTACAGAATCTGGTCCAATATAGAATCGATTTCAAGTTATCATCAGTTTGTTTCTGATCAAGTAATGACCATTTACGATTCTTCTCATAATCTTATTTTGTACCACCTGAAGTTTTTAGGAGTCCGATTTGAGACTGACGCCGTGCCCAGAACATGCATAGCGTAGAATTAGCCTTATAAAAGATAGGTAACATAAATACTAGCCAGCGTCTCTTAAAAAGTTCTCCGCAAAGGCTTAACCTGCCCTTTTGCGTGCTTAACCATAATCTAAATAATACAGTCATATATTGATATACCTCTTATATTAAGATTTCTTAGTTTAAAATCTTCATGGCAGCTTTTCCCATCAAGAAAATAAGACAAGAAGAGTATACACAGATATCGGAAATCGGCAATTTATTACTTACCCCCGTATCCTTCAAATTGTAATAAAGTGTCATGTAGTAATACCGGATGAACCAATATATTGCATTTTTGAAGTTGACAACTACAGGATTGCTTCAGTGCACTAGAATGGAAGAAATTCGGTCATTATCAGTAATATGTTATAATACGTATTATATACATAAAAATTACCAATAATATAAGTCTTTCATAAAATTTTAAATTTTTATCCAATGCAAATTTAAGTGTTCAAATTATATGTTGTAATTATCAAAAAATATACTTCTTTTATACAATGTTTAAATTGTATAAAAGAAGTATATTTTTTATAGAAGTACAATTTTTAAATTGTATCAAACCATTTTTTAGATACAAATGCAAGTAATGAATATAAAAACATTCTGCTGACTTAAAAAAAAAAAAAAAAAAAAAATATGGCTTAATACTTCAGCATGTCCTCGCCTTCAGTTCACAGCGGGTACCTGATCATAAAATGGCTATAATCAATATTCGCTGATTAGTACGCGCTAAAATATACATATGCACTAAATACTAAACATGCCTGAATGAATGGTAACAGAGGATGCTACAGTTATTACAACTCCAGACGAGAAAACACAAACTCGCAATCATCCTTTTTTCCTTCATTTTTTGGAGGAAAGGATAATAGACATTGTCTGTAAATGAGAACAAAAAGAATTTCTATTTAAATGAACTTACGAGGCTTTCGTTACAGATACATATTTATCATTTCTTGCAATATTAGATTTAAGAAATTTAATTTATCTGTAACATCTGTAAGAAGATCGTGATAGAGAATTAATAAAAACTAGTTGTACTTAATTTCGATTTTTTGGATTCGAAAAGTTTTTTCTATCATCCGGATAGCAAATTTTGCAAGAACTTAATTTTGTTGAGACAACACACGTCTTCTTTTCTTCTTTCCTGCACTTCCCTTTTTTTTAGGAGGAGATTGGTCGTTAATCTTTAGTATCTCCTAATAGGATTTCGAAAAACGGATATTGGAAAAGGAGTTTTAAACTCTGAAGATGTACAAGAGATACACATTTTGTGCATTAAAATCTCTAAAATAAAAGCTACGCGAACATACTTAAATAGCATGCTATAAAGCGCATTTAATGTCTAGAGTGTGAACACGTCTGTCAGAGCTCCGCATGAAATGCGATTAATAATAATTCTAGTCTGAACTTAGTGAATGTATCTCGTGTCGGAGAGTTGCAGCGAAAGATTGAATTAAACCTCCCTTTGTAAATCATATATATATATATGTATGTATATATATACATCTTTCTTCAATATTTGAGATCTTGAAAGAGTATTTAAGTATGATTGCGTAGCTTTTTGTTTTAGAGATTTTAATGCACAAAATGTGTATCTCTTGTACGTCTTTAGAATTTAAACTAGTATTTATGTTATGTTATGTAGAAGTGAGGGGGGCCACCTAATATTTACCCTAAGTAAGTACCACACACTAACTAGAAAACTAACAACATTCTGGCATCATTTTCTCGAGGTCGTGATGGAAATTGTAACTCCAGTGAGCACTTCAAGGACTGCCACCGGCGACGGCATCAACGGTACTCCTAACCTTTCAGCGTTAAATTAGCTCAAGTAAAAGGGATTAAATTACATGATATACATTGCGATAGACATAGTTGTGCAGGTGCATATTTTGAAGATGTTATCTATTGTAGTGGGTACAGGTAAGTTGAATGTTTTCTTTCTGAAGGATAATTTACTTTACATATCTCTCTATGTAGTATAAAATGATTGGTTTGGGGGTTTGAGCGATACGCGATATATACTTATAACCGCTGGTTGGCATATTGTTGTACTTGGCTTCGGATTCTAAAGAAAACATAAACGTTTGTAACTGTATGAGAAATATGAACATTTAACATCTTTCGAGCTAAAAATAAGAAAGATTCTTCATATGTCACAGCCCTTCATAGGTTATTATAGCAACAAATTTTCCAGAAAATGAGTCCGTCACTTCCAAAACGGCGCCAACATTTTGGATATGCAAAAAGGTGAGCGATACTCGTTTACCATTGTTAATTCAATGAAAGATGTGCTATAATCTCACCCGAATACGGGCACAATTAATAGCAAAATTAAAAAATACCAAAGCTATTAAATGAAATGTGTTTAAATGAATGAAAATCACTTTAACTAAATATTAAATGTTTTATTATGATTTGTTTGGAATCAACTCATTGTTCACGCTGAAGTTTTATGTCCAAAAACAATCTTCAGTTTGCTACATGGATTATTTTTAACAAGATTTTCTTTTCCGTGAGTTTTCGAGGAATCTAACTACTGCTTTAAAACAAAAATTAATTTAGAATTATCATATGTATGTAAAAACCTAAAACAAATATAACTTGGTTATTTTGTTTCCATAAGTCATTAATTCAAACATTAAAAATTTTTTTTATACATTTAATGAAGTACTTTTGCAGCATTTTCAAGCAGAATATCCTGAATTCCTGATAAAGATTCGGTTAGAAAGTATTTATGTTTATACGCAAATATATGTAATATATTTGTTTAATATACACATTTTTTTTACATATTTTAGTCAAAAAAGAAGGGTGGCTTGTTTGACTGGCTGAACAACTTTGGTAGCAAGGGACAAGAGGAAGAAGAAGGAAGTATATCCTTCGGATTTGCCAACTTGTTCCGTTGTATGTGCTGTACTTACCCTAAACCAGAGCCATCGAATCTACATATGGTGAAAATTGAAGCTCATCTGGAAAAGATGAATGACAGCATCCGTCATCTCCAAAGACAAATTGATTCTTCTGTGGTTCGAGTGCCAGGATTCCGGCGAAGGTAAAATTACTTTATTTCTTTGCTAAGAGAAGGTTATTGTGTATCTCTCTGACTCAATCTTGTTTTGTAATATACGAAGAATAATGACTTCTAGGAAATATGTATGAATCTATGATCTTCCTGTTTTATTGTGCATAGATACTAAATAAGATTTATAATAAATATTTCATTTAAAATACTAATAAGGAGCTGAATATAGCAATGAAGATAGCAAATATAATATTTTTTGTTATAAAAAGAAATTTCGTTAATGACAGAAGACCATACGTAAGTCTGAAAAAAAAAAGTATGTACTAGATCATAACTCTGATCCTTTCTATTTGCTGAACAGCGCTAACTTATATTTTTGTTACTATGTATTCAAACTTCTCGTGCACCACAATGTAATACAACATGGGGCTTACAAAATTAAAACACTCAACGTAAATAAAACAAACGAAAAGGAAGAACAACATTCTAGACTTCACAAAAACAAATAAGTTCACTGATACCTAGGTTTTTAAATTTGTTCTGCAAGCATGATCTAGGGCAGTGGCTCTTAACCTGTTTTGGAGCATTTAGCAATAGTGAAAGGGGAACCTGTGCACCCCTTTCACTATTGCTAGATCATTCCACCCCTTTTCCAAAACTCTAAAAATACATGTATGCATTTATTTAGATTTAGATTATTTTTTTAAGTATTTTGTTAATTAAACAGCAACAAGTATAAATAATGTTGTTAAATACCAAAACTTGGATAAAAATAGATTTTTTTTTTATTATCATTAACTAAAACTGAATAATTAACAAAAGGATGACAGCATCCCCCTGAAATTATAAAATTGCCCTGGGAGAATTTCGTCCTGGGTTGAGAACCTTGATCTAGGATAGTCGAAAGTGGAACGGGAAAAAATTAAATGTTCCACATCTTGAGATACTTTTTTCGAACACTCAGATAAGTTACCAGATCTTATATTGGGAGGAAACAGGTAATTTGCAAATGTACTTTGATCAGATAAAAGCTGAAATACTTTAAAATAATTAAAGAACTGCTCGAAATGTAGTTTTAGTCTGTGGTTAATAGAAAAAAAGAAGTTTTTGATGTGTCCAGCAGTACAAGATAAAATATATTCATTTCCACTTGGTTAAAAGCTGCTTATAAAAGGACTTTTAGTAACTCTTTGGAATACATATATGTACTATGTCAGTGTGTAAATTTAAAGTGTCTTTAGATAAAAAATCAGCTATTTCATATACACAATGCCATGATGACAGTGCACAAAGGCAAAACGAATATCGATCCATCTAAAGTGAACTGACAGCTAACAGAGTATCGATTACTAGTTTGTCGCTGCTCGTAACGTTTTTCAAAAGACGAATATAAGGCCTCGTATGAAGATATAAAATGCACTATAGCTCAAATTGTAACATATATCTAATTTCACGTAATTAAATTAATGCGATTTTTTTAATCAAAGCTCAAAGTGGTATTGTTATAAATAAATATTTATTTATAATATATATATTTAATGCTAAAGATTAAGGATTAATAATTTATCCTTTAATATTCTTAAAACTTAAAGTTAGGCATTGTTGTTAGATTTTTAGCAAGCCTATAACCTTAAACCGTAAATATGATCCTCTTATATCATAAAGAATGAAAATACACTTTTACTCATTATCTATCAGAAGTACAGTGAAATATTATCCCTCTTGTAATGGTGCTCGATATATGGCAGTTTTAAATATTAGTATTTAGGTATTTTCTAGAACCGCAAAGCTCACAAAAAATAAAATACTGAGGATCTGAAAAAGAATTAACCAAATTTTTGAAACTTAAATGAAATCTTATTTCTGTCATCTTTAAAGCAATTCACAAGTAATCACTCAGTAATCCCTCTTCAAATATGTGTTGAGAATATTTTGAAATATCAAAGAATTTTTTCACTGTAGAAATTTAATTTTTTTATATGTTAGCCCTTTGACTACTAACGGGACATACATGGCCCACTAAAAGTTTAAAAATTAGTGCTGGGTTAAAAATTACTTCGAATCTTTTGAATGTTTGGGATCATCTTCCAATAGTTGGAAAATCAAGACGCCACTCTGCTCGTTGTACACAAATGAATATATAGAAAAGAACAAACATGAGTTGCCAAATGTGTAATGTAGTAATAAAAATGTTAATAAAATTCGTAGTCAAAACGTTAAAGGTAAGTTTTCATTGTTATTTAAGATTCTTTTAGAATAGAAAAATCTTTTTAAATTGGAAGCTATTTTTTTGTTTTAAGTTAAAATATCATTTTCCTTCGCTTTGGGGAGGGGCCAGAAAATACGTTGGAATAGTTCATCAGATAATTCTGGATACTGAAAAGCAAGGATTTGTTATGGAAGAGATATTTCAATTGGTTTCAATGTTTCCTGTTCCTCATAACGTGGCATTTAAATTGAATTCGTCTTCTTTCATTTTCGTTTTTGTTCATTAATTTTTTGAATTTGGGTTTTACTTGTTTCAAGAACTTTAACATTTGTTAAATTCTTTTGTACATTATTAGAATTTTTTTAATTTATTGCTTATGAATTTCAATTTTTGGTCTTTGTGAAGAATTGGTTCTAGATTTCTTTCTCTATATATTTACTAATTAATTTTCAGCTGCATAATGCGCGAAAATTCTTGATAGGATTATACATTTTTCTTTTAAAACAAACTTCGAGGGGTGTGGAGCATACTAAAACATTCATTTTTTTTTTTTTTTTTTTTTTTTTTTTTTAGGAATGTAGGGTTTAATAGGACGGGTTAAGGCAGGAACGCAAAAAGACGACACGAGAGGAAAATGTGTTTATGTATAAAATCAACGCAAAGTGCTTCTTTGTAGCAATACAGTATTCACAATAAATGCTCAAATATGATCCTCTTATATCATAAAGAATGAAAATACAGTTTTACTTATTATCTATCAGAAGTAAAGTAAAATATTATCCCTCTTGTAATGGTGCTCGATATATGGCAGTTTTAAATATTAGTATTTAGGTAAATTGCGACCACCAGCAGTAATACATGCTTGGTAACGTCGCAGAAGGGATTGACGAACATTTTGAAAAACGACAGGCATTTCGCGCACGCTTGCAGCTGCAACGTATAGTCATGCAACGAGATCCTCCGGTGAGTCAACAGGAGTTTCGTAAATGATGCTCTTCAGATAGCCCCATAAAAAAAATCCAAGCTGAATAAATCTGGCGAACGGATTGGCCATCGAACGGGTCCACCACGGCCAATCCAATGTCCCATCCAAGAAATTGCGGACCCGCACGTTGTTATGGGCTGGTGCACCATCATGCTGGAATCACATGCGATCACGAACGACGGCCGGAACATCCTGCAGCACCTCTTGCAGAAAACAATGATAACATAAGCCACTTGTACGTGCTGGTAAGAGGTATGGGCCTATGAGGTAGTCGTTAACAATATCCGCCCACATATTCACAAAGAAGCGGGTTTGGAATGCATGTGGACGTGTGCCGTGTGGATTATGAGTTGCCCACACGTGCATGTTGTGGCTATTGAAGATGCCGTCCTGTGAGAAAGTTGCCTTGTGCGTGATAAACACATCTGATGGGAAATCCGCCAGCGCCGCACACTGCTGTAAGAACTAAGGACAGAAATGAACTCGAAGAGGGTAATCTGTCTCTTGCAAGGCTTGGACTCTCTGCAAATGGTATGCGTGCAAACCATTTTCATGCAATACTCTTCAAACGGTGGAATGACTCAGCTGCAGACGACGTGCAATAGCTCTTGTACTTGTCTGAGGTGATTCATGCACAGTGTTCAAGATGGATTCTTCAATGCGAGGTTGTCGTGTACTTCTTCCACTCCTAGTGTCAGAGGTGGCTTCAAATGACCCGTTTTCACACAGAGACAGATGCAACCTCTCGAACATTGTGTGCTTCGGCATACGCCTGTTCGGAAACCGTTCCTGGTACAACCGTAGCGCTGCTCTACCGTTCCCATTAGTAGCACCAAACATGAGATGCATGTCAGCTTTTTCTCTGTGCGTAAACTTACCCATCACGCTCGTATTCAGAGTTGCGAATGATCCTCTGATGCATCGGATCGTGGTTTGTACAACTCACTACCGCCCTCTACCGCTGCATTGCCAGCCAATCACTGCTGTAGTTCCTATCACTGTTAATGTTTCTTTTTTTGAACATCTATTGTGAATATTGTGTTGCTGCAAAGAAGCACTTTGCGTTGATTTTGTACATAAACATATTTTTCTCTTGTGTCGTCTTTTTGCGTTCCTGCCTTAACCCATCACTTTAGACCCTACATTCCTATACAAAAAATGCATGTTTTAGCACGCTCCACCACCCCTCCAAGTTTGTCCCATGATCTATGAAACACCCTGTATATGTAAAATAGATTTGGAGATAGCTGTAATATACTGGCTATAGCTTATTGTATTTTAATAACCTGGAAAGGCCCGAGTTCGAATTCTGGAGAAGGCATGGATGTAAAACTGTCTGTCCCTTCATAGGAGGTAACGGTGGCCTCCACAATAAAATGGCCACCAGTTCTGGCCTTAGGAGTGAGGTCACTCCTAAGGCCAGAACTGGTCGTTATAGGCAAGTACCCGCCACTGGAAAAAAAAGTGTTTGATTCACATCACTATGGGCGCAATATGCAGCCAACAATTTTAAATTTTGTTAGCTTAGCACATCGTAAGACAATGGATGATAGACAGAAGAGAGCGGCGACGTGGTACTTTGATGGAAAGAAGCAAGAAAATGACGCATTCAGAAAACAAAGCGTGAGACAGATTAAAAAAAAAAAAAAAGTTTTGATTTCAATAGAAATCTTATTCAGTGACTGAGTAAAAGGTATCTACATTGCCGCATTACTTATGATGCAAATTAATTTTAAATTAAAATGTTACAAATAGTTACTACTTTTAGGACAAAAAAGGGAAATAAATTAAAATGAAGAAGATGGACTTTTTGCCAATTAAAATTAAAATTTCGCTTTCATAGTGAACACACATATATATACCTAATGTATACGTATGTATGTGTGTAATATGTTTGGGAATAGCTGTCATAGATTACTCGCTATAATAGGCTGGAGCTGGTTTATTGAAGAGACAGAATGATGGCTCATTGTAATAAATTGGAGAACCTTTACTGCGTAGATAGAATGCTAACACTTACAGACACACGGAGGCGTATAGATTCAACATTAATGGATAACACAGTTCTTTAAAAGTATAACTAATTCACACATCATTATGGGCGCAATATGAACCCCATACTTTTGTCAGCTTAGCACATCGTAAGACAATGGATGATAGACAGAAGCGAGTGGCGACGTGTGACTTTAATCCAAGCAAGCCGGAAAGTGCTTAGTTATCCAATATGGATGCTTATTAACAGGAGGAAGGATTCGATTTGGAAATTTTAAGTTGCGAATTATCTACGTCATCATTGTTATGTAAAGGGTGAAAAGGGGTAATACCCATATCAAAATGAAGAAGAAAAGGGGTTATTGCAAATTAAAATTAAAAGTTCGCTATATGTGTTTATATTTTAGATTAAAAAGAAAAAGGTCAAACGATAGAAACTCGTTTTATCAAAAAACATTAGAACGTTAGCGTATGAGGATAAACATTCTGTATAATATAGTATATACAATTCAATGACAAAAGTCAGAACGAAAATGATTTTCCTCGAGGACATAGCCGTTAGGTTTCAAACTATGTTCCGTCATTTTGTTCATCAGGTCTCTCATATAAAATAACGACATATAAAAATGTAAATTAGATGCGATACAAAAACCTAACATTATATAATGTATAGTCCAATTTAAAAGTCTGCAAGTTTTTTTTTTCTCAAAATATAAGTTTTTAAGCTTCTTCAAATTTTCTCTGCAGATATCATAAGAATTATTCTAAATTTGGACTCGTAAATTTTCCAAGAAATAATTGTAAAAGTTCAAAATTCTTGAATATCATTTTGCCATTTTTACAGCCCTTCCTTCTCTTGAAAATGTTTCGTAAAACTGTTTTATACAGTATAAAATAAAAAAAAATTATTTTGCATCTTCATTAAATTATATAAATAAATTAATATATATTTATTCATTATAAAACAATCCACATTTTCTTACAGTAAAGCAATGTAAAATGAACTTTAGAAATTAATAAATATAGAAAAGTGATAAAACACAGTACAATAACAAAACAAACTTTGATAAAAGTAGGCAGATCCTCTCTACAAGCGAATGAATGTACAGTCAAAAGTCTTTAATCCGGACGTCCATAATTCGGAATGATCTATAATCCGGACCTCAAAGCTACAAACTTTATGCGCATGCGTAAACACATGCATAATACCTTAACGCATGCGCGTTTAATGTATAACAGACGGTATAAGCTAAGCTAAAATTATCTAATTATCTATTTCAGTTAATGTTGCAGATCGCGTTGTTCCTTAATCTTCGAATTGGATTCGGCTTATTATTTTTTGAAGACTGTTAGAGCAATTTTATAAAAGCAAGCTTGAACTTTCGATTATGTCATAAAGAATTTCCGATTCTGGAGCTGCCAAAGGATCTACAAAGCGAAAGCATGTTTCGATGTCCATCAAACAAAAAATGGATAAAGGCATATCCTTTGTTTTTCTAACCATTCCGAAATCTGTTGATCAATTTCACGCTACTCTGCGGGGAGGGGGGGGGGAATGTCGCGGCGCGCAATGAACTGAAAGTTGATCTGTCAGCACTATCCTTATCTTCAGGGCAGATGTTTTTATTTTATTCGGCTGATAATTCCTTACTAAATGTAGTATTTGATCTCGATGTACTCCGTCTTTGATATGATTTAAATCAAATTCCTCGTTATTATAAATATCATGAATACACATCAAATAGTTTTCTGGTTGCAATTTTCTAATTTCGACTATGCGTAATGTATGCTTTACGCATGCGTGCGTTGAAAGAAATTTTTAATAAAGTAAATAAATAAATATTAAGCATTTTTTTTTGTAAATATTGATACCCTTTAGATCATAATTGCTCTTAATTTCATAAATTACGGCTTCATATTTTTAATTTTATAATTTCTGCATGCCATCTTACCAAATTTAAATTTATGATCTATAATCCGGAAAAAATGATAATCCGGAATCGGCGAAGTCCGGATTAAAACCTTTTGACTGTAGTAACTATTTGCTGATGGCTGTGGGATGCTTAAATAAAATAGCAAATAAAGACCTTGTTCGTTGTACAAAGTAACTGGCTTTTAGCAATGTATAAATAAATGTATTGAAGTTATTAATTATGAATTATGCCATAAATATGCTTCAGTATTACATGCATCAAATATAAACATAAATATACGAAAATTCAAATTCAAATTAAGGCTAACTTGTATATTCAAGTTAGATCTTACAAATTTAACTGCGGAGAAGGGCGTGTGCTGTTACTGCTTGTATCTTCCCGAAAGAGAAGATACAAGCAGTAATACACATAATGTGAATCACAGGGTTGGAGTACTGTGCGATATTTAATCGTCTAAATATCTTGTATTTTGACCAGATTGTAAATATTGGTTTAGAATTTTTTCTCTTCTCATCTCCAGGTTTTAGGAAAGGTATACAACAAATTTCGGACGGAAAAACTCTGGGAAGAAGGAAAGGGAAAGTTGTGATAGGAACTAGATTGACAGAGAATTAAATTATAGAATACTTTATCACAATTATAGTTTAGAGTCTTCATCTGGTTAAAAAGTTATATCCAGGTTGCAGATACTTTAAAAGGTTTAAAGCTATTGTAATAAATAATTTGGAAAATACAAATCAATTAATTTTTAGTTGCAACAGATATTTTACTATTTATAACAGTTAATTTAAATTCATTTGCTGGATTAAAGATCTGAGCCTAGTATAATGCACCATTTCGGAATTTTTTTTTTAATAAGAGAATTTGATTTACCTATTTTAAAAGTAACTTCAGAATTTTGTTTCCACATTTTCTAAGGGTCTGAAAGGAGGAGAAACTCTTTTGGTGTTAGGATACTGAAATTCTTCATAGATGCCTAAATCTTTGAAACTAGGCTTTGAAATACGTGTCATGTATTTTCTTGTTTATATTATGGTAATCATCCGACCTTTTCTGAGCAATTTTTCTAGCTTCTTCAATTAGAGGATATATAGATTTTGATTAATGGATCATATGATAATTTTCCATGCATTAAACTAGATGGTGGGAATTTTGTTACAGAATGTGGTGTATTATTATACTCTTTAGTCACTTGAGGCTACAATGTTTCCCATGCGATATTACCTTGATAAGAATTTATATTTTAATTAAGTTGTCACAGTTTGATTACCCCACCAGCAGCCGGACGGTAAAGTCGCTGAATACTGGTAGTTCGGTCCGAGGTTCCGCGAACGGGCTAGCTACATGGGCGTTTTCGTGGTTTTCCCCATGTGTAACGTGTATACGAATCAGTATTCCTTAGGAAGTCCTCCACGAAGGCATGCCTTTCCTTAGCTGAGCTTGAGTTCGAGGCTTTGCCGTAATCACATAAACCAGCCGAAACATATTTCGATTAAATCTGTCTACTTTGCCATTAATTTGTAGTCTATTAGCAGTAGTTAATAATTGCTTAACATTATGTTTTTTTTTTTTTTTTTTTTTTTTTTTTTTTATGCTTAAATTTCGAAGAAGTATAAATTCTTTCACTTAAAATTTTCTTTGGAATTTGAGTTTGAAAGTTTTATTTCAGACAATTTATATAAGTATCAGTACTTATACTTTTAGAAAAAATGTTCATGTATAATGAATATTATGAGCTATAATAACATGAATATACCTTTTTATAAAAATAAATAATAATTTAACTCTAAGTTTAATCTTTGATTTTCGTTCCATTACTGGTCCAGATAGCGGCAATTTTGTTAATTATTAAGATATTCTGAATACATTTAGTAATTTGCAATTTGGAACAGTTGCCTAATTTCGGAAGTTAAATAACGAATATTTGCAATTGTTTATATATCTATTATTATCAGCGAAACTCTTTAAATAAGGTCTTATTGTTCTAGGTTACGCTGTAAATAGTTTTCAGAGTAGAAAACTCGAAGTCAACTGTACCGTTGTTGGGAATCGAAACACACAGATCTTACAACTATTTTGTGATAACCACTACACCTCAGAGGCACGTGGGAACACTGCTTAAATTCTTCACATCGTTTAATCATGCGAAAGGATACTGTCTGACATAGATTAGGAAAAGGATAACAACAAAGAAGAAAAGAAAATACTTTATAGAAAACAGAGAAATAGAAAATACTTCATAAAAACAGAGTCATTTTCTTCTTATCGTTACCTTTTAATGATTTCTTTATCTTTGATATATATACTGTATAGCTTATATACATACCTATCAAAGACACGAAATAATACAATCAACTAAATTTAATTTTTGACCTAATGAAAAGGAACCAAAATGTTTTTTTTTTTTTTTATTTATTTTTATGTTTCAGGTCATCCATCCATGGTATGAAACAAGACTTGGATGCAGTACAAGAAGATGAATCTGACGAGGAAGGTGATGCTGAACTACAAGAACAAGAAAGTAAATACACGAAATTTTATTATTATTTCTAACTTCATATATCTAGTAACTACAAAGCCTTGTAACAAAATTTCAGAACAACAGAATTCGTTTTATTAAATACAAATCTTAGACAAAATTGGTTTTTCTCCCTAAACCACATTATATTGGCTAACTTTACCTTTTTAATTTTATTTAACTCGTGAAAGCGTTTTCCTTAGTAATTCCTGTGTATACAGTAATCGCATAAATTTGGCAACGCACACATTAAACATTTTATATATTTAAAGTACCAATTTAATTGCTTCAGTCGACGTATTTCCTAACTATTAAAAAAATGTTTTTCTTCTTTTTGCCAATGCAACAACATTCTTTCATTAACGAAATGCAGGTGGCATTGGAATGCTGACAGATCATAAAAGCTGATCGTTCGTGTTACATGCTTTGCTTTGTCAATGGCACTTTTATCTTAGCGGTAATAAAACAAATACTCATCATTTAATTATCAAACCGTATATTATTGGCTCTTTCAAATGGTTTTGGATTTAACTCATGTTTGAGTGTCGTATTTTACATAAAAAAGTAAAACCATTCTGATTGCACAAATCACTTTAAAATATTAATATGATTACTGTACTGTTGAATATTTAAAAGTATAAATTGAATGCCAATATTTATTTTAAAATATTTGCTAAAAATATGTTCTAAATTCTTTTTGCATATTATATCACCCTGCTCATAGAGTCTACTTTTGCCAAGTGCCTAGGGATATCATTTTATAATGAGATCTATTTATTTTCATTTGAGAATAATTTATTGTTGAAAGTAATAGCTTCCTTTTCATAGTAAC
Organism: Stegodyphus dumicola; assembly: GCF_044657685.1. Taxonomy (NCBI): domain Eukaryota; kingdom Metazoa; phylum Arthropoda; class Arachnida; order Araneae; family Eresidae; genus Stegodyphus; species Stegodyphus dumicola. Next base: position 89,258,610 of record NC_140769.1, read on the forward strand.
TTTTTTTAAAAGTAGGTAATGCAGAATTATTTATTCACTTTAGTAATGCATATTGTATAAACAAAACATTAAACTGCTCAAAAAATGTCTTTTTCACAATTTTCCAGCTGATGTGCCCGAAGAGCATACCAACAATCAAACGGACAATAATGAATACTGGCTGTATGATAAAGCACTCAAGAAAAGCACAGTGAAGAGATTATCGGATGAAGAAAAGCAATTCTGGTCAGAGCTCATAAATACTTACCTTTACCCCCTGGCAGATGATCCAGAAGAAAAAGCTAAAGTATCCAGGCAGCTCATCGATCTCCGAAACAAAGTTGTATTTGGAATTCTAATGCTTAATTCTTTGTACATCCTTATTGTTTTCTTGTTACAGATGCAAAAAGAAACTTTGCATATTAAATGGCCACTTACGACCAGTGGCAAAGCGAATATCACTTATATTCCAGCATTCCAAGAAATTAGGATTGATGAAGAATACCTTCAGCTGGAGCCTATAAATCTCGTATTTGTCTTCTTTTTTACTTTAATTTTAATCATTCAATTTATTGGAATGCTGTTTCACAGACTAGAAACAATGTCTCATATATTGGCCTCAACAAATTTGTTGGATTTGCCTTCCGGAGATGTTGAGGAAATTACACTTTCGGAAATAACTGATTTACTAAAGAAACAAGGTTTAAAGGATGATGAAATTGTTGAAAATGTTCTTGACGCTGCTCCAGACAGACGCAGACGATTTACTTCTCAATACCTAGACGTACCCCAACGAGAAAAACTAAAGTTCAGATCTCTGAGTTTTGCTCTTGAACATGATTTGCAAAAGATTCTCGACAAAGGTAAGAATTTCCAAATTCATGTTCGGCTTTTTAAGTTAAGCATATTTCTCCTCCCCTTCCCCCTTAAATCCCATCAATCTCTAACCTCTAAACAATATAGATGTATTTCGAAGATTCGTCTTCGAAAAATAAGAATATAACAATTATGGCCACATTATTTTTTAAAAACTAAATGACATTTTAATTTTTATATGATCTATTTACGACGAAAATTCTAACAAGAAATTTCTTCTATCATGTATCCAAAATATGTTTTCGAAATTAGCATCCGGACATTTGATATGCAGAGGTGTCTTTAACAGTATTTGTATATTGAGGCGCAAAATTTTTAATCGGTGATATGTAGTGTAATTTGAGTCACGTGAGGACGATTTTTTTATTTGAATAATTCGGCATGGAAAGCAATTTTTATATACATACTTTTCTATTCAGTGAACCTCATCCAAAAATTTAAGTATCTCTTATTTTGACTAAAAGTATCACATGATCTTATATGCACTGTAACCATTAACTTCTAGATACTAGATAATAAGCAAAAAAACGTATTTGAATTGAATTTTTAAACATTTGTTTCGATAGCTGCTAAACCTTGATCTCTGGGGCATGCTCTCCACCTAACTGTCATAAAATATCAGGTAAAAGCAGCCACCATTTCATTCCAGATTTAGCTTTTTTCATTCGGGGATCTTGACATATCGATAATCGATTTTATCTCAAAGATCCCTCTCATTACCCATATCTGTCATTCTAAAAGATATGGACAGTTCAATTCAGCATTTCCACAGAGGTTCAAACCATCTTTTTACAACCCTAATAGTATGGTATTTGATATGCTGTTAAAATAGAAAAGTATAGTGAACATGTTGGAAACTCAGAATTGTCCAAGATATTTAGCTATAATCAAAGTTTTCTTGAAAATAACCATGACAAACTCCAGAAAAGCAGATCCATTCTATGACATTCGTCACAACTATTGTTGTCTGGTTCACACTCATCTTTTCCTACAATTGTTTTCCACTAGTCCTGAATCAAGGATATGTGATCCAATAAACTGTCAATTGATTTCTAGCATTGGTAACAGCGTGCACAGGTACATTGTTACAATAATATGCTAAATAGTTGCATGACCAGTGTAACTCAGAAAATGGAGATCTTTTTAGTATACAGGTGCCTAAGGTTTTCGCAAATTACAAATAAACAGGATAGAAGGATTTCCCGCCTCATTTTCTGCAAATTTATCTTCTTTCATTCTCTCTATTAGTTCAGTAATTTTGAGGGCTGTTTTATCTTTTTCTACCACTGTATTCCGCTGGTCGAGAATCAAGGATATGTAAGCCGATAAACTGCCAACTGATCTCCAGCATTTTTGACAGTGTCCAGAGGCACATTGTTCCAAAAGTATGCTAAACAACCACGTGACTGATTCAATTCATAACATGGAGGTCTTTTTAATATACATGTGCCTAAGGCTCTTGCAAGTTTAAAGTAAGGAGGATAAAAGGATTGCCAGCCTCATTTTCTGCGGAACACTCTTCTCTCATTCTGTTAGTTGAGTAATTTTATAAGCTGTTTCAGCCCCATTTCTCTTTCATCTACATATGAAGCAAGTATATGATATCTTGTCTGATATATCCCCAGATTAATTGAGATGCTGCATACTAAATTCTCACAAATGTTATATCTTATACAAAAAGTCAGTTTATTTCTCTTAATGTGGCATTTTCATGTTCATCTTTGAAAATTTTTGTTTTGTGCAAGCGTTAAATGTCAAGCATATGTATTACTTGCATCCAATAAAGGGATATACTGGATATGTAAATCTTATTTTTCCATGATAATATACAGTCCAGATATAAAGGATGTGGAAGTGCAAAAGTGTTATCTAGTGCATTATAAATAGCAGCTTAAGAAGTTTTGGTATTTATGTCATGTTATAAAATACAGTCGCTGATAAATAAGTTTTAGTCAAAATTTTGCTTTTAAAAAATTGCTTTCACACAATATTGATATAGATCTTGACTCTGATGTATTATTAATAACTATTGTTGACCCTTAAAATATGCAAGAGTTAAAAACCAATACTTCCTGCAATTCGAAATCTGCATATAATTTTTAAATCCTTGAAACTCAATAACTAATATCCTGCTTTTGATTCGAAGCCATAGTAAAATAAATAATAGACAAGCACATATTGTATGCATTCTTACATTAAAGTAATAAAGAAAAATTACATCTATAGCAGGTATTCCCATCCTTTTCTTGTGTTAACCTTTTTAAAAAAGTGGTTTTCTTCCTTACATTTTTCTATATACAGCATACATAATCATAATACAAATAATTATCATTTCAAGACAACAATTAGACTAAGAATATAAACAAAAGTTTTGAAATAAAAATAAACCATTTTTTTCTTTCAAAATTTTTGTTCATTTGATTTCTGTTTATTATCTTTGTATTACTATTGTTTTTGATTCTACAAATACAAACAAGCTTTCAGAACCAAAATCATGGATTCTAACTGCACAGATGTTTGATGTTAATATGACTGCGCTTGATGTATTGATACAATTTTTTTTTTAATGTTTGGCATAAAATTTCTAACTTAATTCATAAATCGTCTTGTCAAAAATATTCAATCTGTCTCTTGTTTCCCGTGGTAAATTACTGACTTGCTTAAAGCCGGTTTTCACTAGGTAAGGAAAAAGTTAATAATGTTAATTCATTAATAACTTTTATTTTGAGATGTTGCTCTGGGATGACTTTTGATTTCCAAAACTTAGTATATCTGTATGTTTGGAATAAGACTTGAACATACTTCTTCAATACCATCACCTCTTCTTGCATCAAAATATCAGCATCAGATATATCGCAGTTCAGAGGTTTATGATCCATGCTGAAACATTCGAATTTTCAGTGCTTTGAAAGTGAACATAAGTGAACATTGAAATCTTCTAAATTTTCCAAGTGACTTGTATATAACAATATACCTTCTGAGGAAGTACAATTCTTTTCTATAACAGACAATCGTATTCAGTTATCAAAATAATGGAATACTTTTCAATTCAATGTTGACGTAAACAAGTCAACACTTTAGAATGAAAAACGAAGATAATCACTAGCTTCAATGAGAGTGTTGTCTCTTCCTTGAAATTTTGTGTGGCACTGAAAAACGAATATATATAAGCTAAGTAGAATGCGTGTCTTTTAATTTTATTAATTGTATCCCGTAAGTTTGTCAACTTCAAAAAAAAAAAAAAAAAAAAAAAAAGAAAAAAATTCTATCATGGTATTAAAAAGGTTTATAAAAGACTGCAAATAGTTAGTTACCCCTAGAAGAGCCGGCATACTTCGGTGTAGAGAAGCAAATTACGATTTTGCACTCTTTGATATTACACACATTGCATAAACATGTATGTATTAAAAATAGTATTGATTTTTAAAATTTATGAAATAGTTTATTTTATATTATATCTTCCGTACTACACAATATAACTTTATAGTAGTAATCATTTAATTATTAATTTTACATATAGTATATATATATATATATGTATATGTTGTTGTTGTTTTTGTGATCAATGGCATCTTGATTATGCTGGTCAACTACTGGTGCATATTTGGCTATTGACCCCATTCGGAATTCCTGTTCTATAGTATTCTATCATCTGCTTAAATGATGAATTGTCTGTCTTTCATCACCTATATTAATATTACTCTATGTGCTACAAAGTCGTTGATGCTACATGTAGATACTAAAAATGAAAATTTTATTGCAAAAGAAATGCTTGAAAAATTTGTAGTACATTTCGTGCAATTCAACGTTTTCTTAATGTGCAATTACTTTTCTATTTCTTCTGACCAATGCCAGATAAATAGATACATTTCATGTGCAAATTATTGTTTTACTTATAGTTCGTAGGAATATAGCAGACAGAGTATAAACTCACCAAGAATTATCGAAAATCGAGTTTTACTAAAATGGCGAAATTTATTGATTACTGAATAGTTCAGAAGATGATAAGAGTCATACAGTGTATTTTTAACAGACACTCATGACACCTGAAATCATTTCAATATCCGGAGAAGATGGCTGCAGAATTATGTCAATAGCTCAATATGAATTACAGTTCATTTTTTTTACTTAGCCTTGCTTATTCATCGTCAGTGGCACCACATATCTTGTCTCCATTTCTAAATATATGTAGTTAACATTGTTTGTCTGCTAGGTCTTCGTATTACTCTAAAAATTTTTTGAATACATTTATTTAAAAAATATGTGTTTAAGCAAAGCCACAGAACTCAAACCTGTATAATTCAAGGGTCAGCAGTAATGTAATGCCTTTTTTAAAATATGTTTATTAATTTCTTATTTAAAACGAAATACAATGTTTAACACTGACAGGATAAAACCATGTTTTAAACATTTATAAAACAGGTGCTTTTGCAGATAACCTATCTGCAGAAGTGTTTTAGCAGTCAACTTTAAACATTATATTTCGTTTTGATTTGATTTGATTTTAACCATGTGTGCTTTTTAATTCTTACATTTTAAAATTTTTCTCGTTTTACGTGCTTTAGATCCTAAATTCACAAACAAAGTGAGAAGACTGAGCAAAAACCCTGAAGCTCTTGAAGCTTTAAAGAGGAGAACTTCCTGCCATCAATTTAATTTTCCTATGAGAATGGGCACTCCTCAGTTATCTATGCGTCATCAAGTGGCTATATTAGACAAAGCATTTGGGACACCAAGCAGCAGTCTACGTTCCTCTTACATTAATCCTACTTTTGAAGATATTTCTGACACTGAGAGTGTTAATAGCATACAAAAGATTGTACCTTCCTCTCGAAGTCCCATTTTTAAAGCCAAAACAGGTAATGCTGACTTGCCATCCACGCCAAATCTTTCATCTCTACAAAGAAAAGTTAATAAAGTAAAAACACTTCAGGAAGAGCAAAATAAGTGAGAATCAGGTTCAAGTTTAATATCATTCTCAAAATTTTTCCAGTTATCAAACAGATAAAATAAAGAAGTGCCAAATAGCTAAAATTGAAGATCTTTGAACTAGAATAATGACACAACTATTTAGTGAAAGTAGTTTAAAAGAATTGAGAAAAATTGCTTCCTTTACATGAAACACTCAATTACAGCTGAAACTGAATGCAAGCGTTAAATTTCTTAAGAATAAAATCCTCAGACACCTACACATTGAGATGTGAGAAATTTCGCATACAGTTATAACTTTATTTGAAGCTTGAGTTGTTAATTACAATTTATATTATTATTCTATGATTAAAATTCATTTTATGTAAGCATTATGGCTGTAAATACTTTTTTGCATGGTGTTTATGGTATGACACACAGCAAAATGAAGGTGTAAAATAATATTTGCTGATCATAATCAGTATTATGGTAGTTAGCAATAATTCTTACAATTATTTTTGTAAATGCTATACGGTTTTCTCAGCTTTTATGAATATTTTAAAAATTTTTATTCATTTACTACAAACTTCAAACAAATCAATGAATTTCAAATTTTATATATTTTATAATTATTACATTATTTTCACACTTCAATTTTAATTTTGGCTTCCTTAGAACATTTGGTAGCTGGAAACATGAAAGCTCATTAAACAACATTAAGTTGTCTACTAAAATGCTAAATGATCCTTTCTTAAATCTTGAAAGATATTATAAATACTACATTAAAGTAAGAATAATCTGTGTATGTATAATATGAAACTGTATAAAATATGAAACATCATTCACCCATATGGAAATCATACTCTCACGTAACAATGTTATTAACAAGTAAGAATTTTACTAATATATAAATCACAATTAAAAAATACATATGTTATTTTCATTATGTGACAGTTATTTAAGCCACTATTTTGTATCTGGTAAACTTTTTTATTTTATTTATGTGGTGTATTTTATCTTATTTATTTACTTTGTTTTACTTCTGTTTATGGAAAGTTCTTGGATGCAATTTTTATAAAATGTTTATTGTAAGTCCTAATCGATAAAATAGACTGATTTTCCTCATAAATTTTGTATTCTTTCCCTGCAATAAAATTACTTCACTAATCTTTATTTTTCAGATTGGGGAGGGGAGAGGAGAGGTCCACAAATTGTGCTTTACATTCCAATTATCAATACATTCAACACATTATTAGAAATACTAGATAACCAGTACATTTAGTAAAAAAAATCTGTTGTATAAATTTTTAATTTATGCAACAGAGATTATAACAATAGATCTGATTAAACATACCCAATGGTATTCATACTATATGCCAGCGCAACCCCATAAAAATACAAAGGACTCAAAAAAAACAATTTTATGATATCAATTAGAGCTGCAACCCCTAGTTATATACCATCAATCCAGACTTTCTAGGATTTTTATCCAAGTGATATTTAGCCATGCACCCCCAAATGGAATAGCGATTCACAGTTTGAATAGTACTGCTCTAGTCTATGCAAAAGAAAAATGTATATAAATGTATTGGAGCATGGCCATATACAGCAAATACCATAGTATCATAACAATATTTAAGATATTGTTTCATTTAAGCAGGTAATAATATATATGTCCATATGGAAACAAATCATTAGGTTATTTGAATAATATGAGGGCTATGGGTGTAAAGTGATGGATATCTTTGAGTGAGGAGAACTGTTTTAGAGAAACTGACTCATATTCACATTACACGTCAGACAAACCAAACCATACAGTCAGTCTGTAATAAGATACATGGGGTCAACATCTCAGGCATAAGTATAAACAATTCATCAATAATTGCAGTATTAACAAAAATAGCAAATCTGTAGTTAAAAATTAAGGATCATCCACACTCAAAGTTAGACTGGGATGAAGTTAAAATTGTCAGCAAAGGCATCTAAGGAAACAGCCCTTAAAATTAGAGAATCAATATTACACAATAAGGACTCGGATACATCATAATAAGGAGTTCACAGTTTATTTGGAGCCATTCTTAAAAACTACAGCAGATGCTACTAAAGCTACAGATGAAATCAGTATAAAGTGCAAAGGATGGTGTGTAGAAACAAGGACAAGGGGGGGGGACATTATAAAGTTACAAATGTATGAAAGTTTTGAAAGAACTGAGCCCCACCGGGGGTTAAGCAGTTAAAAACTACAGAATGCTAGTAGTTCATCCTTGGTTTAAACCCAGACAAATACGCTGGCTGCATGGTTAGTTTGTGTGATTTCTTCATGCGTAATGTGAATATGAACTAATATCTCATAAAATGCTTCAATGAAGGCATCTCTACTTTTGGCAGATAGCCCTCACGTGTTTTGCTATATTGAAATAACTGAAAAAAAAAGAACTGAGTATACTAACATAATTTTAGACCAGTGAATTTAATTTGGCATTTATACTATATATGCCAAACAATAATCCTGAAGACAAAATCTTCTCTTCTTGTATACAAGGTGTTCATAAAAGTTCTTAGGCAGCCTTTATTTTCACAATTGTTAGTCCTAGATATGTACTTATAAAAACAAACATGTTTAAATGACACAATAAATATTCATGTTATAATATTTCACAATAAAAAAAAATAATTTTGTAAAAATAACAAATCTAATTTTTTACAGTTTTACATTCCTTATAATTATATTTTATAAAAATTATACTCATTCTGAAAAATAAAACACAAGATGGTTGATGCCTGTGTAACAAAAACTGACCAAAGTATTTAATTTCAGATATTGGGATCTTTTTTTAGATTTTCCCATGACAAAAAGAATTTTTTATCACGTCTCTTGAATTAGTTAAAAAATAAATTAGGATAATTCATAGCTGAATTTCTTCCTAAAGTGATATTCCTTTGTGATTCACTAGTGTGTAGCATTCTTTAATTTATAATTTTACTATATCTGGTATGCTGAAAGCAGTTTTGTATAAGTAATTTTTGAATTTTCAAATTCTAAAAATATGTTAATAATATTTACATGCAGTTTTATTATGTTAGGATCAGAATCCAACAATGATAGGGGAAAAAAGGTCATTGGATTAGAAAAAAATTTCCTTTTTAATTTATGCAAATAATGTTAGGAGTTGTTGTGTGCCAATACATGAAGCTTTTTACTGTTTTTTAGATTACAAAATCTACTAAGATTCTGTGAATGATTTCATGTTTAAAAAATCTGCACTGATAAAATTTGTTCATGATGACCTGCATATCTGTCCTTATCCTTAATCTGTTAACATCAGGAACCTTTTCTCAAAGTGATATTTCATTTTTAGTAACACACAAATTTAAATACTTCACTATTAATAACCCCAGATGATAGTAAAACAAATATTTTAAATGAAATTTTGATGTCAGAAACATCCTTAGCAGAGTCAGTGATATTTTTAGACTATTATGTTACATTATGGTACCAAGCATTTATCATCCACCTACCTTGACAAATATTCCCAAAAATGCAAGAACTTTGCCATCCATGTAGCCTCCTCATGTATAAACTTGTTGTCAAAGATCTGCTATCTGGCAAAGCATAAGGCTTTTAATTTCTAATTTGAACTCACTTTGTTTGCAATTGCTGAACAAATTGATAGATTTAAAAGCTATTGATGCATTTCTCAAAAACTTTATTTTTTCTTTTATTTAATAGTAACATGTCTACTGATGTAAATTAGGCATTTAATTTATAATATACACACTAGGTACTTTTAGGAAATCTACTCTATTATTATAGTTAACATTAAATGCTGTGTTGGTCCCTAGGGATCAGCCTTAGACCGAAAAAAAAAAAAATAGGACTGGTATTTAATGTGTTAATAAAAAGTGTTTTTAGTGCAATATATCATTAGCTGGTAAAGAATCAAATTTTCTCTAAACCAAAAATACCACCCAGTGTCTCTCATACCACATTACAGGTGTAGGTAATACCTATACATGAACATTAGGTTCCTAAAAAATGCTGTGTCGTGCAGACTCATGTTCTATGAATAAAAAAACTGGTGCATCATGTTCCAAATTGAGTCTGTCCGGCCCCCCCCCCTTTTTTTTTTTTCTTAAAAGAGATAAATGTCTATTAAAACAATAATTGGTGAAAAGTATTAGCTATTAATATTACATAATGGTTCCTTCATTAATACTAATCACTATTAAATGATATTTCCTATTTGAGAAAATATCCTCTTCTGAAATTTGTACACTATCTGCTTAACTTTTGCATTCTATGTTTTCAAAAATATATGCTATTTTTGATTTTGTTTGCTTTTAGCTAACAGGCCTTTATAAATTTCATTATACAGAACAAAGCATTAATGAAGTTCTCTCTTAAGTTTTTGCTGTTTTAAAATAAAAAATTTTCATTTAGAAAATTAAATTCCAACTGATTCACTAATTGAAACATAACCTTTCTTCTCAGAGTTTCAAATTTCCTTTGAAAATGATTATCCTTAAATGCTTTGTATTTTAATATGCTGATTGAGACATGAGGGTATTCTTCTGTTATCGGTACCAGATTCATAAACGTATGCATGTATGTAATGTACATATGTTTATATAAACACACATACGTAATTGCATATGCATATACACACATGCATAACACATATATACATACATGCACATGTGTATATACATACATATATTTCTTAATCCAGTCACAATAACAGAAGAGTAGCAACATGAGTTGTTTTGCCATAGGTCCTTAGCAGAGACAAGTTCTTTGGTCATTGTTAATAGTGTTATCATGAGTGTTGCAAAACTGCTGTGTTGTAGGGAATTTTCCTTAATTCTTGAACCATGCCAGAATGAAACTCTATTGTAGAAGTGCCATGTTATATATATAATGTATTATTTTTTATACAAAATATGACTTTCAAAAATGAACCTCTTCTTCTCCACACAGACCATTTCTGGTCAGCCATGGTTTGATCCTTAGCTGTGTTAAAGAGCTTATACCAATGCAGTGCAACATTTTTATAGCATGTTAACATTTTTATACTATGTGTGTTTTTTTAATGATGTTGTTCCCAATGTTTCTTACATATACATCCCATTTCAGAACAGAAATTTTTTAATTTATTTTTATGTTATGTAAAATTTTCCACCAAAAAAGCTCCTTAAACTTTTTACCATACAAATACAGCTCGAACAAGCACAACTAAAGATAGTAGGAAATATACAGTTAGCATTCTAATTGGTATACAGAACGAATATTTCATATATATTTGAAGTGGGAAAAAGAGGAATAAACAAAAAAGTAAATAAAGATGACAATCTAAGTAAAGTAACTGCTAATTCATCCTAACAAGGACAGACATAATGACATATTTTTAGTTATAACAAAATTAAAACATTAAATCGCAAATCAATAATATGTCAATAAAACATTTAAGAATGTGCCAAACAAGATTACCATGCACAAGGCATAGCTAACAAATCAATCACAAAGTGAATTTGGGTCAATCCCATCTGACAGGAGATGATTTCAACATGCAAGAGCAACTTAATCATCACTCGCAGAAATAAACAGGGCGGCTTTCTTAATATCACAACTGGCCTTCATGCCAACTGTCAAGCAAATGGAAGAGTGGCATTCTATGTCACCTGCCATTCGCTTATTGCCACACTTGCTCATTCTGTGTCACTATCTAGCAGACTCCTCAGCACACCTTCTTTTAAACCTTGATGTAACAATACATCCTTGTTTAGTATTTATCATAGTGGCAACATTGTACTAGAATTTCTTGAATAAGTGTAAATTTTTCTTAACACCATTGGTTGTGAAAACAAAAAATGTGAGTAACTTCAGCGTTTCAAACTAAAATTGTAAACTTGTATACTTCTTTTGCGTTTTAATACTCATTAAAATGAATAGCAAATTAAAAAAATATCCCTCTCATAATGCATGAGAATCTGATTACATTTTTACTATGATTAATGGTAATTATTGTTAATAATTTGGTAGACTGAGAAAATGAGTGAAGATACAAGAGAACATTTATGTAATATTAACAGATGTTCTTGCTTTCTGCTTCAGTTTGGTAAATAATCAGGTATTAATTTAAAAGTCAAACAACAAAAATCAGCATTATATTTGCAAATTTTCACAGGAATAGTTTTGATGGTTTTACTGAACCATCATCCTCAGCTGCCAAAGTGCAAATGAATGAGATAGGATATAGTGGTTAGATAAGAATGGCTGGACAGGAGTTAAGCTACTGGCACCACCTACTGATGAAACAAGAATTAAAATATAATTTCCTTAAGGCTGAAGGCTAAGAGGGATTGGTCTTAAGAGTCGTGAACTAGAACAGAAAGATTTTTTTTTTAGTGTGAAATGCCTCTAGAAAATCTAATTCACCAATGGAAGAAGTTTTTTGAATACTTTTGGCTGCAGAAAAATTGCAAGTGTGATTTCTGGATCAACAATTTCGTGCAATAGAGGACTTCTATGTTTCCCTTTTTTTTCCTCAAATAGCATCTGATGTAGAACATAATTCTTAGCTCATCTTGAGTCAAAATAAAAAGCAGCTGTTTTATAAGGATAGAGAGAATCGTACGGAATTATAGCTCGAATGCCAATTGTTTTATGGTAGACTAACAGTCTGAGGAACTTCACCTATTCTTAAGAAAGAAGATCAAAAACTGAATGCTATTATTAACTTCTATATTAATCATAAACAGAAGGTTGGGGAAGTTTTCTGAAATAAATGGAAACAGTGCTTTGAAGTCTTTTAAATGTTTCCATAAGACAAAGATATCATCAATGTACATTGTGCAGGAAAAAAAAAAGTTTGAGTTCATCACTGCCTCTATCAATCACGACAAGGAATGTATTGAACTCTTCTATGGTTAATATCTGTGAGCCAATCACACTTTTCATATGGAAAGCCTCCCACAGGCCCAAGAAATGAGGGGCGGAAGGAGTAATAAGTTTCCACTCAACATTTTCATATGCTAAGAAACGCCTAACATTTTTTGAAGTTCACATTTTTTAATTCATTTCGTGCACCAACATAATCTGATCCACAGTCACTATAAATTATTTGTGGTGTTCCTCTACATACAGCAAACGATTTTAGAGCACCAATAAAACCATTGGAGCTCAAGTCATTAACATCTTCCAGATGAATAGCTTTTGTGATGAAGCACACACACATACATATATCTTTGTTGGTCATATTCCTCTGCCACGTTTATGGCAAACATGAAATGGGGCAGCAAAATTGGTTCCGGTCCATGAAAATGGTCTCCCTAAAACATTTACTGTAGATGCAGGAAGGTCATTCATAAGTTGTAGTGACAGTTCACCACGATGACAAATGCGAATTATACAGTTTCTTCTAATTACTGATCATGGTCAACTGGAAACCTGAGTGTAGATATTTCAAATGATAATGATTTATACGTAAGTTCGTTATGTGATTGTTTTTCAGTAGAGTAATTGAATGCTTAGTTTCTTCTGGCAAACTTGCAATTTTTAATCTTCCCCAACTCATACAAGTCCGCCCTTATCCAAAAAAAGGCTTAACTGATATAACTTACTGGAGACATTCAAGGAATTATGGTTTTCTAAATTGGTAATTTCAGCATGAAATCCAGAACTTTGAATTGCCTTAATTATAATTTTGTAAGCTTGATTATGTTCTTTTACTTCTAGGTAGGGTGTCAGAATTTTAGATTTCCTGGCATTACCAGTAAACCTCAAACACCAAGCCATAACCCTAAGCAATCGATTCCCCAAAGGAAATTTATTCCACAATTCTTCAACTAAGCTTAACCTTACTACCATACTCTTAACTATAATTCCCTTTTTCACAATAGCCTTATCTAATTGAGGCCCCTCCAACTGCATAGGCAAACATTCCTTACATTTGGGTAACCAATAATGTACGTAAAACCACTTTTCCCTCGAAATCAAACCTCCAACTTCCCTTGTCACTAAATCTGCTGGACTATCTTCAGACCTGCAGCAAAACCAACTTTTAGGATCTGATTTTTCCTTAACTTCCAAAACATAATTAGCAACAAACTGTTTCCAACATTTGGCACTTCTCTTAACTCAATATATAAAGCTACTTCCGAGTCAGTCCAATTTATCTGGTTAGTGACCAAATCCCCCAAAAGACTGAAAATGTACTTTCCAACTCACACACTGATTAAAACTGCCATTAATTGAGGCAATGTAATTTTCTTCTGAGGAGCAATGATATTTTTTGACATAACACTTTTATATTACCACAACCATCCTGATAATGAAAATAAGCAACAGCTCCATATGCATTTGGAGATCCATAACAAAATACATGCAATTCATCCTGACAATTCACACATCCCAACAAACAACGCCTTTGTAACTTTATTTGCCCTAACCCTTTTATTTCCGAACACCACGTTAAGTATTTTTCTATGAGATCACCTGGTAACTTTTCATTCTAACTTATACTTTCCTCCCAAATCTTACAACAAATGTTTATTGTGACCACAAATGGAGCTGAAATACCAAACAGATCAAAAACCATGGCAGCTACTTGCAGAACACCGCATTTATTATTCTTCACGGAGCTCAATTTATCTAGCAATGGATTAACATTAAGGAAAAGGATATCATCCTCAAGAATTCAATTCACACCTAGCACTTTCAGCTGTCTTCTACTATCCTCAACATTAATATTATTCAAACCTCATAATCTTTCCAATTCAGGAGATTTGAATCTCAATTTTCGCAAGTTAAATCCACCTGCCTTCAAAATTGAAACAGTATCACTTGATAAATTATATGCCTCATTTGCACTTTCTGCAAAATATAACCATCCACCTACAATGATGTATTTAACATGTGTACTGAATCATGATTAGTTTTCTCATATTTCCTAATGTGGGTTTTAATAGTAATAGTAGTATAAAAATTGAAATTTTGCAACCAAACGCCAGCCTATTCATATGCAAAATTTTATCTGACATTCAATAATATATCTAGTACATTAGGATTTAAATTTGGACAAGTTTCAAAACAATCAATCAATGACATAGCTTTCTTAGTTTTTGAACTACCATGTATACAACTGCTCAATAAAATAAAATATTCAATCCCTCCCGCATTCTTCAATAATTTCTTTACTCTCTTGGTAGCAAATTATTTGTTTATTCGCAATCCACTAATTTCCCCCCCCTCCAAAAAACTTTCGCAAATCGTCAGTCTTCTAGTCATGCAAAAATTGTTTTCTAATGCTGAAGGCAATGTTTCCCATAACAATTTTGTTTCTTATCAACCATCAATAAATCTCAGATAATTTTTAATTGCTCAGTTAAACACTTTGTCAGTAATAGATAATTCATCTCTATCTCTTATGCCTAAGCTTTCCGATTCCCATAACACTTGAACATCTGTTCCTATACTCAAGTTAGAAGATACTATATTTACACAATTAGATTTATTGCACATCTACTGAATTCCCTGCTGAGTAAATGCAAAAATTGTCGATATGCAATTAGGAGGTTTATTTATTTTCTGAAACCCAGAACACTCAATATTATTCCAAAACATCATCTCCTCCAATTAATATGGTTATCGACTTATCATAATTTTTACATTTATCAGCTAAAATAATACCCTGGCTTGTATTTTATCATTGGGAACAGCAATTGGCATGGCCTTAATTGTATCAGTAATTAATGCTTCAATTTCAATACATTTATCTGAACTATATCTGCCCATTAATTTTATTTTAACTACATTATATAATTTTTCGGTTGCTTTTGATGAACCAAAAGACTAAACTGATAATATTTCCATTCTTATAGGCTTTAATTTTAAGGAATTAGCTGAAAGCTTGGTGCACCAAGAACGTTCAGATCCATTATCTAACCAAATACATGCAATTTTTGAAATGTTTTACTGACTTACTGAACTGGCGATAACTGAGCATGTCAACAAGAATATACTGGTTTTTGATACCATTCAATTACACTGCATAATGACTGCATTGTTTTCTGACTCACTTACAACTGCATCAACTGGCCTTTGTTTTTCAGCTTTATTTAGATCATTTTCATTATGCAACTAATAATTATGGAATTTACTTTTGTAATACTGAAATTCACGACTTAAATGGTTTTTAGAAAACATTTAAAGCACTTATTTTCAGCTTGAAATTTATTTTTCCGATCTTCTGCTCTTCTAAATTCAAAAAACTCGTGATCTGGGCTATTACAAAATACAGTGGTGGCCAAAATTGTGGACACTTTTGGAAATTTTTATGTTTTGGAACTTTGCATGTTTATAGAAAACGTTATGTTTCACAAAATGCAAAATGGTATATATCATTTTAAAGAGAATTTATTACTGAATTCAATACAAAACATAAAATTCAATTATTTGCAATACAAAAAAAGTTAAATGATAATAGTTATCGATATACATTAGATAGTGATGATTGCAGTGAGTTATCAATACTTAGTAGGTTAACCTTTATTTTTGATTACAGCTTCCCATCGACGTTTCATTGAGCTGACAAGAGTTTTAAGCTCTTCTTTCATTATTGCATGATGCCAGGAAACAATTATAGCCTCAATTAGTGCTCTTTGTACGAAACCACTCTTTCGTGTATTTTGGCCGTGTGGCAAGGAGCAGAATCCTGCTGAAAAATAAATGAAGCATTGTTGGGAAAGAGATCTCTGATGGAAGGTAGAAGTTTTGGTTCTAGAATAGTGTCAATGTATTTTCTGGCATTCAGTGTCCCATCGATGACCATGAAGGCGACCAATACCATCTGCTGACATGCATGACCAAATCATAACACTAACTGGGTTCTTCACAGTTGCTTCAATGCAGTCAGGATGTAGCTCTTCTCCTATTCTACGTCTTATATATTTTCGTCCATCACTACCGAATAACGATATCTTAGTTTCATCACTCCATATAACTTGTGACCACTGATCATCTGTCCAATTAATGTGTTCCTTTGCCCACTGTAGTCTGGTTTTTTGTTGCTGAAAATTAGGATAAAGCTTTTTTCGTGGAATTCTACCTCTCAGTCCAACATCTGTTAATCTTCTCCTCATTGTTCTTAAACTGACAGAAACACCAGCATCATTCAGATCACTTCTGATGGCCGCTGATGACATTTTCTATCTTGGAGACATAGTCTTTTTATTCTTCTGTCATCAATGGATGTGGTGCACCTTTTTCGGCCTTTTCCTTCTTTGCTTTTTATTGAGTTTGTCTCCTGATATCGTAAACAAAACTTTCGGACTCCAGATGTAGTTACTGAACCACCCGTCTTGCAATTTCAGCATAGGAAAGACCACTTTCTCGTAACACAATAATATTACATCTCTTTCTAGGTGTCCAATCTACTCTTTTATTTGATGTCATTGCTTCTTGCCTAAATATTAAAAATTTTTACAAAAATTCCTACTTGTAATTGCAGTGTATAAGAAACAGGGCCTCCTTCTACAGAACAAAGCAAAATAATGAATTGTTTCAAGTGTAAACATGATATCAGCTTCTACTGGCAGTTACTAACATTTGATTGGTTCTCAGAACAAGAACAGTGATTGCCCAGGAAAGCTAGACATTACAAACCACTTCATAACTGTGTTTTTTATTTATATTAAAGTACATATAACTTTTTTTGTATTGCAAATAATTGAATTTTGTGTTTTGTATTGAATTCAGTAATAAATTCTCTTTAAAATGATATATACAAGTTTGCATTTTGCGAAACATACCATTTTCTATAAGCATACAAAGTTCAAAAACATAAAAATTTCCAAAAGCGTCCACAATTTTGGCCACCACTGTACATAATTCCTTTTAATACTGGTGGCATACCTTCCAGTTGGCCTCCAGGGTTCATAGCTACATTTTAGTTAAAAAAATAAGCACCTATAAGCACTTTTCAAGCACATTTTAAGAAAAAAAAAAAAATAAGTACCTGTCTAATTACATTATACACAACTGCATAACCTTAAAAGAAAAATTAGACTTGTTATTTAAAATATGAGAAATTCAGTATTTATTAAGAGAGAATGAGCATTACTCAACCATGGGAATTTTTTTTTTTTTTTTTTTTTTTTTAAGTATTAAATAACAGTTCAATTTACAGAACTAGTTTAGAATGAGAGGAGGAAAACTATACAGAACTAAACTACATTCAAGATTTAATAATGAAAATTCAGTTCAAAATAGAGAAAATAAATAATAATAAGTCTTTTTATTATATTTGCTTGGCACCTAAAAATAAATACATACAATTTATTTTTGCACTCATTAATATTTAACTAATTTAAATCGAAATTCTGAACATTTTTTAAATTTTCATTGTATAACAGTTTTCCCTTAACAGATAGCGCAAGCAAAGTAATTAAAGTAAAAATAAGTTAACAAAAAAGGAACTTTTCTGAAATCAGAAGACAGGAAATTGCTTGAAGGAAAGGGGTAGATTGTAGCTGTTCTTTAGATTTTTCAGCTAAATAATGCTTTTGACATTTCGATATGTGCATCATATAAAAAATAGCCCAATGGAACTGAAAAATAATCTACTTAGCAAGCACAGTAGAACTCTTTTATCTCAGTGAAATATCGCAAACATTACTGCTCAATACGTGTGCCTTAATTCTTCCACACATGATATTAAGCAATCGGAATCAACAGCTGCCGGTATTCGGAGAATAAATAACTAAATAAAGAAAAAGCCCCTTTGCTTCGTCTGGTTTTCACCATCATGCGTCCATGTGGCATATTTATCATTGAGCAAGAAACGTCGCGCTCCGTGCGATATCTTTGCCATACTCATATTGATTAATAAAGAGATTTACCAATCTGGGGTGTTTTTCATTCTAATTTTGAACTGCGTTAAATTTCCAGAATAGAATCATTCTTCGCTTGGGTTGGTAGACCGCAGAACTTTTAGTTCTATTCAATCCAGTTTGGAGAGTGATAAAAAATAAAAAAGTCCATTGCTTGCTTTACTGCGAACTGTAACAGTTTCAGCATTCGAGATTTTGCAGAGAAAGGGGAGAACCTCCAACTTCCATACTGTATAATGCATTGGCAAAAAATAAAAAACAAATTTTTTTTTGACTATTTTGCAATTCCGAATATTATTCCTTAGAAAACTAATCTAAGTTAAAACACACTTGCCCATTTTTGAAGTTTATCTATACTTCAGTTACTGCAAATATATTATTATAAATATTCAAACATATACTCATAATATAAGCATACGGATCATAATGAATGCGAATATGAACTGACCACGCAGAACGAGAATGTAAATTATTAAAATCTTGGTAGAAATTCAAACGTGTGTAGTATTGGGTGGAAGCAAAAGAGAATACAGAATGTACAGAAATTTTCTACCGCTTTTGCAATTCTTTGATCAATAGAACGACGTGCACCTGTCTGTACTTGCGAGCACAAAAGGTTATGTTAATGCAGAGAAAGAGGTGAAAAGCTATTTTTTTTAAAGCTATGATTCACCATCTGACGTTCCATATAAGGAAGAAAAGTTGTTTATTTAGCTCGGCTTTGGTACGGGGAAAATGTGCGTACGTTTTTAAAACAAGACACTAAAAGCAAAAAATAAGCACAAAAAAATAAATAAATAAATGCTTTAGAGAAAAAGTAAGCACCTATAAGGGCTTTTATACTTTATTTTCAAATATAAGGACTTATGAGCACTTGTAAGGACCACTACGAACCCTGGATTTCACATGATCAATGTATCTTTTATTATAATTAAATCTTCTAAAGTTATTTCCAGCTTCATTATTATAAGCCTCTATTTTAATTTTAGGTGAATCAGGTTTTATTCAAAATAAATATGTTCTTTCCCTAGACTGAATTTCACCTTCTAAAAACATAAGTACATCCTGGAAAGTGAAATCACTCGGCCATTTTCTATTAAACTCCAAGACCAGATATTTTGTCATTTTATCGAAAATTATCGGCATTAACAAATTACCAACTGTATTAGTTTTTGTACCTAATTTTTTTAAACTAACTATGTCTTGCAAATTATGAGCAGCAGGAATTTTCAATAAATTATTCATACGAGTTTGAATTTCCAAACCTATTTGTGAGTATATTAAGCACTACCTTTTAATTTCTTTCCATAATCACTAGCCCAGCAACCGAACTTGCAGCTTCACCACTTACATATGATTTGATATAATTAAACGTATCTGTTTTAGAAAGAGTAGAATTTTTATCGAGAGCCAACTAAAACTGACCAAAAAATTCTAACCACAATGACAGATCCCCATAAAATTGCTTAATATGAAGTTTAGGAAATTTTATCGTTCTGCTTCCATTTATAAGTGGCGTCAGACATTTCAGGACTCTTCAAACTCACGATCTGATTTCTGACCCTATACTTCCAAATTGAAAGTTTTTCTGAATAATCTATGGAAGTAATTACATCATTTTCAATTTCAGCAACAAGCAACAAACCCTCAATACCTAAGCTTAAATCATTTAGCGCACTTTCTTTTTCAATAATTAACTACAATTTTTCATTCAGTATATCTAAAGCAACACTACTTAGATTTTTAAACATGTCTTCAATGCAGGTTAACAGTTTTGTAATAGCAGTTCTAACTGACTTATGCTTATTTTTTGGACCTGTCTAACACTTCCACCTTTACTTATTTTATTACCTACAGTGCTGCTCTAATCAAAATAACGCTTCTAATTTAATATACAACAAGCATATACATTAAACAAATAACTTAAATACATAACACATACAACAATATTCTAGCTTCAATTATTACAAATACAGACCTACTCTTCAAACTACTTCAAATCCTAACATCACCCTAACCATCCAAACATTTCTACAACACCCAATAAATCATTTCAACATCCACAAATTGAAAGAAAACTAACCAGCTTACCTCAAACAATCTGCCGCCTTCACATTGCAATTTTCCCTCTTCAATGCTTTCCTTCACAACAGATTTTTACCACAAAATCTTCGGCCATATCCTCGTATAATACCCTGATATCCCAATTCTGAATCCATAAAATGTTACGTAGAACCAGGGAAGAACTAGGCAGCTGAGACACATATTTAGCACAAGACTACATTTATTGGTGGCACAACACAGTATGACCAATTTGTACGTGTACATACACTTACTCAGTTTCAAATCATATGGACATCAAATAGCACCGGATTTGGCATGAGCTTAAAATAAACAACATTAACAAAATGTACTTGACTCCTTCTTCCAAAATTGAAATTTAGCCTTAATCCAAATATAATTCTTACATTTTTTATGATTTATTTTTAAAGTTTGTATTTTTAATAAATTTTTCAAAAATGTTCTGCATTATAACCTATAAAATTTTTAACATCATCTTAATTATTTCTAGGCACACCTGCAAAAAATTAGTTTTGTATTCAACATTTTCTGAGATATACATGAATTTACATATTGACACGTTCTGAAATTTGGCATATTTGTTACAAGCAATAATAAAGCCAAATGTGATTTATGCACTTTGTTAAATTTATTGAAAGTATGAATGATGACTTTTTTACTCTCGTGTTCAATGAAAAAAAGGTAAGAAAAATACGTTGCTATAAATTAAGAAGTTCCCCAAGTAAATCTTTGAATTTCTCCACAAACTTCGCACAAAATGTTGGAAAATTTAATATTTAGGCTGAAATATGGGAAAAATTGTCATGTCAATCTCAGAAAAACATCCGATTTTGTGTCAAAATATCTATATTAAAACAATCCTAGATATAAATCTAATATATATTGTAAGTCACGCTTTCGATACATGAAAAATGCAACTTGAATTTCGCCAATAGGCCCAGTAGAATGGGAGATATAGAACTACCCCCCTTTTTGTGCACGTGCAGTGTACCTTCACCAAAAACAGGTTTTGGAGGCAACTTAGTGAAAAGATTTTCCATGTTGCATATGACATTTCAGCCAAAATGATGACATTCATGCTTCCATAAAGAGACTTTCTACATCGAAAGTATATATATTTCATCTTAAATTAGATGATTTTAAAGACTAAAAATTTTTCAGTTAGAAACTGGAAAAAACTATAAAAAGTACAAAAATGCTTCAGTTGAAGGTATCTGTAAAGTTCAATGTATCCAATTTTCATGTATCAAAAGGTTCATTGTAGCCATATAAAATAGCATTAAAAGTAAGGAAACTGGATGGTACTAGAAAGTAAGAAAACTGGATGGTACTAAAAAGTAAGGAAATTGGATGGTACTAAAAAGTAAGGAAACTGGATGGTACTAAAAAGTTTGTTTACTACAGCAGAGTTTAACTGCATATATGGTGTTGAGAATGAAATATGAAAAAATTATGTAATTTAGCTCTAAAATTAGTAGCTCTGACACAACATTTACACTTTCTGAGACAAAACAATGCAACTTTGTATGGCAATATTTTATTTGCTGTAATTAAATGTAGCATAAAATACAGCCTATAATATTATTCAATTTCTCTAAAAGAGGAAAATCAAAAAAATATGATAATCCAAATTTTACATATAATTTAGGATTTCTTCATAATACGAAAGAATTTCCTCTTATTTCTCAGTCACATATTAAAAGTGATATTTACAATATATGTATATATATATTATATAGTTTTTTAGAAATATTTAAAATTTTACATATCTGATACTGCTACAATATACATATAATCCAAATGATTTTCATATCACAGCTCAAAACTTGAGACCTTTATATGCTGCACTTCATTCCTTGCTGAAAGATGAAAAGTTATTTGCATCTTTAGTCACTGCAGTGTGAGAATAAATCAACAAGAAATGTGGAAAAATTAAATAAAATGAATATTCATAAAATTTTATTAAAATTGTGTTTGGTACTCATGACAATAATACACCTAAATATTATAATTACTTGTAGTACACGCACATCCCATGCATTAAAAAAATTAGTGTGTAATAGCATAATAAAGAATTCTTTACAAAGTAATTTCCAAACTACACTTGTATAATATTAGGTAACATAATTATTTATATTGAGCTCTTTTCATCTAATCTATGCAGCAATATTAATTTTTTACTATTACTATCTTATTTTATCAAGCAAGCAGTTTCAAATTTTAATACATCAACACATTTGAGACACCATATTTTTTTTTAAATTTCATATGGAAATACACAGTTATTAAAAAAAAAAAAAAAGAGGGCAACAAAGATACTGCATTAAATTCTCATCTAACTTGATGGAGTTTTTTAGGGGAGGGGGGTTAAAATGTATCAAAAATGATTCAACATGTGTGTATTGCATCTGCAGGTAAAGTAAAAAAATTTTATTTCTACAGCAGTTTTACTTTTCTTACATGAATTCAAGTTTTAGGTTGTTTCTGGAAATCCTAGTTTTGTTAACAATGGTTACAAAATTTAATTCTTAACTGCACAATTTTTATCATTTGGCATATCCTAATGAGAACAAACCAGGTAATCTTTTGTTCCATAATTTTAATTGTAAACTTAGTTTATCATATGTTAGTCAATATAAAATTAATGCCCACCATTTCAGATGTGGACTTGTATTAAAATTATTTTTATTATAAAACACTTATCCAATCACATAAGGACTGTCTTTTAGAAATCAATAAGTTAATTTTTTTAGAAAAATAACAAACTGAATAATTTATACAGTTAAAAGTCATTAATCCGGACTCGTCGGGACTTCGGCAATTCCGGATTATCGATTTTTCCGGATTATAGATCATCAGTTTAAATCTGGTAAGATGGCATGCAGAAATTATAAAATTAAAAATATGAAACCGTAATTTATGAAATAAAGAACAATTATGATCTAAAGGGTATCAAAATTTACAAAAAAAAAAGCTTAATATTTATTTATTTACTTTATTAAACATTTCTTTCAATGTAAGTTGTTTCGTTTTATGTGATAATACTTTCTCTTTAATTCTATAAACAGACATAATTTCTTGTTCAGTTACAAAGTTCCGCTGTTTAAGTCCTATAATTGCTGTGTCAAGAATACCGACTAATTTGTCAATCGAAATTTTTTCGTTTTCAATAACCTCTGTATCACTTTCTTCTTTATCGAAAGTGAATTATAATGACGAGTAATTTGATTTAAATCATATCAAAGACAGAGTACATCGAGATGAAATACTACATTTAGTAAGGAATTATAAGCCAAATAAAATAAAAACATCTGTCCTGAAGATAAGGATAGTGCTGACAGATTAACTTCCGATTCATTGCGCGCCGCGGCGTTCCGGCGTTTTCCCCCCCGGGCCACAGAGCAGCGTGAAATTGATAAAAAGATTTCGGAAAGATTTGAGAAATGAAGGATATGCCTTTATCCATTTTTTTGCAGCAATTCCACTTTTTGTTTATGGACTTCTAAACATACTTTCGCTTTGTAGATCCTTTACATATTAGTAAATATATATCGGAAATTCTATTTGACATAATCGAAAGTTCAAGCTTACTTTTATAAAATTGCTCTAACAGTCTGCAAAAAATAATAAGCCGGATCCAATTTGCAGATTCAGGAACAACGCAATCTGCAACATTAACTGAATTAGATAATTTTAGCTTAGCTATACCGTCCGTTAAACATTAAACGCGCAAGCCTAACCATATTACGCGCATGCGCACATGCATATTCGCAGCCGTAAAAGTCTTACGCGCATGCGTTAACGCGACACATGCGCAGAAAGTTTGTAGCTTTGAGGTCCGGATTATGGGTGTCGGAATTAACGACTTTTGGCTGTACCATATTTTTTAATTCTTATTAAAATTAAAAGAATATGTAGGATTTTATAGCACACAAAATGTAAACGAACTTTTCAGTTTTTTTCTGTTCTTTCAAAGCCTTTGTTTGAAAGATGAACTAAGAAAAAATTGATTTACTTTTTATAAGAAAATTAAATTATTTTTATTGCGTACACTGACATCTTATATACATCATAAAACACAAAATATCTGGCATAAAAGCGCAGCATTATGAATAATATTCATTCACTTAAATAAAATAAAATTAAGTGAACTAGTGAAATTAAGTATTACACATTTATTAAACATTCCTGAATAAGCACCACATTATTAACCTGATATCTATTATTCATTATAAACAACAAGTTCTTTTGGAAATTTTTGGCATTTTCAATGCTACAGTAATAATTAATTTTTATATTTACTAAAAATATGAAAAAGATTTTTATTTATGCTCATAAAAATAAATTTTTCAGTACCAAACTTTCAACATTCTATGAATGAATGAGATAGAACAGAAACTATACCTTCAAAATACGTAGTATCTGTTTGACTATCAGGAAGAGGAATGAACGGTGCTTTCATTTGCAAAATATTTTCCCATTCAATATTTTCAAAAAGAGGCCATGTTTTCAAATCTGAAAAATTTAATTATCAATTAAGTCTTCATCTTTTATATGCAAAATTATAATATTTGTCTGATTCTCTGTTTTCTTCAAATGGGGAAAAAGGTCAAAATTCTGAAAATTAATTCAACGTTATGTTTTCATCTAACAGTGATGCAGATATTATTCTGCTTTCACATACATTCATTTTACTTCTGATATCAAAAATTCAAATAGTCTCATTATTATTCTAAAATATATGATACATATATTTAATAAATAAATATTGATATATATATATATATATTTTATGCATTTCACACCTCTAAAAACTTACTTTATAATAATAGTACTCAAAGAATATAAAGTAAATTTCAGTTTTGATAGTCTAATTACTAGCCAAGCAGAATAACAAATTTGTTACTATATTATAAACTGCAGTTAATTAAGAATTCTATTTATAAAACAACTCAATACTATAATAATTCAGTCCTTTAATATAATAGTTTTAACATAATACTAAATTTAATAGTAAGCTTAATTATTTATTATAAATATATATATATAGGAAGAGAAGTTTTTCCTTTATTTTTATTTTATTTATTTATTCATTCATTTTATTTAATTTATTTTTTAATAGAGTTCAATTCCGGTTACTAGGGGAAGGGGGAGAAAAGTAACACCAAAGGGTACAACTTAATCGCTTTTGTTTTCAATTGCTCCACAATATTCGTGAGTAGTGAGCCATAATAAAGAACAGATTAATTTTAATAAATGAACCATTCTGATCTGATCCCCAAAAAGAGTGATTTTGTCCATCTTTAATTTCCATACTATGAAACCAGTTCTTATAACATTTCCATAAAAATATATCACAAGAAATATTAAATAGCTCAAGCTTTCCTACAAAATATTTCAACAACTATAAAGTAAACCAGCATGAATACACTGAATTCCTTGTGAGTATATGGTAACCACTGCACAATGCATCAGTAAAATGCCGAAGCATAAATTTTCTATTGTAGCAGTCCTGCTCTTGATCAGCACAGCAGTTAGCACTACAGACCATATTGTTGGACCTGGATTCAAATCCCAGACAAGGTCTGAAATTTGCAAGTGCAGCACTTAAAATACTGGTGAACTGAAAATCCTCAAGAGGTTTGGTGATAAGAGAACAAGGGTGAAAGACCTTTGTATCTGCACACCTTTGGGGTTGCTCTTATCAAAATTGGGACAGAACTTTCCCGTTCTTGTAAGTGTAAAATCGATTGCCTGTTGTGAGCTATGTTCTCAGTAATGAGATGGGTGCTGGCCATTTCAAACAACAATAATAAAAATCACAGGGCATAAAAAATAAGCATGATATGATATTAAAAATAAAGTTGAATGCAGAAAAACAGACAGAAATTTTTTAAATTGTTTGCTTATGTCATAACGGATGTCTATAAATTCCAAAGAATCATGCAAATTTGAAGAAAGTTTGTATTTAACAGGAAAAATTTATCAGAAAAACTTTCATCTAACTGGGCTAAGTGATTTGGAAAGTAACTGTAGAAATATAAAAATGAATCAAATATGACTTTTTTTAGGATGAAGATTTTGAGCACGTTGAAAATATCACAATACAACTTGAGATAAAGAGGTCAATATGTAAAAATCCTATTATATAATGCTACAAGGAACATATATTTGTAAAAGGCAAATAACATGCAGTACAGACAAGTAAAACAAATTTTTTTCCTTGTCCACTTTAACTGGAATTTCGTTTTATTGGCTAAACCTCCTTCTCATTTAGGCCAGTTAAGAGGAAGTCTACAGTATATATATATTTAATGATTTCCATCGATTTCAGTATTATGAACATAAGAGCAAAGTACTCCTGGAAAGTTTAAATAAACATTCATCTGTGGTCCAGGAATGAATTAATCCTTTTTACATCAATTCCTTTGGGGAAAAGTATTTCAATTGACAAATGGCTTTCAGGAACAAATTAAATTCATGAACTGACTTTTTGCTGCATACCTCCCTTCTATAGGTGTCTAAAGGTGTCCTATTTATATAGAAATTTAAAAATTCATCTTTGCTTTTTTTTTTTTTTTTTTTTTTCCAAGAATAATTCACTTGGCGAACTTCTTAATTTACAGCAACCTAATTTCTTTATTTTTACAGATATACTTAGAAATACACCTGCTTTACGATGATGATAAAAATTTGATTGTTTCGAAAAATTTATAAAAATTATTTTAAAATATCAATTAAAAAAAAATTTTTTTTAATGAGGGAAATTTATTTTGAATGAACCTAAATTTTGAAACGTGAAAGGAAGAATCAAATAAATTTAATACAAAAAGAGATATTAATAAATATGTACAAGATTCAATTAACATGGAGGAGCTAAAATTTTGAGAGCTAATTTTTTAAAAACTACTCATCTGATTTTTTCAAAACTTGGCAGTTTGGCATAATTTGAGTTATAGAATCAAAATGGGGAAAATTGATATGTTATTTCAGAAAAAGTCAGATTTTGTGCGAAAATACCTATATTAGAACAATACTATATATAAATCTAATACATATACGAAGTTGAATTTTGTCATTAAATATAAGTTGAATTTCCTCAATCGGCCTGGTAGAACAGGTAACACAGAAATGCCCCACCCCCTTTTTTTTTGCACAGTGTACTTAAAACTTTCGCTTTTAAAAGTGAATGATGCAGTAGTAGTAGAAATAGCAAAGAAAAAGTTATGACTTTAATGTCAGTAAATAAGGGCAGGCAGCCCTGAATATCTATGAGTGTTAATTATAGAAAAAATTGCACAACCCAATTGTTTTTATCCACAAAAAAATTTACTCACACATTATAGATACAATACCCTTGGATAATTATTAAACTGTGAAACTATGTCAAAAAAAAAAAAAAAAAAAAAAGAGAGAGAGAGAAAGAGAGAGGTTGTTTTTATACTAGATAAAAAAAAAACTAAAATACTATAAAAAACATAATGCATAGGAAAATTTGATGAACATCTATAAATTAACTATTAATCACAATATTATTGAGATGAAGTGAATGAAAACAGCATATTTTCTTTCAGTTTGATTTTCATAGAGCAAGCAGTGGACCAATTCAGAATCTCAAACATTTTTATCTTCAGCAAATAGTTTTTAAAATCTTGAATAACACTAATTTGGAGTAAAATATGCAAATAAAAATTAATCTCCTTGATGCAACATTAATGATAAACAAAGCTTAATTAGAAAGAAGGTGATTATGAACTGCTTTTGTAAAGCATACTTTAGACATAAAAACAGTCCAGAAAGTGATTTGAAATCATTCCAGAAAATTTAATTCAGCTAATTCCAGAATATCCAGCAATGCAGTATTCTGGAATTCTGATTCATTCTTCTGACATAACTCACATGTCCCGTTTAAATTCTGAAATATATTTCAGAATTTAATTGTGTCATAATATAGGTATTTTGTTAATTTTTAATTAACAAAATTTGTTTAATTGTGTCAAAATATAAGTTTCTGATTATGGATAACTGATTGGCACAGAAATATTTGAAGAAATGAAGAGCAAAGATATTGGTCTTCGAAGAAGAAAGAGATGAAAATAAGAATGTAACAGAAAATTTATGCCAACCACTACATAAGCATGTAAGTTAAGAAAAATAAAAACAATTTACTGAAACAAATACTAAAGGTATACTTTTTATACTATAATTAAACTTAAAGTTTCTGTTATGTAAAAACAGAAAAAAGGAAGGAAATGAAAATTATAAATTCTCAGGATCATGTAACTGCAGCTTTTATTCATTACTTTTTCTCAAAAATGCAGGGACCTCAATAGAAATTCTACAAATTTATATATAATTCTCAACATAAATTATATAAAATCATGATTATCAAGGCATATGTTATGAAATATTAATTACTGAAACTGAGTATTCTGTATATAGCCTTTTCCCTTCTTTTCCTTATCAGTTTCCTGCAGTGATATATTATGCTTTTAAATTATGAGGAGATGGCTGAACATGTACCTTTCGCACCTGGTCTAGCTTCAGCTTCAAAAGTCAGTAACATATCAATAGCACATTTTGCAGAATCTGATAAAGCTTCATCTTCTTGAGGCCAGGGTATATCTGCAAAATGTTAATTAATGTAAATAAATCCAGGATAATAACCACATAAAGCTTTACTACAGTCAAAAGTCTTTAATCCGGGCTCGTCGGGACTTCGGCGATTCCGGATTATTGATTTTTCTGGATTATAGATCATCAGTTTAAATCTGGTAAGATAGCATGCAGAAATTATAAAATTAAAAATATGAAACCGTAATTTATGAAATAAAGAACAATTATGATCTAAAGAGTATCAAAATTTAAAAAAAAAAAAAAAAAAAAAAGCTTAATATTTATTATTTGTTTACTTTATTAAACATTTCTTGTAAGTTGTTTAAGTTGCTCCGTTTTATGTGATAATACTCAAGTCCTATAATTGCTGTGTCGAGAATACCGACTAACTTGTCAATCGAAATTTTTTCATTTTCAATAACCTCTGTGTCACTTCTTCACTATCGGAAGCGAATTATAATGATGAGGAATTTGATTTAAATCATATCAAAGACGGAGTACATCAAGATGAAATACTACATTTAGTAAGGAATTATATGCCAAATAAAATAAAAACATCTGCCCTGAAGATAAGGATAGTGCTGACAGATCAACTTCCAATTCATTGCGCGCTGCGACGTCCCCCCCCCTCCTGCAGAGCAACGTGAAATTGATAAACAGATTTCGGAATGGTTAGAGAAACAAAGGATATGCCTTTCCATTTTTTACAGCAACTCCACTTTTTGTTTGATGGACATCGAAACATACTTTCGCTTTGTAGATCCTTTGGCAGCTCCAGCATTGGAAATTCTATTTGACATAATCGAAAGTTCAAGCTTACTTTTATAAAATTGCTCTAACAGTCTGAAAAAAAAATAATAAGCCGGATCCAATTCGAAGATTAAGGAACAACACAATCTGCAACATTAACTGAAATAGATAATTAGATAATTTTAGCTTAGCTTATACCGTCCGTTATACATTAAACGTGCATGCGTAAATGTATTATGCACATGCACACACGCATATGCGTAAAAATATTAGGTGCATGTGTGAACGCTTATGCGTTGACACATGCGCAGAAAGTTTGAAGCTTTGAGGTCCAGATTATAGATCATTCCGAATTAACGACTTTTGACTGTATATTGTTTCATCAAATGCATAAATAGTACATCTTATTAAAAATTTAAACAAGCAAGCACATAAATGTAGATTTCTTCAGATATTAAACAAAATGGCTGAAGATTAAGCAGGATAGAAGTACAACCAAAATGTTTATATTTTCTCTATTTATTATTCAGTTCCTGTAGTTTAAACTATTAATTTATCTATATTTATGTATAAGTATATCTACACACATATATATATAGCCTTCTAAAAGTCAGGAGTTTAGTAATTTCAAACAAAAATTTTCACAGTGCAACAGATATAAAGCAGACTGTTTGATTTACATAATAAAACCCTGTATCATTTTCATATTCGTTTCAAAGTGATGTATGAAAACATATACAGTGAAAGTAAAAATTTATTTACAAAAAAGTTCACCTAAAAATTACAATGACAAAATGAAATACAAACTCTTTGGAAACTTATGATAAATGTTAAAAATAATTACCTCTCTTTAAGATGTTATTAAACACAGCCTCAGCTGTAACATCATTGAAAGGTGGAATACCAGTTAAAAATTCAAACAAACAAACTCCTAAGGCCCACCAGTCAACAGGAAAACCTAAAAGCAAACAAGATTACAAAAATTAATCAGCTACATTTCTAAATTTACTAGACAAATATATCTAAATCTGTCTATATATATAGTGTTAAAAATGTTGAAAACTTAAATCAAGTGCTATTGCAGGTGAGTTTGTTAATTAAAGTAATTAAACAAATAAATTAAAACTTCCCATGACTATTTAGTAAAAACATATTAAAAAATACTTAACACTTGTGAAAAAATAGAAATAACTTCAAACAGCCTATGGCCAAAAATACCGTTGATAATGGTTTAAAAGAAAACACATCAAAATGAAAATTAAAATAAACAAATTATGATGTAGACAATTTAACAACCTCAGATTAGATTCATTAGGGGTGGTCATTTAAATACACTGCCACCCAATTTGCAACACCAAGAAAGAAAACAGATATCACAACAAAATTTATTTAGTAAATAACATGCTGACCAAGTATCAAATGATTAAATTTATAGACTTCTGTGAAGTGTAGTTCCTTCCAGAATCAGTATCCAGAGTAGCCGCCATTACTGGAGATCACCACTACCACACGCCTCGGCATTGATTCAAAGAGACTTTGGATGTGTTTCTGGGGGCAGCAGACCAAGCAGCTTCCACACGTTGCCAGAGTTGATCTGGTGTGGCAGCTTGAGATGGAATCTGGGTCAATCGTTCAGCAACCATGGACCACATATTTTCTATCGGTGAAAGATCCGGAGAGCAAGTTGGCCAGGGAAGCAATTCAATCTGGCGATTGACAAAGAACCCTTGGACAATGCATGCCAGGTGTGGTCACGTATTATCCTGTTGAAATATGACTGTGGGCAAGTCCTGAAGGTAAGGAAGGACAACTGGCTCCAACACCTCGGAGATGTAGCAATGGCTGTTTAAAGTACCGGCAATGTGTACTACAGAAGTGCGAGAGTGATATCCAATGCCACCCCATACCAAAATACCAGGTGCAGGGCCAGTGTGGCAGTGCAGAATGCAGCTGTTCAGAATCCTCTCTCCACAGTGTCTCCAGACTCTAATCCGAGCATCATGGTGTTGCAGACAGAAACGTGACTCGTCAGTAAAGACAATTTCATTCCATTCTACCGTCCACATCCTTCTTTCATCGCACCATGGGCGGCGGAGACGTCTGTGGTTCTGCGTCAAGGGTAGACGAAGCAATGGACATCTTGCGGACAGACAACTCTGCTGTAAACGACGTCGAATGGACTGCATGCAGACACTGCATGATGTGTTACAGACTGAATGTGCTGTGCTATGGTTCGTGATGTGACTGAGCGATCCGTCACTGCCATGCGCACAATGTTCCTGTCATCATGTGAAGTGGTGCACTGAGGTGGATGCGATCGAACACGTTGGTCCGTCGTACCCTCCTGCATCCAACGGTCACATATCCGCATTACAGTTGTTTGGTTTCGTCCAACACGACTACCGATTTCCCTGAAAGATAATCCACACTCTCGGTAGGCCACTATCCTTCCTCTGTCGAACTCGAATACTTGATCAAACGATGATGGCTGTTTACTATGAGGTATAGCTGATCTTTTTTTGAAAAAAACCACACAAAAAACACAATTGCCGAACTTGAAATCGTCGAAAACTCCAAGCCTTAAATAGCGCTTTGAAGTGGCACCACAGACACGTGTGATGTGTGTCTGTGCTGAAATTCTAATCATTTGCATATCTCACCTCCACTAATGCATGTTGTAAATTTCATGTTATTCGCATGCTTCCTTCAGGGTGTTGCATTTACGGTGGCCAGCAGTGTACTTTTATTTTCATTAGTGAACATCAAAGAGTCCCACATTTTCCATCAAGGAACAAAATGGTATGTAAAATTTTAAACATCAATATTAATTTAACTTGCATTTTAGTCACAGATGTGATTGAAAAATGATTTATTAATTATACATCTAGAATGTAATTATTTTTATGATTTTCATAATTTTGTAGTTTTTTTGGTTTTTAATGATTTTCATTTGGTGTTTTAAACTATAGCAGGTTCTTTTGAATTTTTCTAACTATGTGTATGGTTTTTTATCTCTAGCTTTTGTTTTGAAAATAGTTTCAATTATTTTTCAGTTAAGAATTTGCAAATATAAGGTTTCCTAAAAGGTATACAGGTGTTATTCTTGATTTTTGAAAGCACACTTATTATAATAGAAAAAGAGTGACTTTTGATTACTGGGAAGAACAAAAATGTTTTTTACAGAATTTTGGATGTTAACTAATGGAAGGACTTTGCATGTCCCCCTCCCCAGATGAGTCTAATCTGAAGTTCTTTAATTGGCTACACTGTAACTTGTTTATTGTACTTTAATTTTGTAATTTTCATTTGTAAGTGTTTCTAATTAAACCATTATGAACAATAATTTTTCACCAGAACAGTATGACATTTTAAATACTTTTAGTATGTTTCAAAAAATAATCTTCTAAAATTTTAATATATCTGTTAGTTTCTCTTTCTCTCTAGAATTCCTTGCATTCCTTTCTTTGGTGAAAGATGAGTGCTTAACTAGGGAAGAAATTATTTTGCAGTCACAAGTGGATTAAGGTTAGATCGTCATTGAAAATGCCAATTATGTAGTGAAAAACTTTTGAAGAATCACAAAAATCACTTGATAATCCAAATATCTCTTTATTACATGTTCATCACCCTATGGCATGGCAATCACAATGGGGCCAATATGCATGCCTTTGATGATGACACGTTGCATTTTTAATAGAAGCAGCTAAGCAAGAGATGTCTTTCAGCTAGCAAGCATAGGGGGAAATGAGGGTTGTTGGATTGCAATGGTATTTATAATAAAATTTTTCGTAAATCTGATTGTCTAAAACTTATAGGCAATGCACAAGTTTAAGATGACATAATGCAGAATTAGTTTTCAGATATGATGCAGTTGAGAAAGTTATTTCTAGAGAGGAAGTACCCAAATTAAAAATGAGCAATTAAGAGGCCTTTTAAGTTATAATTTTGATTTGAATATTTTTATCTTACATATTAACCCTTGATGTACAATGATGTCACTGATTTCATGTGCTTTTATAGACGTTGACGTCTTGGACATCAAGAACAGTCTTCGGTGAACGATGCACAATATACTATTATTGTTATATAGTAATGTAAATTTGAAAATTAAAAGTTATGTTTCTAAGCTTGCACATGAGTGTCCAAATTAAATGACATTCTTCGAACACATATTTTATTTGTAAGTCAAGGGGTTAACTTATAGGCAAGGAAGTACCAAAATTAAAAATGAGCAATTAAGACGCTTAAGTTATAAATTTGATTTGCATATTTTTATCTATACAGGTGAGCTGATTTTGATCGGAGAAGTCCTGCCAACTAATTATCAAAGTTATTCTATTATATTAATGCATTGCATTTGCAATAAAGAGAATTTAGTTAATTTACTCACAAATTGTGTGCATTATAATTTCAAATTTTCATAACAGTCAAGAACTCTGTGGAATCATTTCGTTAAAAACCCTGAAAAACTTTTTATTGAACATTTTTCAACTATTTTAGAAACAAAGCTTAAGAAACTTCAAAATTATGTTTCTGTCAATTCACTCTCATTTACTTTTATTTAGAAATTATATTTTATTGTAATATTATTAAATTACACTTTTAAGTATTTTCTAATTTACATATGAGAGAATCATGAGTAATGATGGGGTCCTAGTGAAACTTACAGGCTATGTATGCCCTTGATGCCTGCACATTACTAATAAACTAAATATTTTAAAAACTTTCTTTTGTTTCACTCATGCTTTCTTCTCAAAAGGCTTTTTTCTCTTTGAAGGGGGGCCATATGCAAGATAAAAAATGTGTAAATCAGCTTTATAATTTTATTTGTAAAAGCCTTTTAATTGCTCCTTTTTAATTTGGTTATTTCTTCTTTATTCCAAAAATAATTATAACATTTCTGGACTACATCATTTCAGGATTAATCTATGCCACAAAGAAAGCATAACGCTGATGACGCAGTTATTTCTAAATCTAAACTCTGAAAACTGAAACCTTTGTACACAAAAACCTTCCTCTTTGGTGAGCTGCCATATTGGATTAATGTTTACTTTGCTTGTAACTCTGTTGCTGCTTGAACACTATTTCGCTGTGCTCTGTTGCTGCTGCAATTGTATTCAAAATTGTAAATGTTCTGAAAATAGGCACGATTAGAGTGCCAAGTGAACTGTTCTAAATGTGAATTTAAATAAAAGTGGAATTATTACTGCCACGACTGCCAAATTTCTTATACATTGTGGATCGGCAATTCAGTATTCTATGCAATCCGTATTCTTCCTCTTCAATATGGATCTACATTCTACACCTAAAACACTGCTACATCTTTTTCCCTTTTTTATCACATATATATATAGAGAGAGAGGGAGAGAGAGAGAATAACAAAACAAATACATAAGTTTTAGTTCAAAGGGGCAATTTGCCCTGAAGGATTATTATTTCTGTTTTGGCATTTTGCATTAGTTCACTATAAATGTCCAATTCATTTTTCAAATTGTTGCCACCAAATATTATCACCATGTATTATATTTAAAGAAATTAAATAGTGAAGAATCTGCATGAATGCATGTATGTTTCTGCATGAATGTATGTATGTTGTTATGTTAAAACAACGGTACCTAGAGCCATCCAATTTTAAATAATATACATTTCCACCCGAATATGGGCATCTGGAAGCCCAAATATGGAATTTGTTTTATTATTATCTATTTCATATTTTGTAAAATTTTAAAGAATTTTTGATTAACAAACTCAATGATTTAAAAGTGAGCAATGGCAACACTCTACAGGGGGAAAAAAAGCCTTTTTATCTCCAGCACGCGGAACTGTGTATCGGAAATTCTAAAGATATGCTCATTTGCTGTTGGACTGAATTTTATGGTTTAAGTGAGAACATGATATTTAATAAATAAAAGTAAGACACAAAACGTTACACAAACGCCCCTTTGAATGTAATTTAAAATCTGAAACCTTTCAGAATTTTTTTTTCTGCCTTACGCCTGTCTTCAACATTTCTGCCAATAGTTAACGAACAGTCCAATAAAATGTTGAGGGTGTAAACAAGCAAGGATAAAAATTAGCCTCCATAGAGTTCTCTCTAATAAACTTTAAAACATTAGGGTAGTTCTTGAGGTAGGGTAGTGCACCATCCACATCAGATCCATCTTAGTACATTATTACATATACTATATTGTTACGTAATATCCAGCCGCGGTATGATAGCTTCTCACAGGGCGGGTTTGAGGTTGCCAGAAAATGACAAGGGAAGGGAGGATTGTCATATTTGGCACAAAATTGTCCATTTGGCAACATAGTTGGCGATATGCCATAGACGATGGATGGAGAACCTTCTGGAACGATCTTACTGG
The DNA here is from genome assembly GCF_044657685.1 of Stegodyphus dumicola. Taxonomy (NCBI): domain Eukaryota; kingdom Metazoa; phylum Arthropoda; class Arachnida; order Araneae; family Eresidae; genus Stegodyphus; species Stegodyphus dumicola. Next base: position 89,295,074 of record NC_140769.1, read on the forward strand.
TTTAGCCCAGAATGTTCCCAAATCCAAGCCAAAAGCTATATAAACTCTGCTGGTATGCAAACAGTCAGTGCCTAGTCTAGCGAGTTGATCATCAGTCTAGTGCAGGGATGGGCAAACTATGGCCCACCGGAAGGTTCCATCCAGCCAGTGGATAGAATTTTAATTTCCCGGTCCAAGGCAAATTAAGAGAAATATATATTTATATATTATATATCCATCTCCTTTTCTACTTTGTTTAAATATTTTTTCCTTCCTTTTTTTTTCCAAAGAACTGATGATCTTTTTACTTTCTTTACTTTTGTTCTACAAAACATAAATCAACGGAAATAGCGAACACAGACAGCCTTTAAGCGGTAAAGTGTTAAAAGCAGAAGTTCTTTATTAGTTATAGCTGTAGACTGACACCAACAAGCGTGTATCTCTTTCTCGCAGAGCAGAACATATGAGAATTCAATATAGGTAAATTAGACCTGACATGTGGCAGACTGCACATTTTAAGCTCCAGCCAGCGGCCTTTTTCTTTTGGCTCAAGTTCTAATATTATTGATTGCATATGGAAAGATTGCAGACATATAAAATCATTATGAATAGTGGTGAAATTAATTAAAAGTATAGCGTAGTTAGTACTTGTTTGGGTTATTTATTAAATATTTCAACCCCAAATTGGCTACTAAATAACGTAAAGTTGATTCAGAGTGCCGTGCTTTTAATGATGAACGGAGATGGAAATATTTTTTACAGTTGTAAAACATAAACCATTGTCTTATTTGCAATGAAACTGTACAAGTCTTCAAAGAATATAAGATTTCCCATCATTTCACATCTAAGCATAAAAATTCCAATTGCAAAGGAATGTCCGAATAAGAAAGAAAACAAAATGCAGAAAGTCTTTGTAAAAAATTATCAGGCCGACAAAATTTTCTCAAGAAGATAAACAGTACCCAAGAAGCAGCTACACATACAAGTTACATTGTAGCATACAATGTTGTTAAAAATAATAAAGCTCTCAGTGATAAGGAGTTTGTTAAACAATGCATGCTCCAAGTTTGTATATATCACGGGATGTGAAATTTTTCGTGAATTTCAGGAAGGGCTTTTAACTTTGAAAGTGCCAATAACAAATACGTGTAATATTATGACCAATGGAGCACCAAATATGACAGGGGAAAAATTCTGGATTTCTTGGACTTTTTAATCAAAACTATCCCGGAAACAACATTGTTTTTCCGCATTGTGTTATACATCAAAATGCTCTGTGCAAATCTGCACTGAATATAAAATCCGTGCTTGATGCAGTCGTGAAGCTTGTAAATACTATTCAATATTGTGGGCTTACTCACAGGCTATTTCGAGATTTCCTTCAGTTCATGTAATCTGAATACTGTACTGTATTACACAAAAGTAAGGTGTCTTAGTGCAGGATGTCTGTATTTTGAGTTCGAATGCAGATTTCAGTGCCATTCAAACAGAATTGGATATTTTTACCATGCCTTTCAACGTAAATTGTGAAGCAGTGAGGTCAGATTTGTAGCTTGAATTCATTGAATTGCAATCTAACAATCGTCTCAAGTAGTTTTTTCTAAATATGCCAAAGTCAGAGTTTTACAAATCATTATCGAAAGTAAGTTTCCCAAATTTAATATCTCATGCCCAGAAATATCAGTGCTATGTTTGCTTCATCTTATATATATGAACAAGTGTTTTCAACTGTGAACCTTAGAAAGAATTATTTCAGAAGTAGACTGACAGATGATCATTTAGCCTCGTTCCTTAAAATCAGTACATCTCACTTCGAACCTCAATATATAGAACTTTCAAAAATGAAATTGCAATTTCATTCATCTCAGTAATATATTTAAATTGTAGTACTGTATATTTTTTTTTAATTTTAGAAAAATTTATCTTGGCCCGGCAAATTTTTTTCCCGATTTTTGGGCTGCAACTGAAAATGTTTGCCCACCCCTGGTTTAGCCTGTATCGTGAAGAGTCTCTTAATCTATTGAGTTTTATTGTCAGTCTACTGTTGAGTTGGTGCATTGTTGAGTGCATCACGAGTTGTAGCATGGAGAGTCTCGAGACTACGTTGAATTTCAAGATGACCGAACCAAGTTGGGAGCTGTACTCTGGTGCTTTACCTTGAAGCTGTCTTCACTGTTATAGCCTGATGCATGTGTTGCTGTTTGTTTTAGAATGTTTGTCAGAGTTTTTCGATGACTGTAAAAATATTGGCTTATAAATTGTGTTTTATTTCTTCATCAAGTATTGTCATTAATTACTCCAAATCCACAAACCATACATGAAGAAAAACAAAACAATATATATATATATATATATATATATACACACACACACACACACACTCAAATGCTTATGAAAATAGCTAAATAGAGAAAGCTGTTGAATGGGAAAAAAAGTTATATGACAAGAAAGTTTTTAAAATTATTTATGAATATAATGTGGAAATATGCTTATTTTTATAAGTAATAATGGCAACGAGCTCACTAGCAAGATTACATGACCATTTGGCTTGGCAGATTAGATGCTAGAATGGAATGATAATGAAGTTTTGAAAAACCAAAAGAACTCTGAATTCTTTTTATGATGTGATTCCGCTTAATATGATGTTATTCTGTTTTTATGATGCCATAGATAGACATTTTTCCTTATTATTTTTTCCTTATTTATTTTTATGTGTTATCTTCGTGTCAATTATGTTCGCATGTTTTCGTCATTAAATTTCTAAATGTCACTACCATTCTCATCAACAGTACTGTTCTATAGTTCGTAAATACAACTACATCCTACAATAATATACTAGACAATAATATTTCCAAAAGAATCATCATTAACACAATTTTTTCACAGCTACTTAGAATAAAAAGAATATGTAATACTACAGAACACTTACAAGAAGAAATACTTACTTCGTCACAATTTTGAAAAATAACCAAATTCCTCATAAAATAATTAAAAATACCTTAAAAAAAGCTGGCATTAGCCTTACCAATTTTTAGATAATTTGTTTTGGATAATGAAATTTTATGCTCAAAGCCCAATGGGACGGTATAAAGTGGATGGCTGATTCAGATAATCTAATGTAAAAATTGTATAAATGTACAGATTATTCTCGTAAATACATTTTCTTTCCTCCAAAGATTTTGGCACTATACTTTAGTACTATTGTTTTAATAGTTTTAAATTACTTAGATGGCCAAATTCTACTTTTATTAACAAATCGGGCCTTTTCATTTTTCATAGTAGCTTGACAGCCCTTTAGCTTGAAGAATGACGACTTTTATTAACAAATGATTTTTTTCCAATTTACTCTTTCTTTTGTGGCCAAAAATAAGTAATTTTAGCTGAATTAGCCATTTTCACTTATTTGTAGCAGTTTTGTTCTTCTAACAACTTGACTGACGCCATTTTGAGTTCTTTCCGTGTCTTTTCACGTCTGTCACACCCACTATAAAAAAAAGGGGGAACAGGAGTTCCCGCCAAAACTACAATCTCAGCCCATTGGCCTATGCAGTTTTAATTGTTTCTCCCACCTACATCACACGACGAGAAGGAAGGTTGGTAGGACACGGAGGGGATTTGCACCCTTTTCAAAATTTTTTCATGATGCAAAGGACGGCACCTCCCAGGTCATTTTTTTCGTTTCTTTTGTCTGTTTTTTTTTTTTTTTTTTTTTTTTTTTTTTTTTTTTTTTGGGGGGGGGGGGGGGTCACCTAATAAGACCCAACGATGTTTGTTTTCTTGCAAGTTTAATAGCATTTTAATTTGATTACAGCACCATTCTCTTTATAAAAGTTCTATCTTCTTTAAGCTGTGCAGGACCAGCCTGTACATTGTTGTAATTTTTTGACTAATAGCAGACCGCTATTTATTTTAATTTTGATTTTAATTTTACATTGCTCGGAGTTGCAATTTCATTCTTAACACTTTAATGTGTTTTTCAGCGGACGCGTCGGGAAAAAGGAACAGAGCAGTGAAGCTCCAAAAAAGATTTATTCGGGACTATTCATGTTTTTTATAAAAAAATTTCGCATCAAACAAGAGCTTCAATGGTCTGTTTCGGCGAAACGCGTAATGGTATTTAGCCTAATTCGTCACTCAGTCATTTTTCCCTTGAAAAGCCTGGCAGAGGGTATGAGTGGGTTAATTTACCATTTTCCGCTTTGTAATTATTGTATTTTTGTATTTTTGCAATTTATGTTTTCATTATAATTTTTGTATTTTATGTTTTGATATACGAGGGCAATCCCAAAAAAAAGGTCTCCTATATTTTTAGATATACAAAGAACCGTTTATTTTCTATAATTGCTACATCACTTTAAAGATTGAAGAATGCTTTATTTTTCAACATAATCGCCATTTCGGTCGATGCATTTTTGTAAATGCTGTGGCAGTTTTACAATGCCCATGTCATACCAGCTTGTCGCCATGCCCTTCAGGAATCGTTGAGGAGCTTCAGGAGCATCCAGATGATCCTCCGATCTTTACGCATTTTACGAACTCAACAATCACAAAACTCAACAAATACGAACTCAACAATCGCGAAAGTTGTCCTCAACTTTCGCGATTGTCTCGTCGGCAATTGACGGCCTCCCGCTCCTTTCTTCGTCATGAATTTCAGTACGACCGGCTGTAAACTCTCTACACCACTTGCAAACGTTTTTGACATCCATGCACGACTGTCCATACGCTTCTGTCAATAGGCGGTTAATTTCAACCGGTTTAACGCCTTTTGCATTCAAAAATTGAATAACTGCACGCACTTCGCACTTGGCGGTAACGTTTATCGGGATCTCCATTTCGAATGGCTGCCAAGCCAAGACTGAGCATCCGAGCAAAGCGCCTGCGTGCTTATGTGGTAGCGGAGAAGGCACCACTCACATACAGTGTTGCCAACAACCGTATTAAAACTTTCTCTATGTCCCCAAAAAATAGGAGACCTTTTTTTTGGGATTGCCCTCGTATTTTTAGTCATGTCATTAAAATTTTTAGTCATGTTGACCTGATTAAGGCATACCATCAAATACCAATTAACCCAGCCGACGTCCACAAAACTGCCATATGCACACCATTCAGTTTATTCGAAAGTACCCGTATGCAATTCGGCTTATGCAATGCATCCGCGACTTTTCAACGTTTTATAGATGAAGTCACGCGGGATTTAGAAGGTGTTTACGCTTTCGCCGATGACTTGCTCATAGCCTCTAAAGATTCTGAGGAACATTTCAGGCATTTGAAAGCTTTATTTTCCAAACTTCAGGAATATGGACTTTGCATAAATGTTTCAAAATGCACCTTTGGTCAAACGTCTATTGATTTCTTAGGTTTTCACCTTAGTGAAAACGGAATTGAACCTCTTCCTGACAAAGTCAAATGTATTTTAGATTTTCCTCAACCTACCACTCTCACTCAGCTTCGCTGATTTTTAGGCATGTTTAACTTTTACAGATGTTTCATACCTAAAGCAGCACATATTCTTTCTCCTTTAATAAAATTGTTAGAAGGCTATATTAATAAAAAGAAATCTCGTTCTCGTGTTCAGGATTCATCCCCACAATTAAATTGGAACGAGAATGCTGAACAAGCCTTTATTGCTGCCAAAAATGCCATTGCTCAGGCTACCCTTTTGAGACACCCTATTCCCGGAGCCCAGCTAAGCATCTGTGTAGATGCCTCAGATGTCGCAATAGGCGGCACACTTATGCAGTTGTCTCAACAAACATGGGAACCTATAGCATTTTTCTCTATGAAACTCAATAAAAGTCAACAGAAATGGTCCGCGTACGATAGGGAATTATTTTCAATTTATTCTGCAATTAAGAAATTCTGACACATGTTAGAGGGCAGAAATTTTATAATTTATACGGATCAAAAACCATTAATATACGCTTTTAAACAGAACCCTCATAAATGTTCACCTCGACAATTGCGCCATTTAGATTTTATTTCTCAGTACTCTACTGATATTAGGCATGTGCAAGGTTCAAAAAACGTTGTTGCTGACGCTCTTTCAAGAATCGAAATTGATTCCATAACAAAATCTCCATTTTTGGATTTTAAAAAATTTGCGGAAGCTCAACGGCATGATCTGGAGGTACAAGACCTTCTCAAAAACAACACATCATCTTTGAAACTGGAATTTAAACCGTGCCAGTATTCTGATGGTAATATTCTTTGTGACATATCAAAGGACATTGCTCGTCCATTTGTTCCGAATTCCTTTCGCAGATGCATCTTTAATCATCTGCACAATCTGTCACATCCAGGAATTGCAGCTACTACGAAGCTTATTTGTTCTCGTTATGTATGGCCCGATATGAAACGCCATATCAAAAATTGGGTGAAATTCTGTGAATCTTGCCAAAAATCGAAAATTACTAGGCATACTAAAGCACCACTGGGCACATTCTCTCTTCCTGATGCACGTTTTTCAGAAATCCATATGGATATCGTCGGACCATTACCTCCATCATAAGGCAACGTGTACCTTTTGACTCTAATAGATAAATTCTCCAGATGGCTTGAAGCCATTCCCATCCCGGATATGAAAACGGAAACCATTTGCAGAGCCATTTTCAACTGTTGGATACCTCGTTTTGGCTGCCCATCGATCATAACAACAGACCAAGGTTCTCAAATGAGATCCGTACTTTTTGCAGAATTTACGTGCATTTTGGGTACAAACAGAATCACAACAACAGCCTATGATCCAATGTCTAACGGCATTGTTGAACAATTTCATCGACATTTAAAATCTCCTCTCAAGGCTCACGAGACCAATAACTGGACTGAAACACTACCAGTTGTTATGCTTGGTATTCGGACAGCCGTAAAGGAAGATCTACAGTCATCTTGTGCTGAACTGGTGTACGGCACAACTCTCAAGCTGCCTAGTGATATGATACCGTCATCTAAGATATCTCCGTATGACACTCAATTTATAACGAATCTTCGGCATAGAATGCAACAATCAAATCCAATAGCAACATCTGCACATTGCCAAGAAAAGTGTATCAGGTTCAAAGTTTCTTCTACCTTCTTCGGAAACATACAATGACCTGACTAGAACAGAGAGCTTACTAAAGCTATGTTCACTAATTGTAGTAAGTGGACAGGATACAGACGAAGGGTATACAAAACCCTTTATTTTTTTCTTTATATACAATGACTTCCGTACTTCGGAATACAATGACCCTCCACTCGGGGTCTAACTTAAAAGATATCAAAATAAAACTAAACTCTAATTTAACTTTAGAATAAGATTGGCCTTATAATAACAGAAAGCGTATGTAGCACAGAGACTGTGAACACTACAATACGTTTAATTTATCAAGAGGATTAAAACCTCTGGCCTGGAAGGCAAAGTAGCAACTGCGTAACTTCTAAGGTAAGCGGCCTGCTTCGAACTCACGGCTTCCTCTCTTCAGCTTGGCAAAAAGGCCACACTTAAATACTTGGCGTTCGCCAGACAACTTTGCATAAACTCCTTCACGCTTATAATTCTGGCCGGAAGTAGAAAATAAGAAGTGATAGTAAAGATTTAAAATAAAATAAACGTTAGTAAAACTTAAGATCCTTACAAGTGTTACGTAAGTGCTACCTTAAAGTCGTGTACGCATGTATACTTACGTGTCAATCGAGTAAAGCCACCTCTGTGCCAACCATATACAGGTCCGCATAAAGTCCTTTCTAGAACGAACAAAACTTTCACAATTGATATTAACAGTCTGAAATCTACTGTGTCTATAGACCGTGTGAAACCAGCCTATTTGCTTTCGGACTCTAATTTGCCTGAACTGAAAACAAATAAAGACTTAAAGACAGTTCAGCAGAATAAATCTGCAAACGAACTCTCTAAGACACAAACTGTCACTAGATCGGGAAGACATGTTCACTTCCCTAAGAAACTTGCTTCTCATATAACAATTTAAAACCTTTTTTTTTTTTTTTAATTCATATCGCAACATATTTTCTGTTATTTCATGTTTATTATATGTGTCATTACCTTGTTATATATTGAATTGCATTTTGCTCTTTTCTAATTTTTTAATTATGAAAAAAATACCCGACAGTATGGATCCTCTGAGATAATTTCATAACCTGATGTCATTCCTTTGAATGGCCATCAGGGGAGGAACTGGGGGGAAACTCTGTGGTGATGGCAATAAGGAGTGCGCCTTGCGCCCTCCGATAAGTGTGGCAACCCTAGAGGAGAAGTTTTTTAAGAGTAGCGAGCAGAGCGAAATAGGCCGGCTGTCGGGCAGTGTGCGCAAAGTTCCGAAATAAAGCTTAATTTTTATTGTGCACTATGTCTTGTTAATATTTATATTAATGCAGTAAGAACATAATCTGTGATATGGAATTCGAGGATTGGTGGTAAAACATATTGGAAATCACCATAATACCTTGCTTACTTTTCAGATTCAAAACATTGTATAATAAGTGGCCAAAATTGAACTTTATAATATGACAGTAAAAAATAAAAATGCTTTATTTTAATGTTATTTCTTAAATATAATTACAATACATTACCATTATTTAAATGAAATTTATCAATGTTTCAATGTTCTAAAAAAACGTGGAAAAATTCCCAGATCTCGGAATTAAAAATTTTGAATAGAAACTGATCTTAAAATCGCCAAACCGTTTAATAAAAAAATTCACATCCCCAAAAGCTAAAAGTTGTTTAAGAGCTCTTCATTAGAAAAAATGAAATAATTTCAAAATGCTTATGTTTCACTTCTTGCTCAGAAACTCTATCCCACCATTTATATTAGAAATAGGAACAAATTATAACCCATGAATACATTTACCCATTCAAAAGATAACAATATTTGTCAGCGAATCCCCAAAAATATTCCACCAAAATGCTAATTCACACTCAAAATGACAGTTGTAAAAACAAACAGAAATTTCGGATGATTAAAACTAAGGACCTTCCTCTGATTCTGGCCAAAATTAAGGACTTTTAAGGACCAAAAATCGATTCCAGGAAACTTAAGGACTTTTAAGGACTCCTAAGGACCGTACAAACCCTGTAAAAGGTGGTTAATGATGAATCTTTACCACCAGGATTTTGCGATTGGGTCCCCTAAATTCCATTTGCTCTTAAAGGGGAGAGTATAGAAAGTATTTCTCCCACCTTCATAGCATGCCTTCATGGTGTAATGGTCAGCACACTCGGCGCGTATTCGACAGCTCTATGGTTCAAGTCCCGGCAAGGGCACTGCCCATTGTTCATGATTCCTACTTTCAAAAAATACCAAGGTTCGTACACATTTCTGCACACGGAAATTAAGTACTTTTAAGGACTTTTAAGGACCATTAATGAAAAAAATTAAGGACCTATGAGCAAATGCTAACTGAATAAATTCAATTAAAAATATTATCTATGCCCGAATTTTACTTTTGTAATACCATCCTAAAAATAAAATAGATCCATTATTACTAAACATGAATTAATTAACATAATTATTAAAAAGATTGAGAATGAAATAAACATTAATTAATTTATAAAGTAGCATTAAATATCTTACACTTATAATATTTGGACATATTTGAAAGAAGATAAGTAGCATTTACGTTTTACTAACATTTAGCATTATGTTGATTTTTTTCTAATGTCACATTTTGTCACATACTTGGTCAGTCTAGAGGTTTAGTAAATAGCAGGTAGATTTTATGTTAAACGGCACAGGTTAAAATGAGAAGATCATAATCAGCATGATTCATAACAAAAGACTGAATGTTGTCACTGCTGCTGCTTGTTTAGAGAAAGACCTGCTCATTAGAATAAATCTGAAAGGCCTGATGCAGGCACGGTTGGCAAGTGTTGAAAGTTAATTAGGCTCTGTTTGATGCAGTTAGTGTCATAGGTTCGTGTAGAGTTCCAGGGGTTGTAACCCAGTTAATATACCATAAGGTTCCAATAATCCATTAAAGCACTAGAAGTGATAAGTTACTTTGTATTATTTTAAGTCTCACTGGATGCAAAGAATAAGTTTTACTTGAATTTTTACATTTTTGTGTTTTATCTTGTGACCACAGTGAGTATTAATGAAAGGCAATAACTCACTTTAATATGTAGAGATAATTTTTAAGGATAAGCAATTAATTATAAATAATTAAATTAGGTAGTTTGATAACCTTAGTCGTTATGGATTTACATGGCCGCTATTAAAATTTATTTTTTAACAATTTTTGTTAAAAAAGCTCTATTAACATCAAAATCTAATAAAATTTCACAGTTTAAAATACATGCAATTTATAACACAGATTCTTAAACGATATTACAATAATTACACATTAAAAGCTACAAAACATTTGTAGAGTTTATATTTATTTTAACTAACATTTATTTTAAGTTTAAGCTATCTTTCCTGTCAAGCCTTTACTTTCCCCTGGAATTGCCAATGCCAGAGTATGTAAATCATAGTAGAACGCGCAGAGTATTCAAATTTTAGCAGAAGTAATTGAGTTTAAATAGAAAGGAAACGAGATTGTAGGTGTGCTTCTTGTATCACGAGCGTGAAGGTTGCTTGGTAGAAAGTTTAAGAACCACGTGTTTCGGCCTGTGTGCCTATTTCGACAGTTCGTTAAATCTTTCAAATACTTAATCAGAAAGTTTGCTGAATCTCAGCTGTATCTTAGAACGCGGTTAAGATAGTTACAATTATAGAGCCTCGTAGATAGTGACTTCGTTAGTTATTCATCCTGTCATTTATTTTTAGTTGTACTTTTCTATTTTTGTTTAACCGCCGGGTCGGCGTAGTTTGTGAGCGTCAAGAGAACGCAACTGTGATTTCTAAAGTGAAATAAAAAGGGAGTTAAACCCTTCTTAAGAGTCTGTGTAATTTCCAGTTCATAGCAGTCACTACTACTGTTGCTGACAAGTTGGGGCCTCCCAACATCACACATTTATGTTTTATAACAACATCACTCAACAAAATATTTACCCGTCATTTAAATTTGAAGCCTTCCCAAACATTTTGGCTAGTTTATAACGATTTCTTTGTCTTTAAGCATCCTTTCTAACAATTAAAGATTTGTCTTAATATGCAAAACAATGCTCTCGCTAATTTCTGCGTGCTTTATCTCCTAACTTGTCAACCTCTCCATAATGTACCTATGAGGGTTTACTTGATCTGTAGAAGTTAAATAGTCTAAAACCTCATTATTTGATAGACATGAAACAAAATTATCGCTATGTCTAAAAGTAACTACAAAGTCACGTAAAGGTTTACATAAACCTCTTATTTAAAGAGAACTTAGAACATAAATTATGTTATGATGCTAACAAAATCAATTACAGCTCACGGCGATATAATTAAACAAGAACAGTCAAATTCAAACTAAAAACGTGGAGTAGTGGTCAAAGATTATACAATTTAATTTTAATTTAATCTGGCTCAGTAACTCTATCATATGAGGTAATAGACATAGGAAATTCGAGTAAACGCTGCAATCATAAACAATTGGGTAATTTAAATAATAATAATAATAATAACTGCACATATCTTTGAAGAATAATTTTCTTTATGTATTCAGTTTCTTTCTTCAACACATTTCCTTTTCATTTTAGAATTTTTGGATTTAATTAAGCATTTTTGTTATTCTAAAAAACACTAAATGCATTTAGAAAGTATAGAAAAAGCGGCTAATCTTATTTCTTTAGTAATATTAACATTTATAAGAAATATGAAATATATATGGTAAAGGCTGGTTACAGATCTGATGTGGCAGAATAGTTAGAATTTAGTGACACACCGAACAACAAAATCTAGAAATGGCAAAACTTTTAGAATTTAGAGCAGGCATTGGAAGCAAAATTTAGAAAGGCACTAGGTAGCAGAATTTAGGATCCACAGAGATTGCATCAGTTGGTAAAATGCCTAGTGCCAACTATGTGTATGATGCATTAAGACAAATTAGATGAATCTTTTAAATTGTAAGCTTTCAATTTCTTTATTAATAAAAAAAAATTCTTTCTATAATGCCTGACCATGTAATAAGATTAGAGGAATTTTTGATATTTTCCATACTTCAGTCTAGTGAAAAGTAGAGAAAATAAAGGTAAGATAAACATGTTAAAAGATTCTAGTATCAGAGTAAAACATTCAAATATTACGTTTTCATTGTTCTTCCAGACATTCTCCAAAAAGTAAGAAATTCATTGCAAACTTTCTGTAAAATACATCCATTACGTGTTGATACCATGGAGACATTTTTCATTTTGTCGAATCTTCTAGAATAGCAGGTCTATAAAACTTGCCTTCAAATCCTTCTAAACCTTCCAGGCTACAATGTCTACATAGCTAATTTTGCTTTTGCTAAGAGCTGTTTTGTAAACTGTGCTTTAGAGCATTATACCTTGTTTATTTTTCAGATTCAAAGTATTGTATAATAAGTTGCCAAAATGAAACTTTATTATATGACAGCGAAAAATAAAAATGTTTTATTTTAATGTTATTTTTTAAATATAAGTACAATATATTATCATTATTTTAATGAAATTTATCAAAGTTACGATGTTTTAAAAAAAATCGTCGAAAAATTCTCAGATCTCGGAATTAAAAATTTTCTATAGAAACTGATCTTAAAATCGCCAAAATGTTGATAAGTCCCCAAATTTAGAACTGTTTAATAAAAGAATTCACATCCTCAAAAGCGAAAAGTTTTTTAACTCTTTATTAGAAAAAATTAATTTCGAAATGCTTATGTTTCACTTCTTGCTTAGAAACTGGAGTATTCCATCATTTATATTAGAAATAGAAACAAATTATAATCCATGAACCCATTCAAAAGATAACCATAAGGGTGATATCACTGTGTGAAATCTTTGCATCTTACCCTATTTCATTGATCAAAGAACCATGAATTCCCCGCTGAAGAAAAAAAGAGGAAATTTCTTCTGCATTCATCTTTTATTGCACTTCTTTATCACTGAGATCATTTTCATGATGATCTCATAACATCCCCATGTCTTCATTTAATCTTAGCCCATGATTTTGCCAAGTACTCAAGTCTGAACTCAAGATTTTATTATTCAAACTGAACAAGTAGCCACTTTTATACACCTAATGAAGGAGCTGGAGCATTCTAGAAAATGGAGAAAATTCTCCAACACATGGAACATGAAGGAAAACAAATCAACAGGAAAGAAATTTAAACAAAAACTAATTTTTAGGCAACTTGACTTTGATGGGCTCAGTATAGTCAGCTTCTTTTTGCCTAATGAACATTTCTTGGAATTCAGCATCAATCCTGCTCTTTGGATACATTTCACAGGGTTGCCACTCAAACAGGAGAATAAAATTCCCTGACTTTTCCAGGTTTTCCAGGTGTGTTTCAAGAAAATTCCAGTCTATCCGCGTAATGTACATTGGCTGTGCTAAGAGGTAAATTAATTATGGTATTACTTGTATAGTGTAGCAAATTCAGTTAATTATTCAATAAATCCCAGAGGACATTTATTCTTAATTATTCTTGGTATACTTTGTTTGATAATTTTGTTTACTTTTCCTTTTAAGAAACTTAATAAAATTTAAGATATATACATTGGATAACAAATGTATGTTTTATTTAATTATTACTCATGATCATCACCAGTTCAACATGAGGCTAATCCGGTCCTTATAAATCACAACGCAATGCTAAATAGTTAGGTTAGATTTTAGGTAAATTTAAAAGGCACTTTAACACTTGAAAACACAAATATAATTATAATAGTTGTTGTTTTCTTCACTGAAGATTGAGATTAGAATCTTCCCAATCTGGAATAAAATAAGGCTTTTTTTTGCAGACATTCTGCAGCTAAACGAAAGAAAGAAATCTATTTTAATAAATTGAGGTATTTTATATTTATTTCGCAGCATACGTAAGGAAAAAATATGTGCATTAAATTTCGTGATTGTATGTCATCATACTGCTAGAATTAATTTCAGGATTATGCCAGAGAAAATTTCCTGAAATTTGAAAATATTATTTACTAATAATAAATAAATTTAGAGGGAAGAAGCAACATTAAATTATACGAATAACATAAAAATAAAGCTAATTACTTAAAATTGAATTAGAATAATCAACGATATTTTAGCGAATATAGTTAGTTATATTACATGGTTAGCCTAGATGACTGATTACTATTTTTTTATTTTACTGCAAAATGGCAAGGTATTTATTTAAAAAAAAAAGGTTTAAAAATATTTTGCGGTAAAATTCTAGTATACGGTAAGGTTTTGGCACGATTTTGAAAATTGTCGCCAAGACCAAAATGACCCGTTTACTGCGCATCATCGTGTCACCAAATCCCATTGTACCATACATGGAGATTATTCTAACCAAAGAACGTCTATGTAAAGAAGAAAAGGTTCCATATAAGTAAAGTGCTATTACGCCGCTAGAATGCGGAGGGAAAATTTGCCAAGGGATTTGGCAACGGAACCTGGCGGCCAGAATTTCCTTCTCCGCGATGTGTACCGAAATTGAGAAACACGGTTTAAGAAGAAACGTTCTTTGACAAAAAGAAAGCTACGAAAATCAGTTTTTAAATTATTGCGAAAAATCCAAGAAGAAACGTTTTATCAAAGGACGTTTCTTCTTGGATTTTTCGCAATAATTATAAAAACGGATTTTCGTAGTTTTTTTTTTTTTTTTTTTTTTTTTTTTTTCCCCTGAAAATAACTAATCCATGAATTAATTTACTTGCGCCAAAAAATATTTTCTTTTCCTTTAGAGTTTAACCACTTGCGCTAAGACTAAACTTCACGGTTGCGGTGCCGTGCGCTACAATATAACAAGCGGTAAAGTGTCTCATTTACGCCGCTCCGCATCTGCGAGTGCAATCCAGAGCTGTAACTCGAGAAATAAACAATTTCGTTGTTAGGCGACGTGTGCATCACGTTATTTTCATTTTTGCGATAAATGCTTTTCGATGTGGTGTTCACGTCGCTCGCGGTCTGAAACAAAAGCATCTCGACGTACGTGGCACGTCTTTTTAGCGCAAGTGGTTGAAAAAATTTTAAACGATATTCATTTTATGAACTCTTGATAACCTGACCATCGAACTTCGACACCGGTTTCGAGCTTTGGCGACAGATATATCACCGCATGCACAGCTATTTCCCTCTATGATGGAACGGAGCCACGTAAGTTGCAGAGAGGTTTTCCTTCTTTACAATACATATTCTTTGATTCAAACGTCCATGGTACCGTATACTAGGATTAAACCCATTTTGTTTTATACGAGAACAGGTACTTTCTTTAGTTCATGCACTGCACATGCGATTCTCGAGAATACTGGAAACCAAAAGTTGCGGGAAACTTGCTTTGCCTTTCTAAAAGACAATCAAATTGGAGCTGCGAAAATTGGCTCTATGCCAGCTGCCCGAATGACACTCACGTGATACACAATTCGCCAAAAAAGTTACCTCTTCCGACGTCGGCGCAAAAATCGCTTTTTTTGGCGGGATCGTTGTATGAACTTCCCTGACTTTTCCAGATTTTGACAAAAATACTTAAATTCCCTGACTTTTACCTGAATTTTTTGGTCAATTTTCGAATTCCCTGACTTTTCCCGGTTCTCCCGGTTTTCCAAGTAGCGTGGCAACCCTGATTTCAGAACTTCCCACAAGCTTGGTGTTCTTTGAAATTAGGTGCATGCATGATTATGCCATCGAGGTAGCAAAGGCAAATATTCCATTAGAGGCCTCTTAGTATCGTGCCCATCATCCGTTCGAGTGTGGCTGGAGCATTGCATAATCCGAATGGCAGATTCATAAATTCATAAAGACCATCTGGCATCATGAAGGCTAAATTCATACAGACCCTCTGGTGCCATGAAGGCTGTTTTTTTTAATCTGTTTTTCATCGACTTCACTTCTATCTGGAAGTAATTTGACTTTAGATCCATCACAGAGAAAACTTCTCCACCAGCCAGGCAGTCCAAAGCATCAATGTTGCGAGGTAATGGATAGATGTCCTTTTTGGTTATGTTCTTCAATCTTCTATAATCAACACAAAAATGCTGTTAACCATTTTTCTTCTTCACAAGCATGAAAGACCTTATGGCACCTTAACCCCATTCAAATCAACTTTTAATATACAGCATCCCGAGGTAGCTACAGGTTTATCACAGGCAGTTTTCAGTATAGGTCCCCTCTCATAAACATAGGAGCATTGGTAGTTGGTGTAATTCTTCATATATGATGTAATAATCAACACCCGAATCAACAAGGGCTTTTGCAAACTGTCTGTTCACGGTGATAAAGGTGGTATTATTTTTTAACTGTGGTGCTAGTGTTAGTGGTGTACTTCTCTGGCGTATACCACTAACTGTGGTGTATGTCGGAAATTTTTCTTCAGCTGCAGCCTCACCTCCTGCACAGGTCGCTTGAGTTAGTTTTCCTCATTGGTTCGGCATGGAGAACGGCTGAGTGGTGTACTGGTGACTGTGACTGCTGTTGAAAGAGTATCATGGATAAGGTTAATTGCTCCTTATTTGAGAAGAGGTAGACTGTGCATATTCATTGTCGAAGCTGTATGCAGAGTCAGTGTCACTGTCTCATTGAGAGTTGGATGTCTTAGCAGCTCTTGCATTTTCAAACATTTGGTATGTCTCTGCATAGTACCTCAGAACATGTCCTGAGTATCCGCAATGATTACAGAGGGGCACATTATCGTCAGTGTTATTTTCAACCATGATAAAATTTTTCTGAACATAAGAAATTTGTCTTTGAGGTGAATGGTCTCAAAATGGAGAAATAATAAATGCTATAATTTTAAAATAGTATACTTTGAAAACAAGAATATAGTCATAAAAGATGAGAATAACATGTTTAATACAAGTGGTTAATAGGCAGTGCTGGCTTTGTATTAAATCGTTAGATGCGTGTTGTCTTATAATCGAAAATATCACATACTTTAATATGAGCTATGGTTTCATTATATAAAGTTTGTAATAATTTTTTGCCTCAATTCTGTTAATAATGCCCCAGAATCCATGACAATTCTTAACTTAGTTTACTAATCCTATGTACACTGTAAGAGTAAAGCAAACAGAGCATATTTTCCATACTGAAACCATTTGGCTTTTTCAAAAATTATACAAACATGTTTCCATCATTGGCTAAAATTCTCTTAGGTGCAATGAATTTTATAATTTCTTCACTTCTTTTTTCCTCCCACTTTTAATGGAATTCCACAAATAATCACCTTCAATATGTTAAATAAAACTTGCAACTTACATTTAAATTTAACTAACATTCTCTATTGTAGCAATGGCGCAAGAGCATTATTTAAATTTAATTTAACTTTACTATTTATTCTTATGAAACAACTTTCATTTAAAGATATATTTCTGACTGCAAAAATTTTTCAGAGCAAATTATTAAATAATAAGCCCTATGCTCCTGGTCTTACCATTAATATTTGTGTTAAGAAATGGCCAAGAGGTAACATATGCAGCTTGTTCTAGAACACTTCATGGTAAAAGAATTGGCTGCACAGTCATCTGTAGCTTGAATATGAGACAGATCTATTAAAGCATCCTCTATGAAAGCATCTCTCATAAACATACAGTGTTGTGAGCTTCATTATAATTGATTAACCAATGAAATCAGTCTTTAAAATTCACATATCTTTTATCAATTAAATCATTTTTTCACCCGAAGAAAAACTTATTTGCGCTTGAGCAGAAATTTATATGCCATCTAATTTAAATACAGAGGTCACTCTGAAACTTTTTAGATACATGTCGACAATTAACAGTAGATTTGAAAATATGAACTATTTTAGCATCGCAGATAATTTTTTCTGAGCCAACAGCAAGTAGTTTAGAGAAGTATATTTTTTAGGCTAAAGGAAAAATGGAGCTGATGTAAAAACATTATTGCACTATAATTTTCTATGGTTTTAAAGTAGGATTAAGTCAAAGAGAATGCATTCAGCATCTACATTTAGTATTTGGAAATGAAGGTCCATCTCGTGCTGCTATGTTCAGATGGTTTACAGAATCAAGGGTGTTGTCAGCAGTTATTCTGGATAATGTGTCTGCCATACGAAAAATGTAATTGATGATAATCGCTGTATTTACCAAGTGATACAAAAGGAAATTAATATTAGATCCACTGCCATATATAAAATTATTCATGAAAAATTGCATATGAAAAAAAAAACTAGTTTGCCATTGGGTTTCCCATAATTTAACTGAGCATCAAAAAAGAAAAGCATGTCAAAATAAGTAAAGAAACCCTTAAATTACTTAAAGATGATGGCCTGGTGCCAAAATATTCACACCATTCTTTTGACATTCCAACACATCAAGAAAGTAAAGTATGGGTCTTTGAAGATGTTCCCACACTCACAATGGCGAAAAAGCAAAGTGCCATGAAAAACGTAATGTATGCCATTTTTTTTTTTTTTTTTTTCAGAAGTACAAGACTGGTGAAAACCATCAAAGCTGGAAGGACAGAAAATAGTCACAGCTACCTGATACAATACTAAGTGTTTATAATTTTAAAATCAATGAAATTTAATGATGCTTCACATTTTATCCTTGCTTTTATTTCATCTCATTATGTCAGGGGATTTCCATGTGTTAAATTTCATGAGTATTACAGGTGCTTGCCCCTAATTTTTATTCCCAACAATGAACAAGTTTTCCATCTCTGGTCTAATTTTGATGTTTTAAATTTATATATAATATTCTTAAATTCGCAATTCTTTGCTTTCTTTACTTTCACTCTTTCCAAATCTGTATTTCTTTAGCAAAAAGCTTATCTTTCAAATATATTTTAAATATATCTTAAATATATTTTAAATCAACCATGTTACAATCAATGAAACAAACTAAACTTTTAAAATATATTTTTTATGTCAAAATCAATTAATTATATTAGAACTAGCCAGAAAAGTTTGTCTTAAATCTTTCATTAAATGCTCACATTTTTAAACCTCTTTTTTTTTTCAATTTTTTAAAACTAAAAATTTTATTTTTTTTCACTATACACAACAGAATAACTCAAGAAATTATATCTTATATATTTATCTTCCAGTTGACAAAGAATGAGACAAAGCAATGAGCCAGTTTGTTTAATCCTTTAGCATTATGTGTCTGCTTCAGCTACCCACCTTCCAAAAAAGGAGCAATAACTAATAAAATGGTACATTTAATTTTTAAGCATACTTGTTAATTTTTCAGATGGTATTCTAAAATGCTTTTATTACAATTGCAAAACTCAGCAATTACATCGCCACCTAAGCTCAGTATGATATTTTCTATGGAAATTTAGTTTATACAACATGTTATGTAAAGCATAAATTAGCTTCATAATGCTACTTTCTGTAATAAAGTTTAATGTTAGAAAAAACTGAAAAAGCTCATTTATTTTGAAATAAATTAATGTTGTTAATTTCTCTCTTCTCTGCCCCCTCCAGCTGGATTATTTCCAACAAAAAATTCTTTTGATATTCTTTGATATATTCCAAAATTAAAAGTTAAGAATTATAATTTCTGTTTTAAAATAAATTTCTGAATTTTCGTAGCTAATTTGGCACTCGTTCTTTATCTGAGACAAGCGCGTCACCTGCATCACCCTTGTTCCGGCTCTATGCAAACTTGTCAAAATCTCCACCAGCTTTGATGGTTAATGGGATTTCATAATAAGATAAGATGTTTTACTTTCATATTTTTAAGGCATTTAAAAATACCTCAGCTTTTATGTCTGAAATGCTTCCCCCCCCCTTATATAATATTAAAGGTAGGCTTTTGATGTTCAATCTAATAACAAATAAGATGAATGCTTTTATAATTTTAGACAGGAAGAATCTCCTTCCTTTCATTTAGTTTTCCTAAACCATAATAAACTGCATTTTTTATAGGCTCAACTATCTGGAATTTTTCCATATCTGCCATTTCTTCAACTTTCCAGACAGTCAAACTTTTACTGTATGTTTATGCCATCAATGCATGTTCCCCCCCCCCCAATTTTCTCCAAAGATAAAAGGAAGTTATATCTCAACAAAACCAGAAGCTTTGTTTGCTTCTCAGCTTCAGTTTCATTTGCTACTAAGACAGTTTTTATTTTCTAAAAGAAACTGCAATCATAACTGCATGATGTAAAGTGTTGGTTTTTTTGGTACTTTCTGATTATCTGCCCAACAGTCCCAAAATTTCATGTTTCAGCATCCCCCCAAAAAAAATCAGTATTTAATTATTAACACAACTATGTTAGAATTATGCAATCTGAGTAGAAAAGTCTTTATTTATATAGCTGCTTCAGTCAAGGCCATTCCTTATCAATAGCAATAAAATAATTAAAAGAATATGGACTTCAATTTGAAAAACCTTACTTTTCTGGATGGCCAAATATTTAACTTAATAAACAGTTATTTCCCATTTTACACATTCGCAATACCTTCTGTTTTTGAAAAGACTACTTAGAAATTAAGTAAGAATTTTGTACCATTAAATGGATACATAAGAAAGGGGGGAATGGGCTTAATAAAATATGAATGTGAAAATACCAATAATTATTTAATTTTCTCTATATACCAGTAATCTTCGTATCAAATAAGATCAATTATAAAATACCAGTCATGAATTATTATCATAGTAATGAAAGAAATAAGCAACAAAAATAATAAACAGTAATTCCTTACTGTGTTCTTTATGCAATAAAAGCTCAGGAGCTAGATAATCAGGAGTTCCTAATATCCGCTGATTGGATGAAGGTTCTGGTCCTCTGCGTACACTTTTAGGTGTTCTGTATGGTGTTTGAGAAAGATGCAAAGCCTAGAATAAAAAAAAATTTAAAAAAAAAAAAGAATGAAATAATAATAATAGTATTCAATTTTGATTTAAAAACAAAAATCATTGTTTATTGCAAATCCCCTCCTTCACAATTATGTAAATTTACTTTTGCATAGAAGCTCGTGAATTTTATATAACAGTATGAGATTTTTATTATGTAAACAAATGCAAAAGAATTCTTCCCAGATACAATATGACATAAAAGACCAATTACATAATAAGTACTGAAACTCTAAAATTCTCAAGTTTTCAACAGCTGGAAAAGGGCAGAGAAAAGAAATGAGATGGAAGATTGGATACTTCCTTAAGTAGCCACTGCACTTAAATTTCAAAATTGACACACTTAATCTGCAATGCACAAATTTCAAATTCTTCTGTGGTGGCTGCCCTATTAAGGAAATACCAAAGCTTGCTATTAATCAGAAACTTTCAAAATTTTAATGATCAGGTCACACTGTTTCGCAGAGAAAAACATTTTTATTTACGAAATTTATTCAGCAATCAAATAATGATGAAAAATATGCATTCAATTTGTATCATTTGAAAGTATGTATTTTTTTATTACACAACTTATTTTTAACATCAGATAATATCAGCTGATAATTTTTAAGGATGAAGATTGTCTACTTTGAATTTAAATAACAAATAGGACTCACAATTTTTGAATGAACTTTTTTTTAAACTTACACAGCACAATATTGAAAAAATAAAGATGGCACTGTTTTTCAAATACAAAAGACATATTTCATAAAAATCGATTTTGAAAGTAAGATATAGCTAAAAAAAAACACATAAAAAGTATGGAACACATCACTGCCTGCAAATTTATGCTTAAACCAAAGTTACTATTTTCAGTAAAGTGGTGCTCTTTAAATTGTATTTTTACTATACTTATAAATTTTAAGTTTACTGCATGCACACAAATTAGTTTAATATACATATAAATTTATATGATAATAACTTTTCCTGTAATCTTGCAGGTAAACCCAAAAACTTAAAACTAAGAAGAAAGTCTTTAAAAATAAAATTACATACATTAAAATTTCAAATCAGACAAACTGCAGTTAAAAAGTCCTGGAACATGTAGGAACTTTTGGTATAGTACTTCAAAACAACTGAGTTAAAAATTTAGCTATCTAAATTTTAATTAAAGACACTTTTTAAATAAATTTTATAATCATAATTCATTAAAAATGCATTTTATAGCAATTAGCGACCGACAGAAGCAGGAATAGTGTCAATATGCTTGAATAATAATTGAATTATGTACAGTCAGACAGTAATAGCAGGAACTTGATGTAAAGTACTACATAAGATCATTAAAAAAAATCTTTTTTTTTCATATATTACAGACTGGAGCACAGATTTTGAAGAAAAATACATAATTTTAATTTCAACTAGAGATCATCAGATGAGCACATCAATCGTGACACAAAAAACAGTTTTTCTATAAAACATATCCACAAAACCCTACTTGAGTTGATATAATAATTCTTCTCAAGCAGTGACTTCTTTTTCAAACAATATTATCCCCTAGACTCTTTCTAAAGCAGGTTTTACTCTAAACATTAGATTAAAAAATATTAGATTACAGAAACAAAGTAAAATTTATTTCCATTACCAGCCGGTTAGAAAATGTTTAGTAGAAAGTAAATTGTGAGACAAGAAAATGCACTTTTTGCCAAGGTAAGCTTAATTTTCACCCACTTTGGATGCGGTTTGTTCACTTTAATATTAGCTTATAAGCAGAACCCACTTTTTTTTTTTTAAATATATTTAAAATATCAATTTTTTTAAGGCTGAAAACTGTTATCCCAACTTTTCCTTAAAATGCAATTATAGTATAATAAGTTGAAAAGTAACTATAGCTTTTATTTCATTTTTATTGAGCAATCATATATTTATAATTTTAATTAAATTTCCCTTCCCTGCAATTCTTAAAATGAGTAGTTTACTTAAAATCAAACTAGACTGGAGAAATAAGACAACCATTTTCATGAAAATATATATGACACTAGCAACTTTCTAAAGACATTACTAACATCTGAGAGTAAACTGATAAGATAAGATAATTTTCTTTATACAGTCATTTGTAATTTCTTGAAATTCAACTAACGTCCTCATGTCTCTTCCTTAAAATTCCATTAAAAAACAATACAATTCTACAACAATCAATTAAGAGAATGCAGAAAATGAGAATGGAACAAAATAATAAAGAAAGAAAATCACTTCCTGAACATATGCAAATTATCTTTTCTAATCAGCATATGATGCCCTTTTTCTTTCAAAGTCTTCTAGTTCAATACGATTATTAATAATTAAACAATAATGGATTAAATATTTTAATATAGAAAAATCTGGGACTGTTAGCAAATGTATAACAGCTAAAGAAATCGATTAATTCTGAAAAAAATTCAAACAATCATTAAATTATACTACAGATTTTGAAAAACTTAATAAGTTTATTGACTCGTCAGCTACTGCAAAGCCTGGAGTTCTGTAATGACTAGTTCAATCATTAAATAAGAATATGCTTAAAAAATTGTTTAAACATTCAATTCGAAAAAAAAAAATCTATATGGATTTTTGAAAAATTATGAAATATTGTATTTTTATCACAAATAAATTAAGAGTACAAAATTTAGAAAAGGGGGGATTCAATAAAAGAGGATCAAAAAAAGATATTTCCAGGTTTGATGCAAAAAAACACAAAAACCAACCTAAATAAAAGAGGGCCAAAAGTTCCTATTTCCTTTTCTCAGAATATATCAGAGGCAGATTAATAGGGCTACATAAGTTGAAATTGCAAGATATCCCGAAATCATTAATTAATTTTAAAATAGTAGTAAACATAATATTGTGTGATGTATGATTGTACAAGATTATTTAAGAAGTTCAAGTAAGACGGGCTTTTTATAAATCTGCTGCAATAATACATTACAGTTTCCCTTTATTTAATATAAGTCTAATAAATTTATAAATATTTAAAATACATACTTACTGCATGAATTTTTGAATCTTTACTTTTTGAATTACCAGGAGTATAGAAAACATTGCTACTCTTCATGTTTTTCAGTTCATTATTTCCAAAACTTGCATCAGGACTACTGTGCTCTGTACAGCTATACTCATTCAATCCTTTAGTATCATTCTCAGGTGTTATCAGTTTCACACTATCCAGACAAAATGCAACATTTCTTTTCAAACTTTTCTCTTCAAAGAATGAAGAATGTAAATGACAGGAATCTACTGAATCAGCCACTGAATGACTAACAGAAGTTTTAAAGTTACCTGTTGGTTTATCTTCACTTAAATCAGTCGTGCTCGAATTTGAACTTAAAAATACACTATCATTTGATGTATTTATTGCATCATTAGAAAAGATTAGAGACATTTTACTGTCACTAAGTTCATCAGAAACTGCCGAATTATTACTAAACTGCAGGTTTGCAAACATAGATGAGATTCCAGCAGATTTTCTTAGTACCATGTTTAAGTCTTCATCTGAGTCAGAGGAGCATTTTCTTTTCTTTGTTCTCTGAATACATATATCTGAACTCTGACTTTTACTCACTTCACTTCTATTACTTTTCTTCACTTCTACATTTTTACAATTACCAGAGGTACCTGAGCTTGATCTAATTTGACGGAAATTTTTTGTTGGTCTTGAGGATAAAATTTTTCGTTTTTTCTTAGGACAGTACGGTGTGCAGCTAGAATTTGAACTGTGGCTTGAATTAGAACCAAAAGAGTCACATCTCTCTAATTTCTTCTGTCTGGAGTTGTCTGAAATCAAGAAAAAGTTCATTTTGGTAAATATATTTCTAATTCAAACTAGCACTGCCAATCTAAATATTAAATTTAATCATCAACTCTTTAGAAAAGGACAATATACAGTCAGCCCTATCTCTGATGACCACTCACGATTCTAAACAATTTCAATCATCTGTGAAGGTGATCATCTTAGAGAAAATGGGTATTGGTGATCTTTTACTTAATTCTTTTAAATATAAGTTAATATTTAAAAAAATATAGAAAATAGATTTCATCCGCAAAGGATGAAAAAACACAGAAAAAAAACCTTACGTCATAAATTTTGCTCAGTAGATTTAAAAACACTAATTTATTAAAAGATATACATCAAATGAAAGTTGCCTAGTTGATTTTCCTTTTTGAGTCTTTAAAAGGCTGAACTTCACAAAATACTACTTAATGATAATATTACTATCAGCCATTAGTCATAATGTTACATGTGTACGTGCTCGTACGAAGGTTGCTATTTATATTTCTGGTCTTGGCCTTGCTAGGTGACCGCAGATGATCCCAATTGAAAGTTTGATATTTTTAACCATAATTTCTTCAGAACATTTTATCATTTTAGCGTGATTTTATCATTTGATTTGTGTTATTTACAGTAAATTGAAAAATTCATCTCAAGCAAAAATTGGAATCGACTTGTGAACATTTTTGTGCAATTATTTTTCATAACTTTCGACGTGGATTATCAAGACAAGAGTGCTTCAATGAACTTAATTCTTTATACAGTGATAAAGTACCATCCTACAGCACCGTAAAAAAAGATGTAACAAATTCAATCGTGGTCGACATTCACTTCAGGATGAATTCCATGAAGGTCACCCAAAATCAGTTGTTGTGCTGGAAAATATCGAAGATGTGCATGAAATGATAAAGCAAGATCACCATGTGGCATACCATGAGACTGAGGCATCTTTGGGCATTAGTATGACAAGCAACAATAAAATATTACATGAAAACATTTGGCCATAGAAAAAGATTTGTTCGTGTTGGATAATCTGACAAATGCTTAAAAGAAGACTCGTGTCAACTGGCGCAAGGAAATGTTGGAAATGTTCAAGGTGCATCAAGGGCTGTGTATAACATCTATACAGGTGACGAATCATGGATCTATGCATATGAGCTCGAAACAAAACAGCAGTCGACTGTATGGGTCTTCCTTCCCCCCCCCCCCCCCCGGGGGTTGACTCAGGCGAACGCCTGGGAAGTACTGGTTAGGATCTGTATCTAGGCAGCCTCAACCACAGAGGTAAAATAACAGACTTCACAGAAGGCCTGAGGGCTCTCAGGACAGAGTAAGGCTCGGCAGGGACCATACTGGTACTGCCTTGTCTGCCCTTGCTCTGTGGAGTCGCAACATTGTTGATTGATCCAAGGCGGGGTGGCATTAATCCTGTTTGGCATCTCTTTGGTTGCATTAGGCCGGGAGCCGTCTCGTTCCAACAGCGTTGTATGGGTCTTTCAAAATGAGCCAAATCCAAAAATAGTTCTTCGCAGGTGAAGCATATCAAAGCAAATGGTTACCTGTCTCTTTGCCATTACCAGTCACATGGCAACAGTGGTGTTACACCAAAGCAGGATGTTCAATACCGAATGGTACATGACCATTTGTTTGCCAGAAGTTATCAGCGAAATTTGAAAAAAAGCAGAAGAGGCGAATCAATCTTCATCATGACAATGTGAGCTCTCACACATCCGCTCAAACAAAGAAATTTTCGACAGGCCAAAACATCGAATTGATAGTCATCTGCCATACAGACCTGATTTAGCACCCAATGACTTTTCTTTTATACCTGCACATCAAAAATAAATTACGTGGTCGGTGATTTGTGACACCTGAAGCAATGGTTGATGCATTCAAAACGCATGTTTTGGAGTTACCTCAATTGGAGTGGGAAAAGTGCTTCAAAAATTGGTTAAAATACATGAAGAAGTACATTTATCTTCATGGAGAATATTTTGAAAAACAATAAAACCAATTTCGAAAATTGGTTCAAACGCATGCAAAAGTGAATTGATCGCCATGGAGAATATTTTGAAAAACAATAAAGCAATTTCGATCATTTTTTCATTATTAGCCCAAAAATAGCAAACCTCTTAATGGATTAAATGCACACAGAACTGATGACAGCTTGATAAAATTTATTTTCCCAAAAGAAACACACTTCTAGAACTTTCCACAAAAGTACTCATACAGCTCTTCTCAGGATGTCAGAACACAGTCAATAGTTACCAGTTCAAACCACTAAAAATGTTAAACACAAGACAATACAGAAAGTATCAAATGCATATTAAAAGTGATCTCTCAATATTCTGAGATAAATTCAGAACTAAATAAACTGACACTCTTTCTGGGCTTATAGCAAGAATTTCTGCTGTACAGGTCATGATGGAAATGTTCTGTGGCTTTAACTATGATGAGTGGCTTTTTACTGGTGACATAGTAATTCCTCTTCATGTTAGACACTTCCTCCAGTATGCCACAACATGTTCTTGACTGTTTATTTCTGGTATGAGAAAACAGCGCTGAACTCTCATTGCTTGTATCTGTGTTGAGAATAAACGGTTTGTCGAGCTCAGGATATGTCAGGATTGTCACAGATGTTTAAACCTTCTTCAATTTGTAAAATGCATCCTCCCATTCTTAGTTCGCACGAACTTTTCCCTGCTTTGTGTTAGTTTATGGAGGCATCTTGCGATGGAAGAAGGGTCTTTCACAAATCTCCTATAGTAGGTGCAATACCCCAGGAAACTTCTCAGCTGATAGGCATTTTCAGGGAGGTCTTCAATCTTTAACTGCTAGCACATTTTCTGGACTTAACTTCAGACTAGCTTCTTTCAATTTCTGAAGCACCACCACAATATTTTCTAAATACTCTTCAAAACTTTTCTCCAAAATGATGATGCATGCCATCCAGGTATATCAGACAGGCTGTGCAGAAAAGACCTCTCAGCAGAGTCTCTATGAGACATTCAAATATTGTCGTTGCATTATATAATCCAAACCTTGGAATGTTTGGATTATATATTTGGATTATACACAGTCCAGTCACATTAATGTGACCATCTGTCAAAAGCCAGAATAACCACCTTTCGCAGAGCGGACTGCTGCGAGACGTGCAGGAAGAGAGTCACATAGGTCCCTGAAGGTGTTCTCTGGGATGTTGAGCCATGCCGACTCTAATGCCGTGGCCAGCTGCGCTAGATTACGCGGTTGAGGATCCATGGCGCGAACAACTCGATCGAGATGGTCCCACAGATGCTCGATTGGGTTTAAGTCAGGTGAGTTTGCTGGCCAGGGGAGGACGGTAAACTCATCCTGGTGCTCTTCGAACCACGCACGTACACTGGCAGCTGTATGGCACCTCGCATTGTCCTGCTGGAAGATGCCATCATCCTGAGGAAAAACAATGCGCATGTAGGGGTGAACATGGTCCGCAAGGACAGATGCGTACTTGTATTGATCCATTGTGCCTTCCACAATGATCAGTGAACCTAGAGAATGCCAGGAAAACATTCTCCAGACCATAATGCTCCCGCCTCCAGCTTGGACCGTTCCGGCAATGGTTGCAGGGTGGTTCCTTTCAGAGGTTTCACGCCTTATACGCCAACGTCCATCTGTCCGATGGAGCATAAAACGCGATTCATCCGAAAACGCAACCTGTCGCCACTCAGTGGACGTCCAGCTGCTGTACTGGCGTGCAAATTCTAGCCTTCGCCGTCGATGAACAGCAGTCAGCATAGGTGCACGAACCAGGCGTCTGCTTCAGAGGCCCAGACGCAGCAATGTTCACTGAATAGTACTTTGGGAGACACTTTTGGTAGCCCCTTGGTTCATTTTGGTGGTCAGTTGCTCAACGGTAGCCCGTCTATCTGCCCGAACGCATCTCCGCAACCGTCGTTCGCCTCTGTCATCTATGGCCCGTGGTGCACCACATTTGCCACGTCGCTGATTTTGGACAGTCCCATTTTGCCATGCACGGTACACTTTTACCACGGCGGCACGCGAACAGTTCACAAACTCAGCCGTTTCGGAAATGCTTCCACCCTTGGCCCGAAAGCCAATGATCATGCCCTTTTGGAAGTCGGATAAATCGCTTCGTTTCTGCATTACGCCAACGATTGAAATGTTTTCCGAAGCCCTCACACACCCTTTATATACGCTCAACTGCACTGTGCTGCCACCTGCCTTCTGTGATTGGTTATTTAACTCTGACATGGAAAGTACGTGGTGGTCACATTAATGTGACTGGACTGTGTATGTTTGGATTATATACTGAGTTCTTGTCCGATACTAACAGCCATATTTTCTCGGTCATCAAGATGTATCCGCTCTTTAAGTCAAGCATGCATTTGTTTTCAGAAAGGGGGTTCTTCAGAATATCTTCAGTTCTAAGAAAGGGTAACTGTCTTCCTTCATGATGTAATTTTGTACTTCTATGGGTCTGTAATATTTGCCACATATGTGGTGTGATAGTAGACAACACTTCAAACATGATGCTAATGACTTTCCATTGACATCAATTTTATCACTGGATACAGTCTGCAGAGTAACTCAGGGCAGCATCCATATGAGTTTATCTTCCAATCGTTGGGCCAGATCTCTTCAGATGATGGTAACATTGCCTCTTGTATCTATGTTCATATTGCAATGAACTCCATATACATGTCTCATGACAAAAAGTCCATTATAGCTGCCTTTCATTGCAGAAAACTGACACATTTTTAAATCCGGCTTCTCAATATCTGGCAACCTCTGCTGTTAATTATTTTCCTCTCCTCCCTGCTGGGAGTGATCTTACCTTTCAAGCCTTAGCATTTTCTGCAATTCCTTCATTCATGGCCTTCATCATCAGAGTTCCAGCACTTTAGAATCTGTTTATCACCACTCATGTTCTGTTTTAAGGCACTGAACTGCCTGGTGAAATTGCTTAGACAAGCAGTCACTTGATCCTGGACTTTGGAGGCAGAATCTATGAGTTGTTTGCTGGGCTGCCTGGAATTTTACGGCATATGCCAAAAGCGCTTTTTAAATCCTTGACATCCACCATATGCAGGGCGTTCTGTAAATTAGGATCCCAGATGCCACCGATTGAGTACTGTAGGGGCAGTACTTATTGTTTCTTATGGTCATTTCAAAAAGGGGGGATAAGGTAGTATTTCAACATCCCTAGCAAGCTCCTGGACTGTTTCCATTCGCTTCTGTTGGGAGGATTTTAACTTAAACCTCCTATAGTCTTAACATCATTTAAGCACCATTTGAGAGATCTTCCTCAATTGAATTAATTTTGAATGCTGCGTCCACTATTTATTTTACATTTAATATCTTTTTGGCTAAGAATTTTTAGTAAATTATGCAGTGAAAGCTTTCAAAAACTTAATAATTCAGAATCATTTCATGAGTTATAAATCCATTTATGTGCCCTATCATTGCTCTTTCTCTATTATTATTATTGCAATCAATTTAAAAATGGGTAGTTTCAAACTGGTTACGACATTTTTAGAAGAACTGTATACATTTACACTCTAATCCTTTCTTTCAAAAAAATCATATGTAACAATTCTTCTTATACATAATCTTTAAAAACTATACAAATAAAAATAAGCAACTGTGCTGTGTCACATATAACTGTTGATTCATCAAACTGAAGGATAAAAGATGAACCTATACTAATGGCATTACGTGTATAATTGTTCTGTTATATTTTCATTCATTTTCTCAATTCGCTTTGTACATTTCAAGAAATTGCAGATTTTTAGCGGCAACAATAATTTCAACCTTGTTATTAAAATCATTAAAAAGTGAATCTGAAATTTCCAAGAAAGTTTCTTTCATAAATTCTCTAGCAAGAAATGATTTAATTTTTATTGATATGTTAATTTTTGTACGTTTGTTGTACTAGCATGCCTTACTTTGAATAATGCAATAATCACTACACATGGTTTCAAAAATGTTTTGTGAAGCTTTTAATTAATAAGCCTTACAATACCTAATTTTATTTTTCCACAAATCATTATTTTGTGGATCTGTTTTACATTTGTAATGTAAGCTTATAAAATGCTTCTTCGGATTACTCTTTTTAGTAACAGCTACACAGGCATTAGATATTAAGCAAGAGCTTTTATCATTAACCCCTTAACTGCCGCAGGCGTATATATGCGCCTTACTCAGCCGATGCATTAACTGCCATGGGCGTATATATACGACCTTCCAAAATACTATCATTTGCTTTGCGCTGCTACCCATAAATTATTCACAAAGCATTGGAATGCAACACCACAAGAACCGTGACAAAGTATGCAAAGGAGGATACTATTTCAGAGAAGTGTGGTTAGAAATTGGAGAGATGGATGTGTCTAAAGCCATGAAAGTAATGACTGGGTGGTATTGGCTGGTGTTGTTTGAGTAAAACATACTTTTTTTTATTCTGTGTCCTCCATTTTTGTTTACTTTTTGTAATAAGTTCCAGGAATAAAGAAAGATATAACAGATGTTTCAAACCCATTTATCTTTTTTGAATTATTTTTTGATGAACTGCTCGTGCTTCGTATTGTTACTAAAACTAACCGTTTTGTAGATGAGTATATGAACCAACACCTTGCAAACTTAAAATCAAGAACAAAATCGTGGCATTCAACCAGTTCAGAAGAAATATATATTTTTTTCGGCATACTGATTTCACAAGGTATAACACTGAAACCTTATATTACACTTTACTATTCTAAAAATGAATAGATCGAAACTCCATTTTAGGGATATTTTTTATTATAAAAACATCATTTTTATTATACTTACGTCTTTTTATTACTTTTACTCAAAACATTAAATTTTGTGCATTCATTTTTTTTTTTTTTCTCTTTTATTCTTTATTTTGTGAAAATAAACAGTTTTTAAAAAGTAAAACTTGCACTTATTTCCCCCCTAATACATTGCATAACTGTGCGCGCTTGTGTGAAAAACCTTGGCACTAGGAAATGAATCTTGTACATTTTCCGCGGCAGTTAAGGGGTTAATCGTCATAAAAAAGTAGTCAAGTTTCCATTTTCCATAAAAAGACCTTTTCATGAAAAATGGAAATTTTTTTTTTTTTTTTTTTTTTTTTTTTTTTTTTTTTCCCTAAACCTTTTGGTTCGATTAATTACAGTAAAGCATGCGAGGGCCATTAGCCTTAGAGAAATGATGCTTTTGTGGATGACTTTCTAAGTGAAACTAGCTTGTATACACGTTACACATGGCCAAAAACCATAAAAATGGCCATGCAACTATCCCATTTGCCAGCATTTGAATCCAGCTCAACTACCAGTGCGTAGTGGGTTTTCCACTGGGGAGCTTCCAAAACTCTTGAAGAATAATTGTTTTTCAGTCACCTTAAACTATAGCTGAAAATAGCATTTTGGTGCAGGGCTTTTCAGAGTTCAAAAAGACCTGATCTATGGGCTGGGAGGAAAGATAATAAATAAATAAGGCCAAAGACCTGGAGCATGAGCAGAAGTATCATCCCCAACCAACAGGAGTCTGAGCAGCAGATTCTTTTCTGGAAGGCATTTCTTCACAACAAAAATTAAAATCTCACAAAAAAAAAGGGGGAGTGACCTATTCAGTCTTTATATAATTTTAACTAGTTCTTCTGTATCTTTTTTTTTTTTTTTTTTTTTTTTTTTTTTTTTTTTTTTTTGAGGGGGCCTTGTGAATTCTCAAAATAATGCAAAAGCAGGCACTTAAAATCCTCACTTGCATTAATGCACAGTAAGAAGATGAGATGATCATTCATGGGCATTACTACTAGATGTTCTCTTTTCCTATAATATGTAGGTCTCTTTGGCACCTTTTTCCAAAAGCCCCATCTCATCACATCTAAAAACTTGCTGCACACGGAAATGTAACTTAATAGTGAAGGCTTCAGCTGCCTTAACATCGAAATTCACAACCTCAGCATCTCATAATATTAAGCCAATTCTACTCAGAATATAATCAAACCATTCTCTGCTCTCCTTGAAGCCTTTTCCCCTTTCTGTCAAAATACCTAGAAGTTTACTTATGAAGCCAGTATTTGACATCTCGCGAAATGAAATTCTTAGTTACGATACCATCTGTTAATTGTTTTTCATTTATCTGTATGCCAAGGACCTTTTCTACAATTTCTAGTACATGAAGCTATTCAGGCATGAAAGTTTTCTGCGTTTTCGTGGAATTCCACTTGTTTGAACATCACCCGGGCTGTTTCTGAGATCGATGCAAAACCGATGAGAAATCGCGACCGGCAAATGTGTGTGTTGGGGGTGGGGTAAACGGAGGACATGCTCTCTCTCTCCCTCTTTTCTTTGTTTTGTAAAAAAAAAAAAAAAAAGTGAGAGACATCATACCAGAGATTGTGAAATGCGTTGTTTCACATCAAGGCGTTGTAGGTGGGGTTTATGTGGAACGGCGGAGCTAGATGCATACGAAAATCGAATCAAAGAAGAGCAAGACACCGTCAAACAAGAGCTGACTTCAATAATTTCGGCAATTGGTGCTGACGCCAACTGTCGGACATACGAATACCCTACTGATGTTATCCAGAGTATGTGCGAGTTTTAGCGTGTGTAAAGTAGCATACTGTAATTCGGAGCATTGATCGTTATGTTATTTCTTTTTTGTTTGTTGCTGTAAATTTTTCAGTATGAATATCTTAAATCCGAATCATGAGCACAAAGGAGCGAGAATCTAAAAAAAAGCAATTAAGCATTGCAGAAAATAAAGAAGAAAATAAAAAAGTATATCAATGGATTGTATAAAAGCTGCTGAAAAGAAATTTTAGAAAAGTTGGCTGCAAAAGTAGCAAGAAAGAAAAAGCTTTTTCCCCTAAAAATTTTTAATCAGGATCGAGTGAGACTGAGACAAAAGAGTTATTTTTTATATTCCTCCTTTAACTATATGTTATTTTGTAACTATATTATCTCACATGACTACTTTTTCTGGTGTTATATAAAGTACTGTTTATTGAACTAAAAGTGAAGATAATTGAAAGATATAGTAACAGTTATATATATATATATATATATATATATATATATATATATTATCTCTAAAACTTGTCATTGCCTGAAAATGGGCAGTAATATATAACATAAATATGTATATTAGTGGGTTGTAATGTTGTGTACAGTATTCATGTATCAACTGTTGAATTAAGTTACATAAAGAGCATCTTAAAGAAGGTTAATTCATTACAATCTTTTGGTGATTAACTGATTTTTTTTTCAAGTGGAAGATAAAATTTATATCAAAATAGTAAGTACAAGTATTATTTTAGTTTAATTATATGTATATGTTTAATACATTTTATATTAAAAGGTTTATATTTTACTAAAATGTGTTTTTTTTTTAGGTCGCACGTGCGCATTTAGTTTTTGTGTAATTTTGTGTCCGCGCGTTGTTCAGCTTTTTTTGCCAACTTGCACTTTCATGCCTGGCTATTGCTTTGATACTCTTATAGTCTCCTTATTTCCTCTTTCTTCTTCAATACTGTGCAAACTGTGGACACAAACTCTTTGTAAATCCTTAAAATGTCAGACAGAAGCATACCTCCTTCAATGCTTCTCGGTAATTTCCTTAACTTCCACTACAATTACCATGTTCTTTTTGTGCTTTACTTTTCTACCTTTTTCACAGAAAAAAACATTATACTTACTAAAGAACAGTCACTACACTTGAACACAAAATTTTTAAAAAGTGTTTTATATACACATGTATAAGGTATCTCTCCTGCCTTCTTAGCATGCCTTCATGGTGTAGTGGTCAGCACACTTGGCACGTATTTGAGAGGTCGATGGTTCGAGTCCCAACGAGGGCATTGCCCATTTTTCATGTCTCCTCTTTCAAAATAACCTAAGGTCTCTACAATAGTGCCCAAACTAATAAAGGTGGTGGATGATGATTCTCCACTAAAAGGATTTGGCAACTAGGTCCCCAGATCCCCAATCGCCCTTTAAAAGGGGGAGTATATAAGGTATTTCTCCAGTGGGGTAGCAAGCATAACTGGTGCTTGGGGTAAAAAAACCTTTTTGGTGCCTCCCCCCACAAAAAACTTTCAGTAATATATAAAATAATGCAAATAATAATAAAATGCTGAATTTGCCATAAAATACTCAAAAATATATTAAGAATAGTCACTATCTAACTACACTAGCCTTGGATTCGGAAATGCATCTGTGTCGGCGGAAAAATCGGACATATGATGATCTAGAATTAGTTAAAAAAAGTGTTATTTATTTTACATATTTATCTAAGTGTTTTTAAAAAGTACAATTTTTAAACAAAAGTTTAATATACATTATAGATATGTGGCAACTTGCCTACTACAACTCATTTCTGCCAGTCTGGTAACCCATAGCAACCAAAAACAAAATAATATTTATTCTATTCAATTGTCATAATTATTTAACGATCTGTCTAAAAAAAAATGGTACGACCATAATTGGTGACCCATATTTATTACGAATAGCAACCTTCAATGTGGCACGAATATGGAGTTTATATGTCAAAATTCTGAGCAGCAGTAAGTTATCCACTGTGATGAGATGCAAGTAAGACATTTCACCTGTGATTTCAAGCGTTGTGCCGCATTCCGGTGAGTCAACATATTTCTGTCATAATTTCAGCGGATATATGCATCGTCTGCTGCATCTGAGCCGCCAATTTTTCTGATTTCAAGCACCAAGAAACTGTGTCACTATATACATATTGATTTCTTTTATATATATTTTTATTGTGCATATTCTATGCATATTATTATTGTGCATATTTGATTGATCTAAAATGGTTGACAACGATGCTGCTTCACAATTGGCACGAGTGGCAGTTAAGCCACTGCCTTTTTGTCGCTGAGGTGAATCGTTATGGTTCATTCAATTGGATGCGCAGTTTAAACTGAGTCGCATTACTGCCGACGAAACTCAATTTTACGCAGCGATCGCCGCATTAGAATCAGAGGAACTGCAATCAGCTCGTGAAATAATTTTGAATCCACCGGCGACGGACAAATACAAATCTTTTTTAAAAAATTAATTTTTGTTTATGAAGAATCCAAGACAGTTAAAGTCAAGCAGCTGTTGCACGATTTATATTTGTACTCATCAATGAGGCCTTCTCAATTGCTGTCTAAAATGTCAGACTTAGCTGCCGGTAACCTAACGGATAACATTCTTAAAACATTATGGATGAATAGACTCCCATCTAAAATGCAAACCATTTTAGCGGCCAGTAGCGAGCCATTTAAAAATCTTCCCGAAATTGCTGTTAAAATTCACGAACTGGCTATTCTAACGCAAATACACGCAGTGCAGGCTCCTGGTCCAGATATTGTGGTGTTACAGGCTTAAATTGATGATTTGTCCAAACAGATTGCTCAGTTACTAGCCATCCAAGCTGAACCTTTTCAGCGCAACCGCTCCACATCACGTGGTCGAAATACACGTCGTAGCCTACTGAGGAAACGTTATGAAAGCCCTCCTCCGGGTATTTGTTTTTTACCACTACAAATTTGGGAACAAGGCAAAAAAAAGCCACCCACTGTGTGTCGTTATAACGATCAGGGAAACGAGAAGGGCCGTTGCTCAAAATTGTGAATGACAGCGGCCGGAATTTTGCACGCCTTTTCGACATCGGGAAATAATTCAGGCTTAAGGTTTCTTGTAGACACCGGGGCTGATGTTTCTGTCCTTCCACCACATTTTCACGAACAGAAGTGCCTTACCAAGTTACAACTTTATGTAGCAAATGGAACTCCTATTCAAACTTTTGGTGAACGCCTGATATCTGTTGATTTAGGATTGCGCCGCAATTTCCAATGGCCATTCATTATTGCTACTGTTTCAAGTCCTATTATTGGCGCTGACTTTTCACAAAAAATTTTCTTTGCTTGTCGATCTTAAGAATCACCGTTTGATAGATTCCGCAACCAACTTAACTTATCCGGGAGTAATTCACAATAGTCAAGATTTGAGCATTAAACTGATTTCGGGCAACTCCCCATGGCATCAACTTCTCAGAGAATTTCCTACAATCACGCGCCCTGTTATTGATATTTCCGAACACAAGTACGATGTACTACATTATATTCAAATTAACGGACCTCCAATTTCCGCTAAACCAAGACGCTTACCTCCGGACATGTGTAAAGCTGCCAAAGAGGAATTTCAATACATGATGGAACAAGGAATTGCCATCCTTCAAAAGTTCATGGGCCAGTCTGCTCCATCTAGTTCGGAAACGAAATGGAAAGTGGCGATTATCGCCGGTTAAATGCAGCTACTATTCCTGATCATTACCCAGTCCCGCACATTCAAGACTGTATGCAAGTAGAGGCAAAGGCTATTTTACAATCCTCGATCTTAAGCGGGCGTATCACCAAGTGCTCGTTAACCCATCTGATATTCCAAAAACTGTGGTTATTATGCCTTTTGGGCTATTTGAGTTTCGGGTCATGACTTTCGGCTTATGCAATGCTGCTCAAATGTTCCAACGCTTCATGAATCAGTTGTTAAACGGCCTCGACTTTTGTGTACCCTATTTTGATTACGTCTTAATCGCCTCCTCTTTAGAGCAAGAGCACCTATCATATTCGAGAATAGTTTTTGAACATTTTCAAAGATATGGTGTCAGTCTTAATCCTTCCAAATGCATTTTTGGCCAACCAAGAGTACCTTTTCTTGGTCATGAAATTTCCACTGATGGCGTTCGACCCCTTCCAGATAGAGTCACTGCTATCCGCGATATGTCTGAACCATCTACAGTGAAGGACTTAAAAAGACTTCTTGCTATGCTCTATTTTTATTGATGTTTCTTACCTCACACAGCAACCATACAAGCACCTCTAAATTCGTTTTCTGGATGGAAGCAAGAAAAACGATAAATGTGTTATAATCTGGACCAGAGAATCTTGCGAAGCGTTCCAAAAATGCAAACATGATTTAATTTCGGCAACAAACTTGCAGTATCCTTCTGCACCTAAACCATTATCACTCTACATTTATAAGGTATTTCTCCAGCTTTCCTAACCTTCGTGGTGTAGTGATTCTGCATGCTGGACCTATACTCCAGAGGTCTGTGGTTCAATTCCTGGCGAACACAGTTGCTAATTTTTCAATCTCTCTTGCTTCCAAATATCATCATGTCTCTACAATGGCACCCAAACTAAAATGGGTGTTGGATGAGGATTCTCCACACTCAGGATTTGGCAATTGGGTCCCCTAAAAACCTCAGCCGCCCTTTAAAAGGGAAGTATATAAGGTATTTCTCCCGCTTTCCAAGCGTGCCTTCGTGGTGTAGTGGTTCTGCACGCTAGGCCAGTACTCCAGAGGTCCGCGACTCGATTCCCGGTGAAGGCGTTGCATATTTTTCATCTCTCCTGCTTCCAAAAAATAACCTAATGTTTCTATACGTTGACGCATCAACAACAGGTATAGGAGCAGTTTTACAACAGAAAGATCAAGAATTATGAAGCCCATTTTCATATTTTTCTAAAAAACTCTCACCAACATAAACCAGATACAGCACTTACGATCGCGAATTATTAGGAATTTATGAAGTTGTCAAATATTTTCGAAATATGCTAGAGGGACACGATTTCATGATCTTCACAGATCACACACCCTTAACCTATGCTTTTCAACAGGGTTCGGATAAAGCTTCTCCTCGTCAAATGAGACACCTAGACTGCATAGGGCAATTTTCAACAGATATCCATTATATTGAGGGTTCACAGAATATTGTTGCAAACACCTTGTCTCGTATTGAAGCGCTAGCCATTTCCTTCGCCAATAAACTTTGCTGCCCTTGCGGAAGAACAACACTGGGATTCAGAACTACAAACCCTCTTGAAAAGCAAATCTTCCACCAATCTCAACTTGCAGTCTATGCAGCTGTCACCTGGAAAATCACTTTATTGTGATGTTTAGGATTCAAGATTTCGACCTTATGTTCCCTCCGGGTTTCACCATGCCATTTTTAGTTAGTTACATCGTCTGTCACATCCTGGCATCAAGGCTTCGAGGAAACTGATACAGCAACATTTCGTATGGCCTAGCATGCAAAAGGACATAGCCAACTGGACACGTTTGTGCTTGGAGTGCTGAAGATCTAAATTGTAATACACCCCACCAGCCAACTTAAAAATTTTAATTTGCCCTCGTTTCGCTTCAATCACGTGCAACTTGACTTGGTCGGGCACTTATATTTATTAATAACAATATAATACACGAATACAATTAATTACTATGTATACATTTTTCTTACCTTGGATAAAGCAAATTTATCATTTACTTCATCAAAGTCGATCCTTTCAAATTTTTCTCTTTCCACACTTAAAAATACTAGGTGATTAGGGGATCTTGTCCCATCGTTGATTGTAAATATGTAAAAATTTATTTTAATTTGCTGAACGAACGTTCATAATTAGCATTTGAAAATGAAATAGTAAGTAATATTTGAAGTGCGACTTTTAGGTTTGGAAAAACATCATGCAGTCACATTCACTGCTCAAAACAATTAGGGGATATTGAGGGTTCGGTATGAAATAACCATATGATAGACAACCTTTTTGAACAAAAGGAAATAGAAGAGATTATAAAGGAAAATTAAAACATTTACAAAGTTGGGAATATGCAAATTTAGTCTGTGCCATCGAAAACTATGCGTTTTAGGTAAACTATAACGTCGAAAACTATGCGTTTTAGGAGTAAGGAGTGACTTGCAGTATTCCTTTTGTAATAGGAGATTAAAAACAATTGACATGTGTTGATTGCATCGTAGCAGTGAATATATGATGTCTCAGCAAGATGGCGTAGCTGAATCAGTAGCCAGGAAGGCCATCAGTCGCTTACAGGAGAATCAAATGCAATCCATTCTAGCAGAAGAGTTAGGATGTTCGCAAAATGTCATTTCCAGATTATGGAATCGAATTTTGGAAGCTGGATATGTTTGAGAAATTCATGACAAGATTGTGTTATTGTTTTAAAATAAAAATCGGGAGATATGCATGCATTTCGTTTAAAAAAATAAAAATATATCTTTGGAGAAATAAAGTGGTCAGAAAGAACGTTTTGGTTCATGTACTGCAAACATTTTATTACACATTTTATCAGACAAATCAAGAAAATAAATAATTAATTATATTACAATAGTTATTAATTTTAAATATATTTTCCAGAAATCGATCAAAATAAAAACTGAAAATTTCCGAAAATTTTTGTTTGGAGACCATTTGGCGCCTCTCGCTACGCCACTGTATTTCTCCCACCTTTTTATCATGCCAGCACACTCAGCATGTACATGTATTCGAGAGGTCTGTAGTTCGAGTCCCGGCGAGGGCATTGCTCATTTTTCAAGTCTCTCACATCAAAAGAAAAAAACTAAGTGTATGTAAGCCCACAAGTTTAAAGTAAACAATATATACTTCCATGAATACTGACTGTTCCGGTTTGACTAGAAACTTTCACTCAGCCGATGTTCTGGTTTGATTAGAAATAAACTTTTCTCTGCCTCGGAATGGCAACAGTGAGAACTTGACTTTCGATTTGTTATGACGCAGCTCGAGCGCTGCTCATGAGATGTAACATTAGATTCGATTCTAGATTAGATTAATTTGTTTAGTATTTTATTAAATCCTTTTAAAACTAGATTGAGTATTTGATCATAGAATTATAACTGAACTATCGCTTGCAGAAATTTAGATGTGGCATTTAGATACGTTGTTAGATTCATAGTTAGATACATAGGCAGCGCCATTCGTTGATTCGATTAGTGTACGTAAGTGAGTACATAAACATTTTTGGTGCGATGTGCCGGGAAGCCGGCTAATATTCGAAAATATGGATTCATAAGTATGGATTAGCACGGTGTGAAGTGTGCGAATACTGCAAAAAGATGGGATAAGTTTTTTATTTTAAAGTAATTATGGAAGATATTTTCACTAAGCTTAAATCGAAATGCAAAGTATTAAGGACCGCAGCGTCCAAAAAAGCGTACTAAAGAAAAATGAGACAGAATTAAGCAAAGATGACGTTAGTATAAATGTAATAGAAGAAACTTTAGACATATTACATGAAAAAGCAAAAACTCTGAGCATTTTAAACACTCAAATAGAATGGGATTTGAAGGTCGCAGAGGATGAATTTGAAGTTTCATCCACTCTAAAATATAAAGAAAAAATACAAGCGTTGCAATTTAAAGCAAGGAAAAAATTGAGGGAATTACACAAACTCGAAAATTCGAATAAGGAAAGTACGAACATTCCTAATAAAATCACTATAGATTCCAAAATCGAAAGTTATAAATTTATTCACTTTCCAAAATCGACTATTTCTAAATTTTTTGGTGATTCTAGCAATTGGCAGGAATTTTGGAGCCAATTCAAGGTAGCTTTCCATAACAGTGACTCATTATCGAAAGTAAATTAGTTCAGTTATATAAAGTCGTTACTAGGTGGGGTAGCTTATAATGCCGTTTCCGGACTTTTGCTTACAAATGAGAACTACGATTCAGCTATAAAATTGTTAACTAACAGGTTTGGGAGAAAAGATTTGGTAATAAATGCTCACATGAATAAACTGTTAAATCTTTCCTCGGTTAGAAATGTAAGGGATATAAAAAATCTTAGGAATTTATATGATCAGTGTGAAACTCAAATTAGATGCTTAAAATCAACGAACGTGGTATCAGAAACTTATGATAGTTTACTTTGCCCTATATTGTTAAAATTAATTCCATCAGAGATTACATTAGAATACGGTCGCAGTAGAAACAGTGACCAAACATGGAATGTTAACGAATTAATGGAATTTATTCGTAAAGAAATAGAGAGCCGTGAAAGAGCTACACAGTTAAATGACAGTAGAGAAACAAAAACAAAACACCGAGCGGAAATGATTCATAACTGGAGGCATAAATCAAACAATCGTCTCCACTCGGCTCACGATAATGTAAACAACAAACGCAATAAACAGTTTGAAAAAATTTGCCGAAACGTATGAATATATTGCTCCAGTGGCTAGGAGTAAATGCATATATTGTGATGAACTACACGATTCGGAGCGCTGTGAAATTAAAACCATGGAGGAGAAAAGAAATATTTTAAAAGGTCAAGCTCGATGTTTTTTGTGTCTTAAATCTCAGCATAAAATTAAGCAGTGCAAGGAAAGAAAAATGTGCGAAATATGTAATAAAAAACACAATAGGTCTATTTCTTTCCAACTTGAAAACAAATCAGAGAAAAACAAGGTCGTGTCAACAATTCCATCCAGTAAAGAAGATATTCAGATTAGTCAATTAAAAACCAAAACTTTCTGCAGTGCATTGCTACAAATGTGCACTGTGATGATACGTCCATTTTCTGATAAAGGTAATTTAGAACCAGTTCATATTCTATTAGACAATGGATCGTTGAGAAGTTTTATAATTCGGGACATTTCAGAAAAGTGTAAATTACCTGTTATTCGAAAGGAGACTTTGTCCATATTTGCCTTTGGGGTTAACCAGGCAACAGAACAAACTTACAATGTTGTGAAAGTCAAACTCGAAAACAGAAGTGAACCATCCCTTAATATAGAAATTCTAGCTTTAGAAACTAACCAAATATATGCAACTAATTTACCTTTCCCTG
The DNA here is from genome assembly GCF_044657685.1 of Stegodyphus dumicola. Taxonomy (NCBI): domain Eukaryota; kingdom Metazoa; phylum Arthropoda; class Arachnida; order Araneae; family Eresidae; genus Stegodyphus; species Stegodyphus dumicola. The sequence continues at coordinate 89,337,353 of NC_140769.1, forward strand.
ATATCCCAGTTTCCAAAATTAACAAAGAGTTAATAGGATTACAATTAGCTAATTCTTGTTAATTCAGTGACAAAAATATTACTGCTTTAATTGGAGGAGATTACTATCATGAAGTAATAACTGGTAGACTTAAACATTTTTAAAATAAACTTATAGCTTCCGAAACAATATTTGGATGGTGCCTTCATTGAATTGTTAAACAAGGACATTATAGTTGACGATAAATTGGTCTCAACACAGTTAAAGCAATTTTGGGAATTAGAAAAATTGAGGATTGAACAAGGGAAGGAAATTAGCAAAATAGATAATGACATTTTAGACAATTTTAACAGAACTATCAAATTTAAAGAAAAGCGATATGAGGTTAAACTCCCTTGGAATGAAAATTCGTCTGAATTAAAAACGAATTATGTAAATGCAGAAGTTCGCTTTAATAAACTGGTTAAAAGGTTGAGAAATGATCCACTGCTTCATCAGCAGTATCACTCAGTTATAGAACAGCATTTAAAAATGGGTATAGCTGAGGAAATTGATCCAAGTTCTGAAGAAACAGGAAGAATTTATTACATGCCTCACCAGCCAGTTATTTGACCTGACAAACCAGTGAGATTCGTATTTGATGCATCCAACCATTCGAAAAGCGAATATCTCTAAACGATTGTCTCTATTCCGGTCCTAATTTAAATCCAACATTGTTAGAGATATTGATACAATTTCGTACACATAGCATAGCATTTACTGCCAACACTGAACAAGGCCTTTCTCCAGATTTCTCTGTCACCTGAAGATAGGGATGCTGTAAGATTTTTGTGAGCAAATAACCTTACAGATAAGGATAGGAAACCTAACACGAAAATACTTAGGATGACTGACGTTTTGTTTGGAGCTACATCCAGCCCATTTTTGCTTGCCGCTACTATCAAACACCACATAGATACCTTTAAAGAAACAAATCAGAAAGCAGTTAAACTATTGAACAAATGTTTATCCATAGACAATTTAATAGGTGGGTATGAAGACGAAAATGAAGCTAAACTCATATATAAAGATATTAGATATATATTGAAGGCTGCTGGTTTCAATATGCGAAAATGGAAAACAAATTGTGCAAATCTGCAGGAAGTTTTTGACGAATACGAAAATGGTGAAATCGAGAAAGTTCTGGAACAGAAGGTATTGGGATATAAATAGAATTGAAGACCTTCTGAAAATAGAATCACAAAATCTAACTAATGAAGCTCAAGGGAAAAGAAGGTTAATGACAAAAAGAGAAGTTTCTAAAACCATTGGAAAGCTTTACAATCCCATTGGATTCATAAGTCCATTCACTATTAAGGCAAAAATACTAATGCAGCAAATTTGGCAACTTGGGGTAGATTGGGATGATCCGCTACCATTGGAGTTTCAGAAATGAAAAAATGGACAAATGAACAAAAAACAGAATGAAAAAATGGACGAATGAACTGTCAGCGATTCAGGATGTAAACATTCCGCGACATTACTTCCAAAAGACTAACAAGTCCGAATTGAGAGATATTTAAATGCACTGCTTTACCGATGCAAGTCAGAAGGCATATCGAGCTGTGATACATCTGCGATACGTCACGACAGACAGTGTAATAAGAAGTAGTTTTGTAATTTCTAAAACCAGAGTAGCTCCACTGAAGAAGCTATCCCTTCCAAGATTAGAGCTGATGGGGGCGCTCATCGGAGCAAGATTAGCCTCAAATGTGAAAGAACAGTTAGAGAAAAGACTCCAGATGAATGTATATTTTTGGTCAGACTCTTCTATTACGTTACATTGGATAAAGGGTGATTAAATAAATGAAAGCCATTCATCCAACATCGAGTAATGGAAATACGAGAGAAAACATCACCCAAGTCCTAAAATTATTGCCCTGGAGATGAAAATCCGGCTGATATGCTGACCAGAGGAACGAAGACAAATTCCACAAAAGGAATAACATTGTCTAAACTACGAAATAGTGACATGTGGTGGCATAGACCTAAGTGGCTATTACAGAGCATCGATTTGTGGCCTAAACTTGCAGAATCAGTAAGAGATTTCAAATATAATGAAGAGCTTGAACTTCGAAGGGGAACTGAAGTGAACTCAACAGTCACAGGTGGAAATTCCATTGAGAACGAATTCATTAAAAAGTATTCGTCATTTAACAAATTGATTAGAACTACTGTGTAGTGTTTAAGGTTTGCGAACAACTGTAGAACCAATCCACCATTAAGAAAAGATTTTTGAGTGCTTATGAATTACAGAATGCAACAAAGGTGCTAGTCAAATGTGCGCAACATTCTGAATTTCAACCTGAAATTAAGTGCTTGCAGTCGAAACGATCAGTTCCAATTAATAGTAAGGTTTTATCCTTAAATGTATTTCTTGATGAAGATAAACTTTTACGAGTTGGTGGGAGACTACATTTCTCCAATATTTCAGAAGACCAGAAACATTAACTTCTTTTACCCATAAGACATCATTTCACTGAATTACTCATAAATTATTATCATAAAAAAATCTCTTCATTCAGGCATTCAACAAACACTTTCTCTTATTAGACAATTATATTGGATACCTTCCGAACAAGATAGAGTTAGACGCGTTATAAGAAAATGCATGACGTGCTTTCGGACAAGGAATTAAACCATAAACCAAATGATGGGAGACTTACCTAGAGATAGAGTTGTAATAACTAGACCAATCGAAAAAATAGGACTGGACTTTGCAGGTCCAGTTATCACCAAGCCTAATTTGAAAAAATCTAGAGTTACTTTAAAAACATACATTGCGATATTTATTTGCTTTAGTACAAAGGCTATTCATCTAGAAGGTACCGGATTTGTTTACCGAAGCATTTCTAACATGTCTTAGAAGGTTTATTGCCAGACGATCCAAACCATCCATTGTTTGGAATGATAATGCTACGAACTTCACGGGAACGAAGAATGTTCTTGATAAACTCATTAGAATTTGCAGATCGGATCCTTATCAGCGCTTTACCGAAGAAGTGTCATACCGAAGAAGGACATGGAGATTTATTCTTTATTCTTTCCCACATTTTGGCGGATTATGGGAGGCTAATACAAAATCAATGAAGAGAATTTTGACAAAGGTCCCGAAAATGACAATTTTGAGCTTTGAAGAGCTGTATACATTAATTACACAAATAGAAGCTTGCTTGAACTCTCGACCTCTGTTACCTATTTCAGCTGATCCAACAGATCTTCAGCCTTTGACTCCAGGTCATTTCCTAATAGGAGCTCCACTTTTGTCAATAACAGAACCGAATGATTCTGTAGATTCTTTGACCTTGTCTTCTAGATGGACCTTAATTCAAAAACTTAGAGCTCATTTCTGGAACTGCTGGAGCTTGGAATATCTTAATCATTTGCAGAACCGTTCAAAATGGAATCAAGTGAAATCCAATCTCAAGGCAGGACAACTAGTCTTGTTAAAGGATAAAAACAACACACCCATGAAGTGGACACTAGCTCGCATTGAAGAGACCTTTCCTGGTCCAAATGGAGTAGTACGAGTCATAGACGTCAGAACTTCAGATGGAATCTTTCGTCGAGCCGTCTGCAATATCAGTACACTCTCATTTCCAAATGATGTTGGACAATCGTCCAACGGGGGCTAGGATGCTCCAGTTTGACTAGAAACTTACACTCTGCCGATGTTCCGGTTTGATTAGAAATAAACTTTTCTCTGCCTCGGAATGGCAACAGTGAGAACTTGACTTTCAATTTGTTATGACACAGTTTGAGCGCTGCTCATGAGATGTAACATTAGATTCGATTCTAGATTAGATTAATTTGTTTAGTGTTTTATTAAATTCTTTTAAAACTAGATTGAGTATTTGATCATAGAATTATAACTGAACTATCGCTTGTAGAAATTTAGATGTGGCATTTACATATACGTCGTTAGATTCATAGTTAGATGCATAGGCAGTGCCATTCGTTGATTCGATTAGTGTACATTAGCACGTACATAAATACTGACTATACAAGTAATTCACACTGAGACTGAATACAAAATGCAATAATTCATAGGACATTAAGAAGTGGGCAGTACACAAGAACTTCACTAAATGTTCTCCCAGATATAGTCCCACTGCACTAATAGTACAGTTCTGTCTCAATTTTAATGGAGTATATCCCAAGGAATGGATCTCCCACCCCTCTCCCTACAGGTAAACCACTCGAGAGGACCAGCATTTTAAGTACTTCAAGTCACACAGGTATTATACACTTAAAAGCACCCATGTATTCTCTGATCCAAACCCATGCCTCACAATATGGCAGCTAGCATTACTGGCCACTGATCAGTGTGGCAATAGTTACCCACAATCATACAGCAAGACAAACAAGAACCACAGGCTCAGTTGTAATCACAAGATATTCTACACACAAAGCATTCTGTTCATATTACAAGAAAGTGCTCACTCATCAGTCATGTAAAATTTTGTTTGTGTTGTAAAACACAAACCCAGTCACTCGCAATCTAAGATTTCGCTGCACATTCCTATAGCCAAAAATCGTGAAAATAAAGGACTTTTATGGACATACAGGGTTGGTACATATTTCTGCACATGGAAATTAAGTACTTTTAAGGAATTTTAAGGACCATTAATGAAAAAAAGTTAAGAACCCATTAAGAAATGAGAATTGAATAAACTCAATTAAAGAATCAGATATGCTTAAACTTTACTTTAGTGATACCATCCTAAGAATAAAATAGATCTACAAGTAGTCATTATTATTAAACATAATTATAAACAAATTTGAGAATAAAATCAACTTTATAAAATTCATTAGGTAGTACTAAATATTTTACCCTTATAACAGTTGGACATATTTTTAAAAAGATTAGTGACATTTCCTTTACATTTTACTAATCTAGCTTTATGCTGATTTTTTCTCTTATGTCTTATTTTGTCACGTAGTTGCTCAGTTTAGAGGTTTAGTAAATAGCAAGCAGTTTTTATGTCAAATGGCATAGATTAAAATGAGAAGTAAAATCATAATCAGCATGATTCGTTACAGAAGACTGGCTGTTGCCACCACTGCTGCTTGCCTAAAGAGAGGCCTGCTGATCAGAACAAACCTGAAAGCCTGATGTAGGCACGGTTGGCAAGTTTTGAAAGTTAGTTGTGCTCTGCCTGTTTGACGCACTTAGTGTCGTACCTTCGTGTAGAGTTTATTAGTTAAAATATATTAACTTGTAACTCAGTTAATATATTTTAAGGTTGCAAGAAGCTACTAAAGAACCAGAGGTGTAAGTAGTTTTGTATTATTTTAGGATGCAAAGAATTAAGTTTATATTAATTCTTACTAGATTCAAAGAATTACGTTTTACATTATTTTTTACATTTTAGTACTGCATCTTGAGACCATAGTAAAGATTAATGAAAGGCAATAACTCACTTTAATATGCAGAGATAACATTTAAGGGTGGGCGGTTAGTTACAAATAATTAAATTAGTCAGTTACAAGTAATTAATTAGATAGTTAGTAAATATAGATTTATATGGCCACACTTAAATTTATTAAAAAAAATATTTGTTTAAAAAATTTTTTAATGATATTACGGTAACTACAAATTAAAAGCTGTAAAACATCTACATTTAGTAGCAACAATACTCAAATATTTGTGCATCTTTTTAATTGAGCCTTTGCAAACATTCTGGCTAATTTATATCAAATAATAATACCTTATTTATACAAAAATAAGGACTTTTAAGGACCAAAAATCGATTCCAAAAAAAACCTAAGGACTTTTAAGGACTCTTAAGGACCGTATGAACCCTGACATACTGTATATTGACATAATTAATATAGACACAATGAATATTTTTTTACAGTATATTCATCAGAACTGATTTAATATACTGTGCAATCCAAAATTCAGTACACATTTTAAATTCATCATGGTACTTGCGGAAGTTAGCTGCCTGCTGATTTACCGTAATGTTACAAATGTTAAAAAATATTATACATTTTAAATTATATCAGTTAGATACATTATTTTAAAATAAAATACATATTATTAAGAAACATGTTTCATGTTTTTAAATCATTTAGTTTGTTAAGCTTTAATTTATTATAGCTTAACAAACTAAATGCTGTAATGAAAATCACTGTATGTGCAGAAGTTGACCACCTAATGATTTATACTAATGCTACAAATTTTCACCAAAATTCAAAAATATCTAATATGAAGTGTATTTTAAGTTACATCAATGGGATATATAATTAAAATAAAATAAATATTATTAAGAAACAAGTTTAACACTTTTAAGTCATTAATTTGCTCATTTAACTCAAGCTAAACAGCAGAAATTTTGAAGATAAACTCATGAATTTATGTCATGCTGAATAGCAATACTCTGGAGATTGTGTATTTATCATCCAGCATGTATGATAAATGCCAGGGTATCTAACATAACATAATAATACAAAAAATAAGTAAACACTTCAAGCATTTCTAATATCAAAACTAAATATTTTTAATAATTTTTTATTAAAAAAGTTACCTTCATTACAGTTTTCTTTAGCTGAAACCTCTAGCATTTCTGTACTCTCAAAGTTCAAAGCCAAAGGAGAAATAATTAAATTGAAAGGTGAACTTCTATACTGTGAACCTTGCTTGTAGTTAAGGTCCAAACTATCTGACACACAATTTCTTTTACCAAATGCCATATCAGCATTAGCAAACGAAGGACTTGCAGTTGTATCTCCTACAATTGCACTGCTGCGCCTAGATGGCTGAAAGTTTTAAAAACAGGTTATTGTATTATTGTTTGAAAAGACACTTACAGATTTTATTTTCTTCTGTACTTTGCATTGTAAGACATTGTAATCTACATGTTATAGACACTATGAGTACAAGAAATAAATACTTCAGAATTATCACTTTTAAAAGAGTGGCAAGAAAAAATTTAATTCTTTTGTGCTAGTTTACAATTGCTTCCTGTTGGGGAAAGAACCAATATCCAGTTTTCAAATTTTAGAAAGAAGCTGTTTAGTTCTGAATCACACATATAGAAGACAAAGAAACGGAATCCCCCCCCAACGCATAGAAAAGTAAAAAAGTCATTGGCACCTTTTAAAGAATATGAGTACTCACTGGTAACTAAATATCCTTTAAGCTAATGCATGAAAGGCAACGTTGATTTTCAAAAGGGCAATACACTAAGAATTCCACACAACAGCAATTAATCAATGAAATTTAAAAAGCAAGAAACATTAGTAATAAAACCCCCTTTTTTTTTTCACTGTTTTTCCTCCATTTTAGTGTGATCTGTTTTCATTTAAAAAATATCAGAGAAATGCACAAACTTGTACAACAATGGTATTGCACACTGGCCAAAACACACATGTGTTATATGCCATACCTGGATTGCCATGTGAATACTTTTTGGTTGAAACAATGGATTTCCACATAATTATTTTGGTGACATACTGGTGAATACTTTTGTGACTTTTTGATGAGGGAATGTGTATAACCAGTAAGTGCCAAATGCTTTTCCAAGAATTAATACATTCTGCTTCCTTGAAAAGGAACTTAGTTGTTGCTTTTTAATTTTAAGTATACAGCATAAATAATAATATTACAGCAGCATTTTAATTTTAATATACACTCATGTCCATAAATTAAGGATAATGCAAAATCAGGCAAAGGAAGAGTTAGAAGCAAAACAAATTTGACTTATTTGTAAAGCTTATTAAACAAAAGATAAAGAGCAAAAAAAGATGCTATATGTTTGATATTATTAAAAAAATTAGCGATTTTTTCTCCCTGGAGCAAATTACAAAAATAACCTATTTACAAAAAACCAATATTACATGGTTGGTATGCTTGGTAATACATTGTATGTCTCCCAGACAATGCAATACAGTCCGTACATGCCTAGGCATGCTGAGTATCAAATTATCGATCTGATCTTGGGGGATATTACACCACTCATAAAGCAATGCTCTCCGAAGTTTTGGTAGACATGTAGGAGGAGGTTGCGGGCTGCAACTCGTCAGCTAAGCATGTTCCACACGTGCTCTACTGGATTCAAGTCCGGTGAGAATGCTAGCCAGTCCATACGGGTGATATCCTCCGATTGAAGGCATTCGCTTACGATGTTTGCACGGTGAGGTCGGACGTTGTCATCCATAAACACAAATTGTGTGCACATGGCACCCCAAAACAAACGTAGATGTTGTTCCAAAATGACGTCCTGATAGATTTGGCTTGTCATGGTTCCAATTTGAACATGCAGGTCAGTTCTGGAACCCAGAATAATTCCACCCCAAAAGAGCACTCCTGCACCACCGTAACAGTGTCGTTCAATGGTGTTTTCTTGGTGGTAACGGGTACCTGGACTCTCCCTATGAAAGTCCGGCGAGAATCAGACTGCAAGCTAAACCTGGACTCGTCGGAAAACATCACACAAGCCCACTGTTGCGGTGTCCACAATGCATGCTCTCTACTCCAGGCTAACCGCAGGCGACAGTGAGTTGCAGTAAATGGAATGCATCTGACAGGTTTACAAGCATATAGACCAATCTGCCCTAAGCGTCTGTACACGGTCTATCTTGAAATTGTCATACCAATGGCTGAAGAGAGCTGACGAGACAGGTCTGAGGCTGTGCTCTGCCTGTTCCTTTTGGCAGTAACTGCCAAATAGCGGTCTTCATTCGGCGTTGTAACTTTGGGGCGACCTGTGCTGTAACGTCTACTCACATTACCATCATCTTGGAATCGTTGCCAAAGCCTGGAGATGACACTCTGGGCAATTCCAAGTTCGTCTGACACTTCCAGTTGGGTACGCCCACATTCCAGATGGCCGATAATTCTACCACTTAAAAAACCATCCAAATGTGTCCTTTGTGTCATAACTATTCGGTTATTGCACTGAAATGTTTATAAAGTGCCTGCGAACAATTTTACTTCTTTGCCTGTATTCCTTATATATCACTCTCTTACACTCTCGTCATTGTGACGTACCATCGGTGTCATCTGGTTACTTCCTGAAATTTGCATATAATTCTTGAAGATGTGTGTAGTGATTTTACAGGTGATATATTTATTTTAGAGTTTGATTTCCGTGTGACTCCAAATTATCCTTAATTTATGGACATGAGTGTATATATATATATATATATATATATATATATATATATATATATATATATATATACATAATATTTTTCTGAGTGTCAGTCTAACTTAAAATGTTACAGCAGTAAAAAACTAATTTCTTTGTTTGCAATGATATTCATATTTATGTGACTACAGCAGAAACTTCAAATCTAGTCATTTTAAATATTAACACTTTTTCAATAAGGTGTTTACATGTTAGCATGAATAAATCAGGTTTAATTTTATACGCAACTTTCTCAGCCATTTACTTTTAGATTTATAAGTAAAACAAATGATTATCAAAAGAAATGAATACATATAAGCCACAAAATGAACGGCAGAAGCAGTGTGTTTTCAAAGAGACTACTTAAATTAACATAAAATAAAATATTATATAGCTTTCTGAAATTATATTTATGTCTATGCAATACAATTATGACTAGTCTCACTCTAAGAAATTTATTCACTCATGGGATAGCCCACCTACAGCCAAGCAGTAAAGCCGCTGAACACTGGTAGTTCAATCTAGGGTTCAAATCCTGTCAAAAATCCTGTTCAAATCCTTCAAATCCTGTGTCATTGCATAGGTGTTTTCATGGATTTCCCCAAGTGTAATATATATACGAGCCAATTTCTCTTAGAAAGTCCTCTACAAAGAGCATCCCTTCTCTTAGGCAAATAGCCCTCGAGTGTTTTGCTATAATCAAATAAGGCAAAAGCTAAAAAACCATCTTTCACAGGACAATAACCAAATTTCTCGCAATACGTACTTTTACCATGGCAAAGATTAAACAGAAAAACATGAAATTATTGTACTGGTTGATTAAATTATCCAGTATTTAATGATAATCAAAGTATGCCTTGTTAATTTCATCAATGTAAGATTATCATTTCTTTCTGGTTCATACTCATTGGTGAAGTAGCAATTTTTCATTTTAATCCTAGTTATCTTTATTTTTTAAAACAAATGTTTTACAAAGCTTTATTCTTTTGAGGTAAATATACATTTTATAATTCCAGCAAGTCGATTTCAGTCTAGCACACACAAAGACAATGGACCGTGAAAATCTCAGCCAAAAAATCATTGATTCTCATTGATGGCTATTCAATTAAAATTATTTAAAATGTACTAAGCATTTTTTTTTTTTTTTTTTTTTTTTTTTTTTTAAGTTAACAATCTTCTAAAAATGAAGACTTGCAGATTTCAACAAATTACACAAAACAATTTTTTTTGGACGCAATGATCATGATGTTGGAATAAATTTCATGCAGTAAGTCTGTTTCGAATGATTAGTTTTCACATTGTTACTTGTAAGAATACTGGATTGCTGTATCGTTTATCAAAATTACTCACTTCATTCCATTCGTAGAATTTCTGTATCCTTCAGAACTGTTTCCGCAAAATCTATTAAACTTTTCCTTCAAATTGTATTTGGAACTGTAGCTGATAGGAAAAAATACATCTAGATTGCATAACATTTCTAGTTTTCATCTGATTTCATTGTAGTTCAAACAAAATAAAAACTACTTCTGACATCATCTGCAAGCAATTTAATTTCTATGTGTAATTTTTTGCATCTTAATTATGAGCCAAATGCTGATAAAAACAGTGATTTAATATTGAAAAAGTCTTCAAACTTGCGGACAATGAGTTATCCAAAAACAGAAGTGTTTATGATTCTGATAATGATGGCAATGTTAATTCTGTTAAGTCAGAATCATCTGTCGTAAATAATCTAGTAGATCAAAATATTATGATGTTTACTAATATTTCACTACATTTTCGTGACATGTTAGAAATTATTTCGGAACTTAATGAACTAATGCATATCCAGTTGAATTACTTATTTGTGATCTAGAAGAATCTTTTAAATTATCTCAGTTATCTGAATAATAATTTTCACTTAAGCAGTTGAATCACTTATTTGTGATCTAGAAGAATCTTTTAAATTATCTCAGTTATCTGAATAACAAAAGATTGTGTTTACTAAAAAATGGCTTACTGATTCTGCTAACATATTTATTCACTGAGAGGTTTTATATCATGGAACAAATTAAAAGAAAATCTTTTATCTGAATTACATTTTAAAATAAATAGTGCATGAACTCATAATTTGTTACAAATACAAAATTTAAAACCAAATAAATCCCTTTGAGTATTTTGCAGTGCGAAAAATAGCCAGTCGTTTTTCTATTGATGATTCATCCATTCTTGATTATGTAATTAATGGGATACCTGATCCAAGTAGCAACAGAATCTATGTCGGTCTTATATTTCTATATCAGTCTTAAAACTATTTCTGAATTTAAAGAGAAATTAAAAATTTATGAGAAAATTCATGCTCCAGATACAAAGCCTAAGGGTTATTCAAGTACCAACACACACAATAAAGCCTGTGTTATACCTAGTAAGGGTACATGATATAATGGTGGATCAAGATGTTATAATTATAAAAGTGTAGATCTTAAATCTAAATCGTGTAAAACAAAAGTAACGGATGTAAGTGCTTTTTTGGACATAAAATCATAACGTGTTCTAAAACACCTCCTAAAAATAGCCAAGATCCCAAAACTGTTACCCCAGTTGCTCAGACTAATAAAAAAAATACACAAAACTGTTAATTCATATAATTTGCAAATTGACACTTTAATAGATACTGGTGGTATAGTAACATTAATTCCAGAAGAAGTACATAAGAAGATAAGTTCCTCTAATAAACTTAACCCAGCAAATGTGCCATTAACAGGACTTGGCAATGGGAAAATTAAACTTGTAGGGAGATTTGAAGGTGAATTCGAAATTGATGGTTCTTCCTATAAATCAAATATTTGTGTTATCACAGAAAATGAATGTTTTTACAAGCTGTCATAGACACAGATATTTATGAGGCAAGGTAGATTAACTGTAAAAGGGAGTCACAATTAAAAAACTGCAGCCAGAAAACTATTTGATGTGCATTCTTGATATTTATAATGACAAGGAAATTGATTTAAGCCACATTAGAAACAGTTTACATCGAGATGAAATACTACAATTAATAACGAGTTCTAAGCCAAAGAAAATGAAAACATGGCTCTGAAGATGAGACTAGCGTTAGCATGGAAACTTTGCCATTAATATACAAATGCTTATTCCAATGTCGTAATGCAACTACATACTTGCCAACCTATGACACTAAAAAATCAGGAGATTTTTTTTTTTAAGAAATCAGGAGACACAATGTGAAATGTTTTCACAATGTTAAAAAGACTTTTTAAATGATAAAAATATAGTTTTTAATAATGAATTAACTTTAAATAGTTACTAATTCTTAAATGCATGCAACACAAAAATACCTTACACATAACAAACATTTTTATTACTTGCATCATTTAAGAAAAGAAAACAAAACAAAACAACAAAAAAAAAAAAAAAACTAATCAGTTTTCGTACAAATGTCAGATTTTGCTTTTGTTAAGAAAGAAACTTTAGAATTTTGTTCATAGCAATTGCCACATAAGCCTGCTTTCACTAATAAAAGTTTTAAAAGTTTTCTAATGTGTCATCACTAATATTAGATCTAAATTTAGTCCTTGTTTTCACAACAACACTGAAAATCCTCTCACACTCTGCATTACTATGGAGAACTGTCAAGATGGCCAATATAATTCTAGACAGTTGACTATATTTTAAAATTCCATCATCACCTTTCAGTTTTCCAATTAAACTCCACTGGGTGCCAATCCTAGCTGATTTTATAACTTCATCCAAGTTTTCTAATGGTAAACTGCAAAATTGTGACTGCAATATATCAGTGGCAACATCAATATCATCATCTTTCATGACTAAATGAAGTAACACAGGAAATCTGTTCAAAAAGTACCTTATATGGAAAATCACTTCATCGTTGGCTGGAAATTTATGTAGTATGTAATCACATACTCGACAGAAGTAATTTCTAACATGAAGATAAAACTTATTTTTGTCTTCTTCTGAAAGTTCTTCCACTACTTTTGTAGTTGCAGCTCTTATTACCAAATCTTCATCTCTCTTCTGATTTTCTATTTCACCATAAATCACATCATATATAGAATTACAAGACAAAACACAGACTGGTTTTACAAACTCTGATAAACTGTATTTAAACAAATCATAAATCATTGATTGCAAAACATGAATTAATGGAATTCTGCTTTGTAGAACTGTGTTAAGAACATAGAATGATGGCAAAATGAATTGTAAAAAAAAGGCAAAAAGCTTTGTTAATGTCCAAAGAAAAAATAATAAATATTCGTTCTTCACAAGACAAACTTCAGGTAATCGGAAAATGTTTCGTGTGTTGAGCAATTTTTTTTTATTTTGAGTGAAATTTGTATCAGATTTACGCTTATATTTTGCAGCATTATTTTGAAAACTGCCAGTTGAATTGCTGAATGGTGCAGAAATTACTTTATTCTTCTCAAACCTATTTTTAACAATGGATGAAGTATCTACATCTCCATTTACTTTAGGTATTTTATAACTTTCAATAGAGCCTTTTATCCTAACTCTTGAAACATTTACTTCTTCTTTAAAAAATGAAAGAAGTGGGTTCCATTATCAAGGATTCTAGATAAGCATTTATTTAAAAACAGCCAGCATGTACACACGTTTTAAAATTTTTCTCATTTCAGTATTATGCAGCTGTTGGAATTGTTTCAATTTTTCTTTCCTTTTAGAACTCCTTTCAAGATAATAATAAATATGAACAATGTGTTCATCCACATTTACTAGTAAAGAAGCTGCCCCTTTTTTCAGCTGCTAAATTTAAGAGGTGACAGGTGCATCTCATAATCTGCAAATGTAAATTTTCCTTTCTTAATATGCCTGCAACACCAGTCTTCAAGCCTACCATTACTGGTACATTATCGGCGCCAAGTGCTAAGCCATTATCCAGAAGGACTGCATTTTCTTTTAATGTTTTAATAATTAGTTGTGCTATATTAAAGCCTGTCGAATGTCCTTCTTAAGTGGGAACAGAAAATAAATTGCACTCAATTTCTGAAGACTCTGGTTTAAAAACAGAACCAACAATCGGATAGGTTTGAATCAATATAGATCCGTAGAGAGGCAGAACGAAGCTGTTTTAATGCAATCAATAACTGAAGATTTACTTTTCAAACCCATTTCCTTAACAATTGCACCCATTTTGGTCCTTGCACTAGAGTATTTCTTAGCGTTTTCACTATCGGGAAACATTTTTCTAAATAAAGCTGCAGCGTGATCCGATGCATTCAGTTGCAAGTTGTGCTCCAGTAAAAAGGCAGAGAATAGACATTCTGCATTAATAACATTTTGGTCCTTTGTTTCCAAAGAAAAATTTAACTTTTTTTTCGAAACAACTCATATTGACCTTGTGTTTTTGTGTACACATGTTTGAAAACACTCGCCTTTCCACCATGCGAAATCGAAAAATCGCAACGACAGATGGTACACATCACAAATTTATTACATTTCCTTGAGGAAATAATGGAAGGAAAGTCAAATGTGTACGATTTTTGAAACGTACGCGAGTATTTCACCTTTCCCGCAAACATAACAAAAGACTTTAATTTCTAAACCTATTTCCCGAAGGCAGTCTACTCACACAATTCAGGACAAGATGAACGAAATAACTAAAGAACATCCAAATAACAGCATTGAGCTTGCTTTGTGCTCATTAGCAGTAGCGTCTCCGTTCTACAGGGTTTGAGAATGCATGCGCAGTGATATGATTCACTAGCATAATAGGCTGGCATCTGTTATACACTATTGGCGATGTATCATAAGATTGGCGATTAATGTTGTTCTGTTAAATATTGTCACAGCTAGAGTTAGCCCTGACTTATCGGCTTACTTGTGTCTTATGTTATGTGATTATTTTTTATAAATTTGAGTCACTAAACTAAAAGATTTTTGTGAATTTGTACATGTAGACTAAAAAGTTCCTCAACATAAACAACACCCATTTTCTTTCGCTACTTCCAACTATTGACAAAATACTTGATATTTTATTCCACAAGAGAATTTTGAAGAGATGATAAAAAATTGTATTGAAATGAAATATTTATGGTTTTGGGAGCAATCAAAAGAATATTGTCAATTATGAGCATCATATATATATATATATATATATATATATATATAATATATATATATATATATATATATATATATATATATATTTTTTTTTTTTTTTTTTTTTTTTTTTTTTTTTAAGAAAGAGGTAAACTGGTTGAATTAACAGTTCACACTAGTGATAATAAACACTAGGCACTAATGGTAAATACTAATGAATAATATATTGAGTTACTAAAAATTTATTTTAACTCATTGTTATTTTTTGTTAAGAACTTTATTTAGGCTTTTCAATCCTTCTTTATTTTCCTTTTTTCTTAGTAGTTGCTTTTTAGGTTTTATTTTCTGTGCGAGTATTTTCTCAAAATTCTTCTGGTTTGAGCAAAAAATATTATGGTAAACCTAGCCATTATGGGATCGATGAAGAATAAAGTGTACGTGTTTTAATCAACAAGAAAATATAGATATATAATATAAAAGAAAATATAGATATAAAGATAGATATAAAAACTGCATTAGAAATAAAATTGAAAATGAGTTCCAATTAAATGATTATGGCAAAGCACTCAGCAATTATTTAGATGAGAGATACCTTTGTGAAAAATATGAATTCAAATAAATTTCAAAAGAAATTTTATAACAAATATAGGATGGAATATCAAACAAAAATAAATTCAGAAATAAATATGAAATAAGGTTAAGTGAAGTGTTACAGAAACCTATAGTATTAATTTAAAGCAATACAAAAAAATCAACACGTCAACAAAGAACAACGTCTATTTTGAAGAAAGAACAACGTAGGCTTCCGCATAAGCTTTTAAGTCCTGAATAAATAAATTCCACATTTCTGGGTTTAGCTGAATATCAAATCAGTAATTCTTAATGCAAACATTACTGAATATTTATCTTTTGGAATATGAATACTTTTAGACATTTATTTTTTGTATATAGATAAAAAACACAGCCAGTGCCAATGATTAAAAATTATGGAGTGCTTATCGTTCAAAACCATGTACCTCCTCATCAGAATTACATAAAAATAAGCAGAAATAGGAAAATTGCATAAGTAGTAAACTTGATGCGCACTAGAGGGAGCCACATGGCTGGAGAAAGATTAGGGATAGCGAGAAATAACTTAGAAAACTTAAGAATACATAATTTTTTTGTAAGTTTTTAGATTTTTAATCTTTTTTTATTATTTTTTTGGTATTTTTTATTTTTTATATACACGATACAACACAAAAGCAAAAAGCAGAGAGGAAAGGTTATATGATTAATAGGCTCATTGGCATGTGGCATAAAATGGGAGTGCAAATAATAAAGTTATCACAATAAACTATTCAAGGTAGAATTAAGTTCTGTGGGAGATGTGATTCTACAGTGAACAGAATGATAACTTTGCATAATAACCACTTCTCACGTTGCAAGAAAGGATGGTAAAGCTTGGAGAAAAAAACACAGCACACACACTTTGCAGCAATTTATAATGTGTACATGAAGTCTACATTCGCCGCCAATTGACGAAGGTTGCCATGCTGAAAAAATGTGTATTGCGCGTGCATGTAGCGTAAGGCCCATAGAACGAAGATGCTACTCTCATAGGCTAATATATGCCAGATGACACGCAGTGGAGCTTGATGCCCATTGGAGAACTGGAGCGATGTTTCTGGATACGTATGCTCTCACTCACAAAGCAGAAATTCTCATCTGATTTGCAAGGTTTTGTTTTGGATATAATCTAGAGAAAATTCAATTGCTTTCAGACGTCCAAAATCCTTTTTTTTTTTTTTTTTTTTTTTTGTTCATATAACGAAGTATTAAGCCAAGTTCCATAAAAATCTTGAGAAATTTAAAGAATAAAAATCGGGAGAAATATATTGTAAATCAGATTGGCAGGAAATCGATTGAAAATAGGGAGTCTCCCGCCTCAATCGGGAGAGTTGGCAACTCTGCAACTAGTAACCAGAAGCTAAATAAAATGAAAACCTGTGCTCTGAAGATAAGACTAGTGTTGGCATACAAACTTCCAGTTAATAGTGGGTTGAGATCCCCACACACACATTTGAGGCATGAAATTGATAAACAGATTTTTAAGGGGGTTGGATAAACAAATCATAAAACCAAGGATTTCTGGTTACTCTAATGCTGTATAAAGCAGAAAGGAAAATGGTTGTATCAGTTTTGTATAGACTACAGATGCCTGAATAAAAAAATCCTTCATGATCACTTTCTGCTGTCACTAACTGATGACATCATTGATAAATCAGAATCAGTGATGATATATACTGTATGAGACTAGAAAGATGGGGTTTTCATATTGAAGTGGATGAGAAGAATAGGAAATATGCATCTTTAGCAACTCAAAATGGACAATTTGAATTTTTAAAATTATCTTTGATGTTGCCCAAGTGTCTTCCAGAGATATATCTACAAATATTTTCATAATCTTTTAAAGGTTAACACTTTAAAGGTCATTACTTCTTCCAAAAATGAAACTCAAGGAATCCAAAAACTGAAATGTATTTCACTGACCACATCAAAATATGGATTAGAACTAAATATTAAGAAGTGTCAATTTTTAAAGAGTGAAATTGAATTTTTAGGTCACAAAATTAAAGATAGGAAATTATATTCTTCTTTTTTCTAAAACCAAAGCAGAAATCAACTTTCCAGAGCCTGATAGTGTAAAATATTATCAGTGTAATTTAGGTTTAATGGGTTATTTCAGAAAATTTATTCCTAATTATCCATTAATTTCAAAACCACTTAATAATTTACTGAAGAAAGAATAAAAATTCAAAGATAAAAAGCATTATGCTTTTAATAAACTGAGACATAGCTTGTCGTCTGAACCTTATAACTGGAAAGCAGAAATGGATATACACACTGATAGTAGTGCTGACGGTTACAGTGTGGTCATGTTACAAAAATTCAGAATTGATAATCAGATGCATCCAGTTTATTACATAAGCAAGAAGACAGTGGATATTGAATGTAAATATTTAAGCCATGAATTAGAAGTTAAAGCAAACATAGAAGCTCTAAAATAATTGTAAATCAGGCGGGCAGGAAAGCGATCGAAATATAGGATAACATTGTAGTATAAAACAATTTGGGTATAAGTAATCAGGCATTCCGTTTAAAATCGTGACAGACTGTAATGCATTCAAAAAAATTACGAGCAAGAAACACAGTTGAATTAAAATACCTAGATGAGCATTAAAAATTAAAAGATTACAATTATACAATTGAGCACAGATCTGGTACCCATATGCAACATGTTGACGCTTTGAGTAGAAACCCTTTATTTATGGAATTGGTGGAACCTTTAAGATTATTCAAGCTCAAGAAACTGAAGAAAATATAAAAGCTATAAAATAAATTAAAGTCGTATGAGGATTATTACTTATGAAATGGCATGCTTTACAAAATGGTAGACGGAATTGAAGTGTTAGTAGTAGAGACTTTGCAAATTGAAGTAATTAAAGACACACATGAACGAGGTCATTTTGCTACTAAACATATCAAAGAACATTTGAAACAACATTTTTATATTCCTAAGTCGAAAGAGAAAATTTTATCAATTTTAAAATTTTCTGTATATTAACTTATTTGTATGAACTGTATATTGGATCATAAAAAATTTGGAAAGAACGAAGGATAATTACACTCTTTACCTAAAGATATTACTCTCAATACATATCATGTGATCAAACTGGACACTTCATCTACAATCTAAGCCAGTGCTCCGCAACCTTTTCTCACCTGCGACGCACAAAAAATCTTTCTGGAATTTCGTGGCACACCAAAGAGTTACGAATTATCAAGGAAGTGACGAAAAAATTCAAATGCTGGCACACTTACAATCACACACACAACCACACAACAGTGAAATATATAAAAACATTTAAAATAGACATTATTAAGGAAAAAAATTGTCATTGTGTATTAAATACATGATAAAAAATTGCAAAATGTCAAATACATGTATTTGATTGCGGCACACCTATATCCTACTCATGGCACACCAGTGTGTCGCGGCACACCGGTTGCGGAGCGCTGATCTAAGCAACTACTGCAAGTAGTAATGCAGCATATTAGTAAATACTGCAATTAGTAACAAGCTCCCAATCAATGATCCCTTGATCATGAGTTCTGATGGCACCCTAAGTGATACTGATTCCACTGCGAATGAAAATGATGCTGTCAATGATGAAGAAACTCAAGAAACCACAACACACTTAGATTTGAAGCTATTAAGGAGAAGGTTCTGAGGAAAAGCACTTTTGCAAGGAAGAGTCAGAAGCTAAAGATAATGAATCAAATGCTAACTCTATTGAAAAAACTTCAGTAACATTCCCTACAACAGATAAACAAAAGAAACCACTGAAAATGTAGAATCTGAAAAAAACCACTGAAGAAAAGGAGAGGGCTGAAAGGCAGAAATCTACTGAAATATTTCATTATAAAGATACTGATGCAGAAAGCAAAGATGGAACAGAAGAAACTAAAGGTGAGAAAAATGAGGCAAAAAAGAAGATTCAGAAGATCCAGGAAGATAATTAAACGATCTTCGATAGTGCGACTCTGATTTTGATGATACCTGATTTAGATTTTTTCCTGACTTGACAAGTTTCTCCTAACCTGACTATTACTTTAAAGACATACATAAACAGGGGTGTTTGTGGGACCCCAAAAAATCCCCTGAAACTTTTACGGACTTACTACCGACGTTTTGGAGTTTCGAGAAGGGGGGGAGAGAAATGAAAAATTACAATTATAAAGTATTGAATGACCTAATTATAACAGTTCAATGAATTACTTTTTTGGCAAAATTAATAACCATAAATTTTCAAACATATAAACTACTACATTTTATGTAAATATTTTAAATTACCTGAATTAATTCTTTAAAAAAAATTATCTAATTTCTGCTGCTTTTTTTTTTATTTTCTGATGTTTGTGGGCTTGTCTTTCTTTTGTGGTGAACTTCATAATTGCAGGAAGGTTGACTTTTATTTTCCTCATTTACAGTTGAAGAAATTTCCTCGAGAACTGCACATGCAGAGGTAGAAGCAGTTTGCTTTTCTGCTAATGTAGAAGGTTTTTCAGAGACTTTTATAGGTGAGTCATCTGAAATACATGTTTTTAAGTCCTCTTGATATGTTTTCCAACTTCTGTTCATATTCAGTAAGAGATCTTTGTGAATTGGATCAGTCATTGGATTTTTTGAGCCATATTTTTCACATGAGGTTTTTTTAGAAGTAATTAAATCATATTTAATAGTCTGCACTGCATCTAGGGAATCAATCTTAAGAGAGGTTCTGTAGTCAGTGACAAGTGTATCCATTAAGTTGAATGCACTTTCCACTAATAGGCCATGGAAGCAGCTAAGGCAGGCTTTGACCAATTTAGCCAATGTAGGATACTTATAATCATTTGTGAAATCATCTTTTAAATTAAAAACTTTAGACCAATATTTATCAATTGTACACTTGACTTGATTTCCACTTTCATCAGATGTGTAGAGCATTTCTTTGGTGATATCAATATCACTCTGGTATAACCTTATTTCAGCTTCTACTTTTGACTTTTCATTATCACTAAAAATATGGGACATAAAAGATGATAATTTTTCAAAAGCTAATATTGTACTGGTTTTACCTCTTAGCTCTGGATCTAATACTGTAAAACTAATTAGATATGAATTTTTAAGGGGTATTAATTTAAAAAACACAATATGCTTGTACAGCAACATTTATTTTCTTGCACCATGCGCCGATGGTATCCCCATTACCATCTCTCCATTCAATCCAATTCCACCTAAATGCATTCCGGACACCTTTTTCTAATTGTATTAATATCACTATTTATATCGAGAAATTTCATAGTGAAATTCTCTTGCGTACATAAATAAAAAAATATTTCAATAAACGAAACGAAAAATTTACACGTGCATCAATAAATGAAACGAAAATTTTACACAGCGGAGAAAAAAAAGTTGAGAAGCGATCAATGACAAATAGCTAATATGGCGAAAAATCCCCCTTCTCTACTTATTGGCGCCACGCCAGGAGAGATAAGACCTTTGAATCCAGAGTCACGTGATCGCACACCTGGTAGAACGAAATCTCTCCCTTTTTTTTCTGCTGCGCCTACTTGCCGAAAAGAATCCAGAAGAGAATGTCCGAGAACCGGGGGAATGAGTCATAACTCACAATAAGGAAAGAACAAAAAAGAAGTTTTTTCCCCCTTTTCATGCATTATCACTGCCTTTGGAGAAAGAAAGGAAAAGTTTTCACCACACACACTGACCTTGCGTTTTCTGCTTTCAAACAAACAAAATTACACAGATCAAAATAAATAATTCATTATTATTCCTACTTCCTTTTGAACAATGATCCCCGGAATTTCCGGGTATCAAAGTTCAAAATCCCCGGAATTCTGGGATTTTCCCGGAGCACAAACACCCCTGCATAAAGACATAAAACTATTTTCAAGAAGAATGAAAATGATGTTTAAGATGCATTTATGAAGACATATCTAAATGGAATTGAAGATGATGTGTTTACAAATACATATGATGAGATAGACTGTTTAAGACAAATGAAATTTAAAAGAGTATTGAAGAAGAAATAAGGCCATTATTTCTGAAGATGATGAGATGACGACTGAAGATGACTGACAGAATCATCACAGAATTTTCTCTTTGCCAAGCTAAAATTGCCTTTTCCTCTCTGTTTTTTAATTTTTCAGATTCCCTGATGATGATCGCCTTTCCAGCAAATGAGGATACATTCTGTCTGAATAAATGAGCATGTGTGAGGCTACATCTTCCACTACCACGAGATGTTGCAGTAGACCATTAGACAGAACCATTTGTGAGACAGAACAGATGATTCTGCCATGACGTAAAGATATGTGTAAGATGAGCTAGTAAAAGTTGTATGATTTTATATTAAACGACAGGACTAGTTTAGAACTTTTCTTTAGTTTAACTAATTTCCATTTTCATATGTATGTAATCCTTTTTGGATAATCGTCATTAAAACTAAGTTAAATAATCATTTGCACAAATGTATATGTGCCCCTAGCAACCTTATTTCTATGAAGTAAGTTCTACAAAGGTTAGAGAGCCATACACACACACACACACACATATATATATATATATATAATTATATATATAATTATATATATATATAATTAAAGACATAAAGTAAAAAATTTAGAACTAATTTTTCACAAAGACCAAAAATTGAAATTAATAATTAATAAATTTCCAATAATCTTATAAATGCAACAAAGAATTTTAAAAAGTTAAAAACCAAAACTATTCAAACAAGCAAAACCACATTTAAAAAAATTAATGAAATTTAAAGAAAAATGAACAAAAAC
This sequence comes from Stegodyphus dumicola, assembly GCF_044657685.1. Taxonomy (NCBI): domain Eukaryota; kingdom Metazoa; phylum Arthropoda; class Arachnida; order Araneae; family Eresidae; genus Stegodyphus; species Stegodyphus dumicola. The sequence continues at coordinate 89,359,978 of NC_140769.1, forward strand.
AGAGGAGGAATTCAATCAACTTCCGTGCTACTTTGTCAGGGGAGAGAAACATTGAAATCTCTATATACAAATTCTCATATTTTTAAACCCCAGTGCTATTAACTTTCTTCATATATTTTCCTTTCTCCATCCTTGGAACAATGATTCAATAATTTCAGTGCCATAACTGTACTAAAATCAATCTAATATATTATGAACTTTAAATGGAAATCAAAGTTTACAAAGGAAATTTAATTCGTAGGAAGTTTCATGAAAAATAACATTATTACTATTAAAAATAGTAAGCAGGGGGGGAAGAGCCATTTCTACTATTTTATGAAAAAGCAGCCTGACCATAAGTTACCAAAAAATAAAAATTTACATTTAAAAAAGTATACAGCTAAGTTAATCAAAATGATTCTCTGTCTGTTAGTTTGGATAAAATGGATTCTAACAGATTCAGTCAAAAGTCAACTGAAACTATCAAAAATGCAAGCTCTACACATTACATTCCTTATATCTGACATATTAAAAAAATATACATACTTTCAAAAGAGTAACAAAAGATAATTTTAAAAAATACCATGTAAAGCAAGATCATGCACAGTAACAGTTGAAGAAATAGGTATTGTAAAATGATTTTAAAATTAAAAAAATAACACATACAAAGCCAAGAACGGATGTCAAAGATAATAGTTGCCCAGGTGTACGATTTGGAAACTGATTTTTAGAGTTGCTGCCAAAACAACCAGGTGAACCAAGAAGATCCATGAGTTTAATAGCTGAGGGAAAATGCAAATATACAAATTTAGCTAATGGTTATCAATATCTAACTATATTTTACAACTGAAAGCAAATTACCTTTTTTAACAGTTATTTTTGATAGACCAAAATCCGTTAACTTGAGATGTCCATTTGAGGATATCAGCATATTATCTGGTTTTAAATCTCTAGAATTTAAACAAGAAAAAAATGAAAGCATTTATATACTAAAAATTTTATGAAGATTAAGGTAACCAATTAAGAAAAATTCTGAGTATTATTTCCAAACCAATTTCTTTAAAAAAAAAAAAAAAATCAGTGCTTTCTAATTATCCAAATAATTTAATAACTTAAATGATAATTTCAGAATAGATTAAGCATGATTTAATTCACAATAATAAAAGAAGTTGTTATCTTTGTTGTTGCATAGCTCAGTTTCTCTAGATTGGCAACAAATCTACTATTCTGCCAAGTTTCAAATGTAAACAAATATAGCTGCTACAGGTGACGGAGGATGGGGACACCTGGCGTATAACATAGATAAACAAGCATATGTCCCACATCCTCAACCATCTCGAAGAAACAACTTGCTGGAGTCCTGTGAGGGTGTTACATGGCCATACAGGGGTTAGATGTCAAGTAGATTTTACATAGGATGTTGCTTATAAAACAAAGTAACTTAAAAAGAATATAAAAGATAGCATTAAAACACTAAAACACACATATAAGATGAAACACATAGATATACAAAATTAAATATAAAAGCATAGAAACACACTCATATAAATTTATAACATAAATAATATGGCTGCTACAGTAAACACAAATTAGGCTCAGCTGCATTTAAACAACTTTTAAATTATTGATAATTCTACAATTATTGCATGTATGATAACTAAAGGCATAAAAACTTTAACCGGAAATAAGAACAAACATAATGCAATCATTTTTAAATTAAAAAAATGCTCAATTTACCAACATAATAAGAATAAAAAATGCTGAGCTCACAGAGCCGAGTAACATATATGTATATATATATATATTTATATACTTTTGGTGCGACCAATCGCAACCAAAAAAGGATGTGCACAACTACATGTTATAGCAGTCCTATACACAAAATTTTAACATTCTGAGGATACTCGTTTTTTAGTTATGCAAGATACAAACATACCTATGTACATACAGACACTACGAAAAAATCTCTTCTGAATCCATTTTAAATCAGTTCCATAACTCTTTTAAGGAAAAAGAGTCCTTTATTTTGTCCTTACGTACAGATGTCAAGCAAAAACATCGTTAAATTGCATTCAATAGTGGTCAAAATGGATATTTTCATTAAAATATGGTACCTGAAATTTTTCGTGATTACAATACTTCCTTTACTTAATACAAGCAAGTAAAAAGGAAAATTAGAGGATAAAACCGTAAAATCAATTTTATAGTGAAAACACGCATATTCTGAGAGTTCTGAATATTCTGAGACAATTATATGGGAGAAAACTCTTACTATGAAAACATTAAAAAGAAGATATTAATTTAAAAAGATGATATTTTTAATTAATTACATAGCTATTTTGTTTTTGCGAAGAACTGTTTTGTAAATTGCGTTTTACACCATTTACTATTTTGTATATTTTTCAGATTTAAAATATTGCATAGTAAAAATTATTATAGTGTTGCCAAAATGGAAAGTGATGTCACTTTATTATACGAGACTGAAATTTTTTTTTTTTTTTTACTTTAATGCTATTTCTTAAATATAGTTTCAATATATTACCATTACCTTCACTTATCAATATTATAATGTTTTAAAAAAATTGTTGAAAACTTACCAGATCTCTGAATCACAAAAATGATGATAAGTCGCCAAATTTCGAACCGATTAATAAAAGTATTCACATCTCCCGCCCAAAAAGTTTTTTTTTAAGAGCTCTTCATAAGAAGATAATGAAATAATTTCAAAATGCTTATGTTTCAGTTATTGCAAAACTAAGGAACCCATTGGGTGATTTGCTGACAAATATGGGTAGATACCCATATTTGTCAGCAAATCACCAAACATATTCCTCCAAAATGGCAATTCACACTCAAAATGGCAGCTGTAAAAACAGATAGAAATTTCAGATGATTAAAATAAAGGACTTAAAAAACCAAAATATATTCCAAAAAAACCTAAGGACCATTAAGGACTGTACTAAACCCTGGCTGAGAGCACTATACTTGGGTTGCCACAAAAATACTTTTTGTCAACAACATCGATTGCCTCATAGCTACTTTGGCAACATACTGCTTTGCTTCGTGAATACTTTTCCATGAATTTTCGCTGCGATGTAGATAATCAGAAAGTACCAAAAATTCTAATAAAAACATTTATTTATTATATCAGAAGTATTAAAACCTTAATAATGTGTATAAATTAAGTAAATTGATTTCAGCAAAGCATACTATAGTTTTCTACCATGATGAAAACTATGTTTCACAAATAAACTTCTGGTGGGATTTTTTTTTAATTTATAAAGCATGGAAAGAAACATGATAAATGCCATAAAAACCAATATTTTTTACTGCATTATAACTTAAAAATATTCAGCTACTTTATCTATTTGACAATCATGTAAAAAGTAATCAAATATTACCTATGAACAATATTGTGCCTGTGCAAATATTCCAATGCCTGGGCAGCTTCTGCAGCATAAAAAACAGCCATGTCTTCATCGAAAAACCCACAAACATGGAGAAGTGATTTTACATCACCTCCGATCATATATTCCATAACCTACAATAAAAATTGTAATATTAATAATTAATTTATAAAATACGATAATATTTCATTACATTAACACAAAATTTTCTATGTATAAAATAGTCATTTAATTCTAAAGATAAACAAAACTCAACCTAAATTTAACATAGGTTTGAAAGAAAAAATACAGAATGAATAACTAAGAAATTTTCAATATTTTAGAAATTTTATCAAATTTACATTCAAAACTGGTATGATTTTCTTACATAGAGCATTCAATTAAATTCCAGATAGTTACTAAAACTACATACTTGGTTGGTTAACTAAAGTACTTAAAGGATATACTCTGCCTAACTCGAAGAATGCTTTCCATTGTGGAATAATTGAAATTTACAGTGGCACTCCAAAGGAACCAAATCTTATAGCAACCCTTTCTTACTTTGCAGAATGTCTTTTGATGGCAGTGAGGAAGCCTTCTGATAAATTTGAATGAAGGTATATTATTTGGTGCATAAAACTGTTTATATGAATGATATGATCTTAAAGTATAGTTTGAAGTTTGTACATATTGCATATAACTGCATACAATAAAGAAAAAAAAATTACTATGAAGATTCAGTTTTTGAACCCCAAGATTGCTAATCGCCATATGGTGAAATAATGTAGTCCTGCGATACCTTACTAAAGAGGTAAGTCAAATATTATTTTAAGCTTTTACAATAAATAGACAATCAATCAATCAATCAAAATTTTTGCTTCCCCCTCCTGCAACTTAATACAACTGGGGTGACACCCGAAATCTACCTCTGTATCAGGCGGGAGGGCCGGACATGTCCGCTGGACCTCTTAAAGAGATTAAACTATTCTCTTGCTACGCCGGGGTGCCTCAAATCCCTGCGCAGACTTTTTATAAAACTCTCTCAAATCCTCCGGGGCTGAACCGGGCTACCGGATGCTTTTACACCACGGGTCTCGGAGACCACCCTGAAGGGAGGACCTCTTCAGACCTGTGTCAATTTGGCGGTCTGACCGGCCGTTGATTCGCTCCTGCCAGTACTATGCGGCTGCCCGTCACCGAAGGTCATTACCCGGAATACGCTGACTGACTACGTTACCAGATCCTCCGGTTCAGGGACTTCTGCAATCCCCCTTGGTCCGGCCGTATAAACGACCTTCCCTCAGGTTCTGGAACCGCCAAGCTCAAAATGCTTTTTCCCCAGAGTACTTTGTCAGGATATAGGATCCAGCCAGTTGCACCCCAGGGGGTAATAATAGACAAGAAAAATATATAAATCATAGATGATATAATTAACTAATAAAGAACATTGTTGATGCATATATATTGCATAGCTGCCATATATATTGCAAACTTTAAAACTGGGAGATTTTTGCAAGAAAACTGGTAGGTTTTCATGCTGCATAACACCACCATTTCAGAAGAACACCAAACTGACTTTAATTCATTTTATAAGTCATGGCTCACACTATTTATAATACAATTCTGATGTAAAATATATTAGCATTTAATTCGATATTCTAAACTTTATGTTCTTTGGCTAATTTCATTTTAAAATTTTCTTGCACTTTCATACTGAGAAAATCACGAATAATGAAGGAAAACTTTTATTTAGTGAAGCACTTTTAAATACAATGAACATACAATTCATAATTAATGTGCATAATATTTGTGTGTGTAAACTTAATAATGCACTCTATATTGAAGTAAACAGATTTAAATATAAATATTAGCTGATTAAACCTTATTTGGTTCTTCATAAAACAATTTTAAAATATCTACAGTGGATTAATATAACTCAGATCCAATGAAATTTAATAAGATCAATCAAATGTAATAAGAAAAAATACAATTTTGATGAAATAAAGTTTAACAATAAAATTATTCTGAAAATCATTATAGGTGGGAACAGGAATTTCTATAATTCAATAACTTTAATGTATTGCTGGGTAACATTTTGCATAACAAAGGCTAAAAATTATGAACTGGGAGATTCAGTGATCTAATCAGAGACCAGGAGATGAAGTGAAAAACTGAGGGAGTTGGAGCAACAATATGAGTTAAAGAACAGTGTTGTTATATATAATTTTGATTTTGATTTACTAAACTAAAAATATTGTTTAAATAATCAATTTAAAAGGGCCAAATTAGCGAAATATAAAAGATCAAGAACAGCCATTAAATCTGTAACTACAAATTACTTATCAGTAAAATTGATAAGGCACTGAAAGATGAAACAATTCATATTTGTGAAAAATTAAGTGGGATTAAGGATTTAACAGATCAACTACTACAAAAAAAAAAAAAAAAAAAAAAAATCTGATGTCTACACCAAATGACTTTCTTGTATGAAATATTAAATTAAATGCACTTTTTGCTGCATTTCATTTAAACTTATTTCCTCAAATTTCATTAGAGATATATTTCTCATTCGATTCAGTTCTCACTTCGCGGTAAGGGGAAAATAAATAAAAACTCAATATATATTCATTAAAAATTGAAAAACAATCAATAAGATATGTTTTACACTTAAAATTAGAGTTTCTATGCAAAAACCAGCAATTCAGCAAGCTGGCAACAAGGCAGATATTTCGGTGCACAAAAATGAAAGTTTAATTTTGGTCCCACTTGGCAAAAAGACAATGAAGGTGCAGAAACTGAATTCACTATTCTAAGTTTCAAATAAAAACAAATATGGCTACTACGGTAAGCAAAATATCTGCAATCCTGACTTAGGTCTCACTCATGTATTCTCCTACTTTCAGCGCTCTATAGCAACTAACTCAGACAGCCAGAACAAAACTTGCAAATCCTGCAAGTTAATCAGCGGCGCATCCAGCGGTACTTGGAACTTGGATGGTAAGCAAAAATTTAGGCTTAGCCACACTTAATAAACTTTTAAATTGTTGATAATCCTGTAAATAATGCATGCAGATTAACTACAGGCAAAAAAACTTTAACCAGAAGATAAGAACATATTTCAACCATTTTTAAAGCAAAAAAATGTGCAATTTACCAACATATAAGAATAAAAAAATAAAAAATAAAAAACTGAGCTCACTGAACCGAGTAACAAGTGGGTATATACACTGAAGTGACAAAAGTCATGGGATAGCAATATGCAAATATACAGATGGAAGTAGTATCGCGTAGAAAATGTATAAATGTGAAGTGCTTTGGCAGGGCTTTCATTTGTGTTTAAGTTATTTATGTGAAGAGGCTTTGACGTTGATGGCCGCATAACGAGATTTAACAGACGTTGAACGCAGAATGGTAGTTGGAGCTAGACGCATTTCGGATATCGTTAGGGAATTCAACATTCCGAGATCCACAGTGTCAAGAGTGTGCCAAGAGTATCTAATTTCAGGCATAACATCCCACCATGGACAGCGCAGTGGCCGACCACCTGCACTTAACGACCGAGATCAGCGACGTCTGCATAGAGTTGTCAATGTTCACATACAAGCAACACTGTGTCAAATAACCACAGAAATCAATGTGGGACGTACGAGGGACGTGTCTGATAGGACAGTGCGGCGAAATTTGTCTTCCTTGGGCAATGCTAGCAGAAGACCGACTCGAGTGCCTTTACTGACAGCACAACATCGCCTGCAGCGACTCTCGTGGGTTGTGAGCATATCGGTTGGTCCCTAAACAAATGGAAAACCGTGGCTTGGTCAGATGAATCACGATTTCAGTTGGTAAGAGTTGATGGTAGGGTTTGAGTGTGGCGCAGACCCCACGAAGCCATGGACCCAAGTTGTCAACAAGACACTGTTCAGGCTGGTGGTGGTTCCATAATGGTCTGAGCTGTTTTTACATGGCATGGACTCGGTTCTCTGGTGCAACTGAACCGATCATTGACTGGAAATGGATACCTTCAGCTACTTGGAGATCACTTATAGCCATTCATGGACTTCACGTACTCAAACAACGATGGGATTTTTATGGATGACAATGCACCATGTCACCGGGCCACAATTGTTCACGATTGGTTAGAAGAACATTCTGGACAATTCCAGCGAATGATCTGGCCACCTAGATCGCCCGACATGAATCCCATCGAACATTTATGGGACATCATCGTGAGGTCAGTTCGTGCCCAAAACCCTGCACCGTCAACACTTTCACAATTATGGACATCTATAGAGGCAGCATGGCTCAATATTCCTGAAGGGGATTTCCAACGACTTGTTGAGTCCATGCCACGTCGAGTTGCTGCACTCCGCCAGGCAAAAGGAGGACCGACAAAATATTAGGAGGTATCCCATGATTTTTGTCACTTCAGTGTATATACATAATAATTTATAATAAGTTTATGCTACATAGTTTTAATTACTATGGCTCTTATGCGAATAAATTGGGATGTTCTTTCACAGTTATAGGATTAAATTTACAATTGAAGTAGGTGGCAGAAAATGGTTTCGACTTCTGCTTTTGCATCATTAAATCTCCATTGGGAACTGATATTTTTTCTTAATAAATTGGACATTAAAATGTAACGCTATGATATGAAAAAATATAATTTAATGATATTAGAAATTTGAATTCTAATAATTTAGTAAAGTATATAAAGAATTCTTAGATTTTTAATGATTTTTAGGGAAGGTTATTAAGATAAATATTTTTATTTCTGAAATTTTGTTGAAAATTTTGAATTTGAATTTTATAATTATTCTAAAAATGAAGTAGATATAAAAAAAATAAGTGAAATTAGTACTGTAACCAATCCTTTAACATAAACTGTTGGACTAACTGTGACAACAAGGCTGCCCTCTGGTGAGTAGCCAGAGAAGTACTTCAGTAAATGCCAAGGCTCCCACTTGATAGGTTGTACCAGACTTTTGCTCTGTATTTTTTCTTAAAGTTAAATGTAATGTCCGTGTGTAACTTAAACCTGTTAATAAATACTTGTTACACTATACAGGACTCTTCTATGACCCTATCTAAAACGACCTTTTCATAGCACAGATAAGTAATATGAAATTATGGTAAATGCATATTAAAAGTTAGGGGTGATTGTGTGTTAAGTATAAAGTATGACGAAGGTGTACTGGGTTCCTAAAAAAGAGGCCTGTAATTATCTCTGTATAGTTTTTCCTTTTACCCTCTTCATGTAAGATAATGATGGAGGCTCTCATTTTATGAGTGTGTGTAATTTGTTTTACTATTATTTTATATATATATATATATATATATATATATTTTTATTGTGAAATGTATAAGTGCAGTTCTCAAAGGTCAGTAACCTTATGCAAGGAACGGAGGCTTTTTCAAGTAACTGCCTAGGCACCCTGGGTCACCAGTGCAGAGAACACACTGGTTAGCTCAAGACAGACAGCCCTATTGATGGATATGTTTGTTTAGAAGTATTGCGAGGCCTTTCAGTTTAGTAAAATCAGGAATTGTAAATGAAAGATAATAACAGTGAAACCATAATTTCTGAAACTGTTACCCCTATTATATTTATGGTGTTAAAATATAATTTATCAGTATGGAAATTAGTATCATAAATATTTATGTGCATTACATTTAATTATAAGTAATGATTATCTAAAAGGTTTTATTATATTTTGCGATAACAAGAACCTTCCCTGAAGAATTATTATTATGTGAACTGTCAAACAAAAAGACTTTTGAACTGAAATGCTGAAAAATTCAATAGGACTCTAAAAATTAAAAATTTATTTTAAAAAAATTGATATTTATAAATTATACTTTTATAGAATCAAAATTTTATGATTAATGTTTTTCTTTTACATATGCTAGCGCTTTAACGCTTTTTCTTAAAAAAGGCTTCTCTGCCGCTATGCCTTTTTCTTCTTGAAGGGGGGGATTATGTAAGAAAAAGTAAAAGATTAAATTAGCAGTGTAAATTAATTCCTTTTCTCTATTCTAAAAACAGTAATCCCTCTCTGCACAGCATCATTTCAAGAAAAATCTATGTCATATGACTCTTAAGTAATTATGATGATGTAAGCGGAGCTAAAACTCTTAACAGCCAATAATAATTTTACAGCAATATTAACCCAGCGGAAGTCGCACCAAGAAAAGTTACTAGAGTGGGCGCGTGGTGTATCACATACCCCAATATTTAAAATACGATAAAAATAGTTTTATTTAGTTTTAAGCGGTTTTTCTTGTTCTCGTGTATTATAAATACGTGAATAATAATTGGGTTTCAAAAAATTAATTTCCAAAATAATCTTAGAGTTAAAATTAATATAAATGAAAATAATTTAAAAATAAACATCATGCCTCTAAGTTTCATTGCATCTCTAATAAACAATGCTTATTTTATTTCTTCACACTTTGAACGAAATACATTTATGTGTTCTTGGCACAGAATGTTTTCACATTTTAAACATTGCATTCACGTTCTTCTGTCCTTGGCGCGAGGGCAATTTATCACATCTTTCATACTTAGTTGTTTCGAATTTCATGTATTCGTTTTAATTCTTTGTCGAAACTTCTGCTTTTGTTTTGTATGCAGTACGTCAGTTTCTTGGTAAAGTATTAATCTCTGATCTTTGTTCAATACATTAGCATTACAATTTCATTAATTGTAATGCTAAGTTCTTCAAAAACTGACTTTTGTTTCTGGTTGGTGAATTAGCAGTTGAATGTAATATAATTCAAGCATTTATTACAGCAACATTCAGTGCAGGAAAGAAAATCATCATTGGCCACCTCCTTGTTTTTCTGGCAATTGAATAATTGGCTGGCATATCCACTGCTCCTTTAGTCATATTATTATAAAAACATATAATTCCTGACGTTTTATTTTCTCCAATAGTATCATCTATAGTATGATCGTTATGTAATGTTGAAAGCATAAGAACAGTTTTTCCTTTTTTAGGAACATTAGAAATTAACGTTTTATCTTTTTCAAAACGAAAACACTGTAGAAAATATTCCTACTTTCGTCTTCAGTTTCCGAAATGCAATCTTCATCGCTTTCAAATATTTCTAATAAATATCACAGGCGTTGCATATGCAATTCATAAGGAGTCTTTCTTTTTTCGATAAGGTGGTTAGAAATTTTCAAGAATTTAATGTCAAGTACTTTAAAATCACTTGCGAGTAGAAATATTTACTGTTACACTCCAGAAATAAATTTCTGAACTAAATATTCGGCCAGAAAAACACTTACGCGGACAGGCGCGTGGGGTGTGTCATGCCCCAGTTCCAACAAAATACCGATAAATCTGTTTCTGAAACACACAGGCAAAGAAAAAGCTGTTCTGAAAGTCAACCACAACTAGAAACTCAGCTACTAAATGCAGCACAGAATTTCAGTTTCACAAGTTAGGAATATTCCACTTTTATGTAGGGGTGGGGTATGACACACCCCACGTGCCTTCCTGCGGGTTAACCATACAATCAGAATGCTTTGAGAACCAAAACTAACTCAGTCTGACTTCAGATTTCATCCTGAACATTACGCACTTGCTTTGGCCTAGCTACACTGCTGTTTGTCTGCCCCTTCGTTTTTGCTACAAAGTTATCGAAAATGTAAGCCTTTTGGAACAGACGCATTTAATGTGCCGACTTGTGTGTAACTGCAACATGTTGCTAAAATAATACTGATAAAATAAAACTGAAGATTTTAATCTGCATCAGTGGCGGCTCGTGGCTAAAATTAGTGGGGGTGCTGTTCCAAAAAAAATTTAACCTTTCTTTTAAAATTGTGTAAAAGGAAACAAACATTATAAAAAGAAAATTTATTTTGAAACTTATTGAAATCTTACAAGAAGAAAATTAAACATTTCTTAATTACTTTAACCAAAATTGTTACAGTTCAATCTTTGTCTATTTATTTAAAAATGAAATCCATTCTTCTTGTTTTAATTTGCACGAAAAGATCAATAATTTTTCCCTTGATCTCTGGATGACAATTGAAGAAATTTTTCTTTATTGAAAGCAATGCAAGTGCATTTAGTCTTTTTGAATTCTTAGTTCTTAAAAGTTTTCATTCTTTTCAATGTTGAAAAGCAGCGTTCTGCCCCAGATGTAAGTCATGGGAACTCTCAAGAGAATTTTTATCAGTTTTGTAATTTCACTAAGAACATCATCTAGATTATTTTCAAAGATAACTTTCAGTAGCTCAATTAATTTACAGTATTCATGGATATCACACCTACAATAGAATACTTTTAGTTCAGTTTCAAGCTTTTCCTTGTCAATCATTGGATATTTTGTTAAACAATTTAGCAGCTGTTAAGTGTTTAGTGGAAGAATATCTGTGCATTATATCAATACTTAGTATAAAGTCACTGTATTTCCTTAGCTTCTGCCATCAGTGTCTTTGGAAAATTCTCACAGTACTTTGAGTTTCTTAATTCTAAAATAGCAGTTTTGAAATTTGTTATACAGTTAAAAGTCGTTAATCTGGACTCGTCGGAACTTCGGCGATTCCGGATTATCAATTTTTCCGGATTATAGATCATCAGTTTAAATCTCGTAAGATGGCATGCAGAAATTCTAAAATTAAAAATATGAAACCGTAATTTATGAAATAAAGAACAATTATGATGTAAAGGGTATCAAAATTTACAAAAAAAAAGCTTAATATTTATTTGTTTACTTTATTAAACATTTCTTTCAATGTAAGTTGTTTAAGTTGCTTCGTTTTATGTGATAATACTTTCTCTTTAATTCTATAAACAGACATAATTTCTTGTTCAGTTACAAAGTTCCGCCGTTCAAGTCCCGTAATTGCTGTGCCGAGAATACCGACTAACTTGTCAATCGAAATTTTTTCATTTTCACTAACCTCTTTGTCACATTCTTCATGTCTTTATAAATTTTTTGCAGCAATTCCAATTTTTGTTTGATGGACATCGAAACATACTTTCGTTTTGTAGATCCTTTGGGAGCTCCAGAATCAGAAATTCTATTTGACATAATTGAAAGTTCAAGTTTACTTTTATAAAATTGCTCTAACACTCTGCAAAAAATAATAAGCCGGATCCAATTCGAAGATTAAGGAACAACGCAATCTGCAGCATTAACTGCAATAGATAATTAGATAATTTTAGCTTATACCGTCCATTATACATAAAACGCACACGCGATAACATATTCTGCGCTTGCGCACACGCATATGCGCAGTCGTAAAGGTCTTACGCGCACGCATAAACACCTATGCGCATGTGTCAATGCGGTACATGCGCAGAAAGTTTTTAGCTTTGAGGTCCGGATTATAGATCATTCCGGATTATGGGTGTCCGAATTAATGACTTTTGACTGTATATTCATTAACTTTAAACACATTTCTCTGGATTGCATTTAGTTGTATATTATTTCAACATGAGGCACCTGATAAAAAAGCTCTAGCCAAAACTTGAAATTATCATCATTTAGATATTTTAAAATTCCTGTTGCTTTTGAAATAGTTTGATCTACATTTGATGTTGACTGAATTTCAGTAGGGCAATTTTTTAAAGGTTGCAAATTTTCATGAACTCTGTTTATGGTCCGTATGATAAAGTTTCACCTTATGGAGAAATACCACACACGCGGAGTAAAAAGAAATCACGTTTCCAACAACATGCCAGATTTTCGGCACTGTAAGAGCGACAGTGCTCTTCTCTCTACCCGGTTCACACGCTTTCTGTGCGTGCATGTGCAGAACAGCCAAACACCACGTCCTGGAAATGTGGAACGCGCAGTTCCAAACAAAGACATTCATACCTTTTTCACAAAGTGAAGGATGGCTACTGACATTAAGCTTAAGGGTTATGTATTGTAAAAGTGTAAAGACAGAATTAAAGACTAAAGGGCACACTATATTAACTATTAAAAATAATAATAAGTGGAAATAGGGGGTGCTACAGTTCCACAGTGCTTATTATGAGCCGGCACTGATCTGCATTCGCCTCCCAATTTCCTAGTCATTATGGATCAACACTGCTACGCCATCCAAAATCCTGCTCCTGAATATATTATATATACAGTCAAAAGTCGTTAATCCGGACTCGTCGGGACTTCAGCGATTCCGGATTATCGATTTTTCCGGATTATAGATCATCAGTTTAAATCTCGTAAGATGGCATGCAGAAATTCTAAAATTAAAAATATGAAACCTTAATTTATGAAATAAAGAACAATTATAATCTAAAGGGTATCAAAATTTACAAAAAAAAGCTTAATATTTATTTGTTTACTTTATTAAACATTTCTTTCTATGTAAGTTCTTTTAAGTTGCTTCGTTTTATGTGATAATACTTTCTCTTTAATTCTATAAACAGACACGATTTCTTGTTCAGTTACAAAGTTCCGCTGTTCAAGTCCCGTTAATTGTTGTGCCGAGAATACCGACTAACTTGTCAATCGAAATTTTTTCATTTTCACTAACCTCTCTGTCACATTCTTCATGTCTTTATCCATTTTTTGCAGCAATTCCACTTTTTGTGTGATGGACATCGAAACATACTTTCGTTTTGTGTGATCCTTTGGAAGCTCCAGAAACGGAAATTCTATTTGACATAATCGAAAGTTCAAGTTCACTTTTATAAAATTGCTCTTACAGTCTGCAAAAAATAATAAACCGGATCCAACTCGAAGATTAAGAAACAATGCAATCATCAACATTAACTGAAATAGATAATTAGATAATTTTAGATTATACCGTCTGTTATACATAAAACGCGCACGCGAAAACATATTCTGCGCTTGCGCAAACGCATATGCATAGTGGTAAAAGGTCTTACGCGCATGCGTAAACGCCTATGCGCATGTGTCAATGCGGCGCATGCGCAGAAAGTTTTTAGCTTTGAGGTCCGCATTATAGATCATTCCGGATTATGGGTGTCCGAATTAACGACTTTTGATTGTATATATATATATACCGTAATTTCCGGAAGAAACGCCATGGCGTTTACGTGTTTAAAACTTAAATTTTCAGCAGGTGCGGCGTTTAGGTGCACTAAAAATAAAATATTTCCTATGATGGTCATTCCTATGATTTCGTTGTTGCAACATAGTTTGGATGGCCTTGTCATTGTACATAGACTGGTGCTGTTCCCACAGAAACGACCACTCAGTTGCTTTTTGCGAACGTTATTTTGTTTACATTCTTTCCCTTGAACGGACCTACATGCCTTATTCACTCTAAATTGGATCTCAGAACAATAACATTCTTCCTCCTTTCAAATCAACATTCTCATCAGTTTGAATAGTCTCTCTCCTCTACCATTCGATGAACATTCCAGGACACATCCTCTCCCCACCCCTGCCTTTTCTGCAATTTGTTTCAAAGGCGGACACGACTCCAACTGCGTCACAATAACAAACTCTGACGTATTTCCCCTTTTGCATGAATCGATTTTTCTTGGCATTCTGCCAAATACAGATCCCATCAGTTTGGGTAGAAGTACTTGTTTTGTAAGAAGGGAGCGGAAAATTTTTGAAAATGGCACCTGAACAGCACAGAATCTATACTGCTGGTTTTAAGATTAATGTAATTTAACATGCTGAACAAATTGGAAATAGAGCAGCAGCTCGAGAGTTTGAAGTGGACGAGAGATGTGAAAAAGAACTGAAAAAGAACTTCTTAAAAATATGCCACAACACAAACGAGCCAAAAGAAGTAGTACTGTAAGGTGGCCGAATCTACAGGACGACCTTGCAAACTGGATAAAGGAGCAATGAGGAAACGGAATGGCAATTTCGATTGTAAAAATTCGCTTACAAGCAAAATTTATAGCAAACCAAATGAACATAAATGATTTTAAAGGAGGGCCTTGCTGGTGTAGCAGACTTATGAAAAGAAAAAATATTTCTGTGCGTACTAGAAAAATAATTACCAATGGACTGGCAGGATAAAAAGGCATCTTTTTCTAAAATATGTGACAGTTATTATTGACAAAAAAAAAAAAAAAAAAAAAACTTCTTTGGTCACAGATAAAAAATATGGATGAAACGCCGTTAGCTTTCGACTCTTTGCAGAATTGTTGATGAAACTGGTACAAAAACTGTATCTGTGCTTATGACGGGGCATGAAAGAACATCATTTACATGTGTGTTAGCTTGTGCCACGAACGATGACAAGCTAAAGCCGATGATCATTTTTAAACGAAAGACTATTCCGAAGGGAGATTTTCCTAATGACGTAATTATATGTGCAAACGAGAACGGCTGGATGTGCGAAACAATCATGCATGAGTGGCTACAAAAAGTTTGGTAATGTCGTAAGGGATCTTTTTTCCAACCAAAAGGGTTATTGATAATAGATTCCATGAGTGCTCATTTACTTGAGTCGGTGAAAACCAGATGTCAAAAATTGTCTACGACCGTGGCAATAATTCCTGGTGGTTTGACAAAAATCTTACAACCATTAGATTTGTCAGGTAATAAATCCTTCAAAGCTGAAGTCCGAAAGCGGTGGGAGTGTTGGATGAGTGAAGGATTGCATGCATATACCAAAAGCGGTAAAATGCATCTTATGAAGAAGTTGCAAAGTGGGTAGGAAGTGCGTGGAAATCAGTAAAAACATTGTCAATAATAGCAGGGTTCAAAGAAGTTGAAATTATATCCTTAGATAAAGAGACTGTAAACCAAGAGGATGAATGTGACTATCAGGTAGACTTAAATCAGGATTTACTAAATCTTTTTAATTCAGATAGTGAAGAATCAGATTTTGATGACTTTATATGATGTATAGTTTGCTGTAATTCCTTTTGTAAGTAAAATTAAAAATTTTCTTTTGTCATCCAAATTTAATATTTCATTGTTGCAACATTTTTTATAATATAGTCTGAGTATTACAAACATGGACTTCTTTAGTGGGTAAATATAAGTATATACGTGAATGTAAATATATTTTCAACATTTCTTACCTTTAATTTATTTTTGAGTTATGGTTTCATTTCATACATTTTTTTTAACTGATATGTCATATATCATGACTTAGGTTGAGATTGTGCATCTATATGGCCCACGACGATGTCACGTGCAATTGAATCTATTGCGGGTTTTACGCTGATGCGGCATTTCTGTATAACTTTAATTTTTTTCCTGCCATTTACACTGATGTGGCCTTTTTTCCAGAAATTACTGTACATATATATACACTTACTGGCCATTAAAATTGGATCACCAGGAAGGAACGATCTAACGAACGTCAAAATCACATGAAAGGAAGAAGTAGTTGGGATATGCAAGTGATTAGTATTTTAGCCCATTTAGATGATGCAGGAGGGAGAAACAGCATCTGAAGCACTGCATAAAAGGAAAATTGTGTAGTGGATTTCTTGTTCAGAAAGTGCTTTGGAAGTTTGGAGTTTGCTCGGAATATTGTGTTATGCCTCGAATAAGAAGAGGAAATGCTTACCAGCAAGTTTTAAAATTCGATGCAGGCAGTGTCCTTGCCTATCGAAAGTGCAGATTATTGTTCCGTGATACCACCAGTCGCATTGGTCGACATCCAACCACTGTCATGCGAATATGGAATAAATGGATTGCTGAAGGTAATAATGAACGGGACAGGATCTCAACGCCCCATGACTAATGCCAGAGAGGACAGACATATTGTGAGGTCAGCATTCCAAAACAATATGACCACATCATGGCCAATTAGCCAGGAAATGTTCATGTTTGCAGCACTCCCAGTATCAGCTCGTAAGGTGCATCGACGTTTGTAGTAATGTGACCATTACTTCAGCTTCCCTTGAAAATGCAGAACAGAGAGACGGTGACTCTGCTAGGTACAAAGCTAGGTACAGGAGTGTCACAATGTCATCTTTTCAAATGAGTCCCGTTTCTACGTGCTGTATTCTGATGGCCGTATATGTGTCTGGAGTGTCCGAGGTAACCGCACGTCGTCTGCTTGCATTCAGTATTGACATAAGGGCAATGCACCTGATGTAATGGTTTGGGCAGCCATTGGGTGCACAACACACACATCTCTAGTTCATATCGACGGTAATTTACATTTCTGACATCTTACGTCCAGTGGTTGTGCCCTATCTTCGAAACATGCCGAATGCCATCTTCCAACAAGATAATGCAAGACCACATGTTGCATGTCATGTTCTGACTTTCCTCAATACACAGGGTACTCAACTGCTGCCCTGGCCTGCACAATCTCCAGATCTGTCACCCATTGAAAACATCTGGTCATTGGTATCTGAGAAACTATCCCACCACCCTTCTCCAGCTAATATGGTTGATAAAGTGTGGCATAGACTTGAAGCAGCATGGAACGAGTTGCCCATTTCTGTCATTCAAGCCCAGTTTGACTCCATGCCTAATGGGGTAAGGGCCATTTTAGCTGCCAGGGATGGCAGCTGTTTCTACTAATTTCGCATTCCTGTAAACCTCGAAAATGCTTACAAATTTAATCATTTTGTCTTCATGCCATACTGTTTATGTGCAGTAAATATCTATTTTGTACTTGCTTTCCTTCATGGTATTGCAATTTTAATGGCCACCAGTGAGTGTTCTTTTAGTGCAGCCAATTGCAACGAAAGAGATAGGTGCACAATTACATATTACAGCAGTCCTATGCACAAAATTTCAACATTCTGAGGCTACTTGTTTTTGAGTTATGCGAGATATAGACGCCATGAAAAAAATCTCTTCTGAATCTATTTTAAATCAGTTTCATAATTTGTTTGGAGAAAAAGAGTCCTTTGTTCTGTCCTTACGTGCAGATGTTATACAAAAAGATCATCAAATTGCATTCAATAGATGTCAAAATGGATATTTTCATTGAAATATGATACCTGGAATTTTTTGTGATTACAATACTTTCTTTACTTCATACAAGGAAGTAAAAAGAATAGCTTAAAATCATTAGGTAAAGAAATACTTAAGTTCACTGACGTGAAGGCTACAGAAGATGAAGCTTTAGCATCCAAAGAATACTCTGAAAAAATAATATTTAACTATTAATAATAAAATGTGAAATTTTGCCTTTGTATTTAACAAAGGGAAAGTTTCTTGTTTTATTACAGAAACTGAAAGTAAATAAAATAAAAAGTCTATTGAATTAGTCCAGAAACCTGTAGTGAAGTGAGTTTTGCAAATATTTCTGATATGCTGAAATTATCAAAATTTTATGGTGACTCCATTTTTTTTTTTTTTTTTTTTTAATTTGGAGCCAATTTGAAAATGCTATTTATAACAATGGTAACTTAATTAAAATCGAGAAATTTACTTAGTTGGAGACATTGCTAGCCAGAGCCAGATGAAACTCTACTAGCAACTTTACCTTTAACTGATGAAAATTACGACCATTGTATTAAATAGCTGACTGAAAGATTTGGGAGAAGAGGCATAATTATAAATAGCCACATGACAAAGGCTACTGATAGAATTTCAATGCTGTAAGTATTTTATTTTGGCACATAAAATTTTTTATGTGAACATTGTCATCTTATAATACAAAGTGAAGATTATACACATTGTGTATAACTGCATACAACAGAGAATTAAAATTACTATGAAGATTCAGATTTTGAGCTCAGAGACTGCTATCATCACATCCACTAAGAAACATTCTATGCAAAATTGTACTTAAAATTTTGATTTTATGCTTAAAGGAGGAAAAGCATGAAGTCAGTTTGTTCAGTTCGTTAAAAAAAAAATTTTTTTTAATTCAAATCTGAGACTTAATACTTAAGGTTCATAATGTTAGTTAACTAAAGTACTGAAAGCCATTAGTCTCAACAATTAAGCTAAACTAGAAATTCAAAATAGAAGAATAAAATTCCATGTTGTTTTTTTACATGCAAATATTATCAGTATAAGAACACATTCTTAACTACTGCTGTTTGTCTCTCCCACTGATTATTCTGTGTATACTTACACAAACATTTTTATGGGAAAAAAAATAGGCTGCCCTACCTATTCCTCCTTCCTTCCTCAGCACTGCAAAATTATGAATAATAAAATAATTAGCTATAAAACAACGTAGAATTATATCTTTCAAAATCGCAATATTTCTTTTCATATCATGCCTCGATAAGTAAGTAAATGATACATAAAAAAAAATTCCCAATAAATCACAATTTTCTAAAATCTATGATCAATACTCACCAAATATATATTTGTTTTTGACTGCAAAGAATAGAAAAGCTGTACAACAAAAGGGCTTCTACTAAGGGCCAAGGCATCTCTCTCAGTTAACACTACAAAGACATAAAAATTCATGAAAAACTAAAAATAAATGCAACGTGACATAATACAGTATTTTTCACTCAAAGCAATATCATGCATTTTGCCCACCCCACCTTTGGCTCGGTACTACATGAAACATAATGTGGCAGGTAACAGAAGACGGAAACACCAGTATTTTACCATCATATTGGACAGTTAGATAGGTATTGTTCCATGCTTTCCCCAAGCTAGGATCTGCTTCGTGCTGTGGTTTAGCAAGAAATATAAAGGAATAATAGTGGGAGAGATTTTTTTTCTTTAATAAAAAACTGCAAATTACTATGAAGATCTACTGTGCAACTGCAAAAAGGGAGAAATTGGCATCCTACACATCCAGCCTGTGAGGGCCCACCAGTGGCCAAACAGTAAAGTCGCTGAACACTGGTAGTTCGGTCCAAGGTTCGAATCCCGAGAACGGGCTGGCTGCATGGGCGTTTTTGTGGTTTTCCCCATGTGTAACATGTATACGAGCCAGTTTCTCTTAGAAAGGGAAACACGAAGGCATCCCTCACCTTAGGCAGATAGCTCTAGTGTGCTTTGCCGTAATTAAATAAACTAAAACTAAACATCCAGCCTGTGTGCTGCCAAGATATCAAGGATAGCCTTGATTTTTGGCATGAGTGCCTTTTGTTTGATGATATAGCATCGATACAATATTCTATCAATCTGTATTGTTCAGAAATCTCAGATGAAGGCTGGATGTCAGTTCACAGCTCATCAGGTATAAGGTTCACTGTGGCAGAAGAACATGCTTATATTATAATATACTTTCTCCCTCCTTTTTGCATGTCTTTGTGGTGTAATGGTAGCACACTCGGCACATATTCAAATCCCTGCGAAGGCTTTTCTGATTTTTCATGTCTTTTGGTTTAAAAAAAAACCTAACGTCTCAATGACATTATTTTCTTTTTATAAATAAATGTTCAGGAAAATGCATAATTTTGTTGTGTCTATCGATTTTAAAGTTATGATGAGAAAACAAGGAATAGGTACATATCTCACTTATGCAATGATTCCAATCAATGTTATGTTATTGTGTAATGTAATCAACTATGTTATGATTCATTTAAAGTAAGCTTTGGTTTACAGAACTCAATAACATTAGCGTTTAACACCATTAGTAAATGAATCATATTGCAGTGATAAAAGAAATGTATTATCCAACAAACTCCTTTGTGTTTAGACACCTTTTTCTTCCCAACATAAGCAAAGTGTACACAGTCATTTCAGCTTTGAGTTGCATATTAATTTCACGAGGCAGTTATCTGAATATGGCCTTCTTTTCTGAAGTGCATCTCTTTCCTGTAAAAAGAAAAAAAAACAATAACCGCTTCTTCATATCTTGTGAAATCGTAAATCCTTGCAATAAAGAATCTATCCAGCAAACAAAACTTGTGACACCTTATGCCAAAAACAAAAGCACAGAGTGGTATGGCTTTGATGGAAAATACTAATACAGTGATTATATATATATATATATATATACACTCAAAAGTCTTTAATCCGGACATCCATAATCCGGAATGATATATAATCCAGACCTCAAAGCTACAAACTTTCTGTGCATGCGTAAACACATAATATGTATTATGCGCATGCGTAAACCGCTTCTTCATATCTTGTGAAGTCAACAACATGTGTAAACAACATGTGTCAACAACATGTGTAAACGTATTATGCGCATGCGTAAACACATAATATGTTTACGCATGCGCATAATACGTTTACACATGCACGTTTAATATATAACGGACGGTATAAGCTAAGCTAAAACTAGCTAATTATCTATTTCAGTTAATGTTGCAGATTGCGTTGTTCCTTAATCTTCTAATTGGATCTGGCTTATTATTTTTTGCAGACTGTTAGAGCAATTTTATTAAAGTAAGCTTGAATTTTCGACTATGTCAACAAGAATTTCCGATTCTGAAGCTGCCAAAGGATCTACAAAGCGAAAGCATGTTTCGATGTCCATCAAACAAAAAGTGGAATTGCTGCAAAAAATGGATAAAGGCATATCCTTTGTTTCTTTAACCATTCCAAAATCTGTTTATCAATTTCACGCTGCTCTGCGGAAGGGGGGGCGACGGCGCAGCGCGCAATGAACTGGAAGTTGATCTGTCAGCACTATCCTTATCTTCAGGGCAGATGTTTTTATTTTATTCGGCTTATAATTCCTTACTAAATGTAGTATTTCATCTCGATGTACTCCATCTTTGATATGATTTAAATCAAATCCCTCGTCATTATAAATATCACAAATACACATCAAATAGTTTTCAGGTTGGAATTTTCTAATTTCGACTATGCGTAATTGAAATGCATATTTACGCATGCGCGCATTGAAAGAAATGCTTAATAAAGTAAACAAATAAATATTAAGCTTTTTTTTTTTTTTTTTTTTGTAAATTTTGATACCCTTTAGATCATAATTGCTCTTTATTTCATAAATTACTGTTTCATATTTTTAATTTTATAATTTCTGCATGCCATCTTACCAGATTTAAACTGATGATCTATAATCCGAATATATATATGTGTGTGTGTGTAACATGATTTATAATATATAATTACAGAAATGTATGTCTATGCACCATGACTTACAATTACAGAGAATTTAAATAATCCAAAATTTACCTTGTTTCATCATATTCTTGTTCACCATAACTTTCTTCTTCATCACTTTTACTGCAAATATTTGATCAGGCTTCTCATTCTTATGGCACAGGAAAACTTTCCTAAAAAAATAGAAAATTTTAAACTGGGCCAAAGGATGGAAAAAAAAAAAATTGAGCCCTCTTCTGGGTGGGGGGGGGGGGTGATTTTCTGCTTCTGAAGAAAAGAAGTGAATTTATCTACATCAATCTAGGATTGCTTTTTTGCTAATTTTAAATTTTACATTGATGCTTTTTCCTTCTATTTAAGACAAGGGAAAAAAATGTAATTAATAAAATGGCATGAATATCGTATAACTATATACTCTCACACACAGAGAGGTAGAAAATGCACATTTTATTCATGTTACTTTGAGATTTTTACAAGAATATGAATATTCCTTTTACTTATGCTTTCTGAATTAAGGGATTAAGGGATGAAAATAACTTGGAAACAACATTTCCTGCAGATAGCCAATTAATCTCCACATTGTACTACAGCAGAAATATAATATGAAAAATCATAAGTAATATTTGAACACAATAAAGAAAATACAATTCATTGGACTGAGACTGAACAGCACCAATATTGGGAAGAAACACATCCCTAAGGAAAACATACAATTAGACAAAAATGCATTGTTAAATTGCCTAGATTTTATATAAAACTGATGAAATAAGATAAATCTTGTAACACAAAGACTGATGCATTTAATGTCATGCAGCCGCAGCCCCACAATCCACAGATAGTAACATTCTGAAAGATACAATAAGATCTTAATGATTCAACATCAGTACAAATGATTTCTTATGAATTAACAGGAACAGGTTGAATATCAAATTGTCCTTCTGAAGACAGTCATTAAAACCAAACTACTGTCACAAATACTTGCACTGCTGTCATAAGAGACCTGGACATGAACAGCAATGTCTGGTGCGTCGTTGGTACACCTTGGTTCTTTTTTAGCAATGATGATCACCGAGTGACAGTCTGAAAGCAATGCAAGCTCATCCTTCACACACCATTGCTGAATATCACACAGTTTGTTAGAGTGGGGTTATAGTTCCAAATTCAATCAGTATCAGTAGCTAACCACTTTAAATAGACATGATGGATACAAAGATACATAAATATATTAGCCACTTTACCATCTGACAAAACTCAAATATTTGCTGCTTTTATTTTCTCCGAAGATAAACTTTTTGTGTCTGAAACTGAGCTCAATTTATGATAGAATTTTTAATTTTTCCCCTTCTCCAGCTGTCAAGACCTATTTAGAAGTTTGTGCCAAATTAACTTGAACTGCCTATTTGTTACACTCAAGAATGCTGAATAGTGTCACCGTATCCAGGAGAAAAAATTCTTTTGTGTTTCTAGTCTCTTATCTTAAAATTAACAAAGACGATCTCTTAAACGAACACTTTCAAACGAGGAAAGTTCTATTGCAGTGCTAGTGGAAAGGGGGAAATAAGTGCATTCCTATTACTCATCTTTTTATGTGAACTTTGCTTTGTATAATCATGTCCCTTTTGGAGTAAGTGTGACCAATTAGGCCATAAATCTCTTTGCATTTTTGGCACAGTCTGGGAGTTGTAAAACATGAAGCAATGAATCTCTTTCGGAGGTTATGAACCAGACCACATTTGGCTTCAATAACTATGTCTCACTGCTGACCCCTGTAAGGTTTATGTTAATTTTTCTAACAGTTAATCTTTAGTTAAAAGTTACTTTCCTATATTCATGAATTTCTACTTACAACTTCCAGCCAGAATGTATTTTCAGAATCGTGTTTGAATGCAAATGAGGAAAAGTATTTAAGTGTGAAGTTCTACTGACTTCGAGAGAGAGTCAGAGATTCTGACTTGCGTGCATTTGCCTTTTTAGGCTACTCTCTCTCTTAAGCTATTATTACACTCGGCCGCACTTTAAGCCCTTCATAGCTTCGCTGTTATTTAGCATTAAGGGGACTATCAAGATTCTAACAACTGTTAGAATCTTGATAGCTTCGGCTATATCTTTTAGATTAGTTTAGTTCTTAGTTTGAGTTCAAGCCTGAGTGGAGGCTTTATTTTAACTCCAAGAAAGGAATCCTGTTAAA
This sequence comes from Stegodyphus dumicola, assembly GCF_044657685.1. NCBI lineage: Eukaryota > Metazoa > Arthropoda > Arachnida > Araneae > Eresidae > Stegodyphus > Stegodyphus dumicola. The sequence goes on from NC_140769.1 coordinate 89,384,395, forward strand.
CTTTATTTGGAATAATAAAAGGTAATTTAACCCTTCTGATGTTTTGTTCTCTGTCTCATGAACTCAAACGATTATTCGTTTATCAGTTCTTAAGTTTCCTCACTTCAACTGTAAAGTACACAGGTTGGAATCTTACACGCCAAACGGCACTTTTAAAATTGATGAGTCTGTCTCAGGGTAAACAGTGAAGTGGTTAATGAGAGCCTACAAGTCATTGTACTACTTAATCTTTCAAGTGTACCAAATGGCTTTTTCGATTGAGTAAAGCAAAGCTACACAGAACTAACAATCAGTAGGCATCATAGGCTAGTGTTTTGCGAATGATTCACCATCAATTTTTAGAAAAAAATTAAATGCTTAGTTTTTTCTCAGATACTATGTATATAATTTTTACAAAAATGTGAAAGAACATAAAACAGTAATGCTGAAGATGAATTATTTGTTTATAAACAAAATTAACGGTAAATGCACAATTATATTTAACTAAATTATATAAAGGATAAGAATACAAACTGAACTAGAAATGAAATAAGTTTAATAAAATGAATTAATCTGATGAGCAATGTGGCAACACTGCTTAAAATCTGAAACTCTATCTATCAAATTCTTCCCATTGCGATTTTCTTTGCTCAAGTGACAATAGTAAAAAAAGTTCAGAATAAAAAGCAAACATTAGAATTTGTTTTAGAAAAAACTTATCATTTATTTTACTGCTGTTCACTTGTTATTAAGTTTGTTTAAAGAGTTTGTTCTTTACAGTATACTGTGAACATACCTGTCCTTAAGCAACAAATCTGCCAACTGGTAAGCACGTTAGTGACTGATTGATTGCAATTAAATGTCTACAGATGAGAATGCTGAAACAAGATCGAAGAGATTAAGTTTCCATAGTAAGTCTAAAAAATCAATTTCACCGAAGCAGGGACAATGTCACAAGTCACTAATGTCCTTATCAAACCATCAGATGACTGCAAATATCTGACCATTAAAAAGAGGCATAGCGGAATTTTTTCTGATTCTGAAAATTCTGGCTGAATTGGAATTGAGTGACAGGAAATCACCCAACTTCTTTGCAAAATTAGCAACTTGAATGCAACAGTTGCCTCTTAATATGTGAAGCATTTAGTCTTTAGTCATGATTTGTTCAAGCTATTGACAATGCCTGATATACAGGAATTAAGTCTCAATCCACCTTGGGAAGCTTGTAATTTTTTACCCACCATCTGTCCACCACCATGCAAATGTCAGTTGCAAGAGAAAACTGAATCTCAGTTTCAATTATGACCAAGGGTATAGCTGAGTCGTCTATTTATTAATGACAATGCATCAGCAACCCATTTTTTAATTGACATTGGAGCAGATATATCAATTATCCTATCATCACCATCGAAAAAAAGAACTGTGTCTAAGCTTGAGCTGTTTGCAGCTAACAGTATAACAGTCAAAACAGTTGATCAAAAATTGCTGGAGCCGAATATGGAGATACGCAAATCTTTCAACTGGCCTTTTATAATTGCAGATGTCAATGGAAAACAGCTTTTTTTCTCGATCCCTATCCTCAATGCAGAGAAACTACAGAGCTTATGATAGAGAATTACTTGCAATTTACCTAGCCATAAAGCAATATAAACACATTCTGAAAGGACGATCATTTACTATCTTCAATTATAATAAACTTGTCACATTTGTCTTCCAGCAGAATTTAGATAAAATCTCTCCAAGACAAGTTCAGCAACTGAACTACATTGCAAAATTCACTACAGACATATGGTGCAGGAGAAGAAAATACCATAGCAGACACACTATCAATAATTGAAACTATCACTACTCTCCAGCTCCAATTAATTACACAGTTATTGCAGATCGCCAAGAGGATAACGACATCAAGATTCTTAAATCAAATTCCAGTTTCAAAATACTATAAATTCCTATCCCAGATAGCAATAAGAAAAGTTACTGTAATACCTCCACTAATTTTACCATACATTCCTAAAATATTTCATGAAAGAATATATTTTCTATATGTAACTTAACCCACCCTGGAATTCATGAAACAATGAAGCTGGTGACAAAAAAGATTCATATGGTATGGCATAAACAAAGACGATCAACTGTGGACTACAGCATGTTTGGCATGTCAATGAGCCAAAGTTCACAAAGTCATCCAGCTGCTGAATTCAAAGTTCCAAATGAACGTTTCAAGAACCTTAACATCAATATTATTGGCCTTTTACCATTTTGCAAAGGTTTTAGGCACCTACTTACAATAATTGATAGATTCACTTGGTGTATTGAAGCTGCTTCTTTGGAAGACCAAGTTGCAGATGCCATCGTAAATGCCCTTATCGCGTCTTGGATTTTCAGTCGACATCTAACCAAGGTAGACAGTTTGAAAGTCAATGCTTCCAATCCTTCAGCAAATGCCTAGGTTTCAGAGCTTACACCACTGCAGCTTATCACCCAAATACAATGGTGTAATCGAGCGCCAACATGGAACTTTAAAAAAACAGTTGGAAATCCCAATGTAAAAATGCATAAAATCAGTATTTTCACCAATACCAAAGAGTATGGTAATCTTTTATATTGGCATTATGATTGCCGATAATTACAGATTTTACCTAATTCTACTGCAAAGTGTTGAGGAGGAGAAATTTAGTGTAATTTCTTTCTATATGCAAAAAATAGGTTTTGCAAAAGATACTCATATTCCAAAAGATTACATTTTGTGCCGTGAAAATTCAGACCGATTTGTTATTCAGATAAGGGCAGGACGGGCGCCGAAGCTAGTGCGCTCACACTGGGTGGCAGAATTTAGAGGAGGCATTCTAATAATAAAATTAAAAAACTCAAAATATGATAATATTTTTATAAATACTAAAGATTATTTGATACTTCTGATCTCATATATTTCTCTCTATTTTTTTTTAATTTGGGAGTATTTGAAAAAGTCATAGTAGCAGTGTTTTTCTAAACATGTAATCAGGATACTTTACATATGTATATTCTGCATTTGAGTCATTTTTAGTCCAAAGGGATTCAAGTCCCAAAGGACTATTACTTTCGTTTTGGCATTTTGCATCGGACTCCAATAAATGTCGGTTCACTTTTCAAACTGTTGTCACAAAATGTTAGAGTCCTGCATTATATTTGAAGAAATTAAATAATGAAAAATCTGCATAAATGTATGTATATTTCTCGCATTGTGATAAAACAATGGTATCTAGAGCCATCCAATTTTGAATGATGTAATCCTACTGCGAATATGGGCATCTAAAATCCCAAATTTGAAATTTGGAATTTGTTTCATTATTGATTTCATATTTTGTAAAACTTTAACGAATTTTTGAGTAACAAACTCAATGATTTAAAAGTGAGCAATGGCAACACTCTGTGGGGGGGGGACCTTTTTATCTCCAACGCGTCGAACTGTGTATTGGAAATTTTAAAGATATGCTCATTTTAAAATTATTTTGTGACATTGCTATTGAACTAAATTTTATGGTTTAAGTGCAAAGAACATGATATTTAATAAATAAAGGTAACACACAAAACGCTAAAAAAAAAGGTCCCTTTAGACATAATTTAAAATCTGAAACATTTCAAATTTCTTTTAATTCTATTCCAGCTATATACAAACTACTAAGATTAACCATAAAACAAGGTTATAATGTAACATTAATCACTTTCACAATGATTGCATGCATTAAAAAACTAATAAAAAAAGACATTGCATTATATAACTTACCCAAATGCACCTCTGCTTATAGGCTTTATTATGGTAAAATCCTTTATATTAGGTAACTATACATATGCACAAAAAAGAAAAACTTTCATTAAAATGCTGCAATAAATTAAAAATTATGATTAAATTAAATATACATATAAGACACAAAAATATGAAGAAAAATTGTTAACAAATTACAATTAATTGGAACAAGTTAGTAACTTGCCCTTTACATTTCTGGGGATTTCAATATAAGCACAATCTCCTTCAAGGCTTTTGCACTAACATTACTCTTTCCCTGCAGAGATTCGCATTGCTGTGAGCTTTTATCCAATCAGCACTTAGAATTCAAACAAAAGAACCAAGCTTATAAATAACCCAGATATTTGATGCACATGCTCTTCTCTTCCATTCTTCTGTTGCTTAGCAACTGTTTGCCTCTCTGCAGTATCTTCCATTGTTATGAAATGTAATTGCGTATATAAAATTGTTGGTGCACATTTAGCCCCCTTCATGTCATACCAATTTAAAAAAATCTGTCTCTAAAGAATTATTCCTGTTCAGAAACAAAAATGGATATTTAGTCTTCCCGATAACTACAGTTGGTTGCAACTGCATCAACTGTAATACCATCATTATTTCACCACGACTGCAACTTAATTGATTCTCTCATCATACCATTTCTAAAATATCACACACATGTATATTATAAAACTTCTCTTTAAAATCCCTCTTGTAGATGATCACCTCTAAAAATTATCAGTACAGTCAAAAGTCGTTAATCCGGACTCATCGGGACTTCGGCGATTCCGGATTATCGATTTTTCCGGATTATAGATCATCAGTTTAAATCTGGTAAGATGGCATGCAGAAATTATAACATTAAAAATATGAAACCGTAATTTATGAAATAAAAAACAATTATGATCTAAAGGGTATCAAAATTTACATAAAAAAGCTTAATATTTATTTGTTTACTTTACTTTCTTCGTTATCGGAAGTGAATTATAATGACGAGGAATTTGATTTAAATCATATCAAACACGGAGTACATTGAGATGAAATACTACATTTAGTAAGGAATTATAAGCCAAATAAAACAAAAACATCTGCCCTGAAGATAAGGATAGTGCTGACAGATCAACTTCCAATTCATTGCGCGCCGCGGCGTCCCCCCGCCGCAGAGCAGCATGAAGTTGATAAACAGATTTTGCAATGGTTAGATAAACAAATGATATGCCTTTATCCATTTTTTGCAGCAATTCCATTTTTTGTTTAATGGACTTTGAAACATACTTTCGCTTTGTAGATCCTTTATATATTAGCAAATATATATTGGAAATTCTATTTGACATAATGGAAAGTTCAAGCTTACTTTTATAAAATTGCTCTAACAGTCTGCAAAAAATAATAAACTGGATCCAATTTTAAGATTAAGGAACAACGCAATCTGCAACATTAACTGAATTAGATAATTTTAGTTTAGCTTATACCGTCCGTTATACATTAAACGCGCTTGTGTAAACGTATTTTGGGCATGCGCACACGCATATTCGCAGCCGTAAAGGTCTTACGTGCAGAAAGTTCATAGCTTTGAGGCCCGGATTATAGATCATTCCGGATTATGTGTATCCGAATTAACGACTTTTGACTGTATTTCAGACAACATAAATAAACAGTGATAGGTGATACTTACAGCAGCATTAGCTAACCACTTTTTAATCTAATCAAGACCTTCAAATATCCAATGATAAGATAGCAAAGACAAAAATGTTGTTTTATAAATCAAAGAGTTATAGTTCCAATCCTTACTAAAGCATCAAAATTACATTTATGGAATAAAATAGTTCACTGATTATTCAATGTGGTTTATTCAAATATAGTAAAGCACCCAAAAACTCAACATCATGCAATTTACCACATGAGCTTGTTTTGTATCTCAGAACAATTTATTCTAATGATTTATAACACTTCTATACTATATATATTAATTTTTCCATTTGCTATTTTAGCAGCTGATATTACATATAAATGAGTATTGAAATTACTCCAAGCAATTAAAGTATTAGTTTAATCCTAGTATCCGGTGCACACGGGATTTGACTACTTTTGGCGACTTTATGATGAGCAGTAAAAACGGGACATATACGATGAGTAGTTAACGGGTCATTCAAAGAAAATATGTAGTTAAACATAGTATATACTATGTATATAATATATATAGTATGTGTGTATATACATATACTATGTGTGTATAATATATATAGACGTTCTTTGGATCATTTTTGGTGTTGGCGATAATTTTCAAAGTCGCGCCAAGGCTGCACCGTATGCTAGGATTTTACCAAAGTATTTTTTACAAATATGTCTCCCAGTTAAATATATGATCACAAAAATGGCAAATATTTTTTGTATCTAATATACTAGAACTATGCAGTGTGTAGTAGCTAATAATAATTGCACATAAAAAATGTTTCAAAATAAAACTTGCATACTAATGCTAACCAAAAATATAAATATATTACTAAGTTACAAATGAAATATTTCAATAACAGTTGACAAACTTATAGTTTAAGTGATTTAATTTTACCGATCACTTGCATACTAATGCTAACCAAAAATATAAATATATTACTAAGTTACAAATGAAATATTTCAATAACAGTTGACAAACTTATAGTTTAAGTGATTTAATTTTACCGATCAAAATGATATATTTAAGGATGTTAAGTATTTAAAGAGATTATAGAGATACAATATTTAAAGATATATTATTTATATTTAAAAAGATTTGACACAGATTACGACCGATAGCATGAAAATTAAAAATAATTATATTGGATTTATGACAAACAGAAGCAAGTTCTGATTTTCAAACAAAAATTACGCATAAAATTTCATCAAAAAAAAACTTAAATAATTATGGTTATGCTAATTCATGAGGCATTACTTTGATGGTATTTTTTTCCGAAGCCTTACTCCCCGACAATGGACTGACACTTTTATTTCCGATGATGTTTTCCATATTTAGAGGACAATATTTTAAAATGAAAATACAATTTCAGCAATCACATGTAAACATTTCCATAGTAAATACAATAAGCGCCTTCAAATTTGAAGGCAATTTCAAATTACGCATGCGCTGTATCCATTTGTTTATTTTTCCTGTTAATTTTGAAAACGATAACTGCTGCCAAACGTATATTTTTATATTTCTTACGAATCTTTAAGCAATCGAGAAATTTTATTCATTATTCGTAGGGAAATGCTTGGCCTCTAATAAGACAATGACTAAAGAAACGTAGCGCTGATATGAGCAGCGCAATTTGCTTAATGTTGCTGAAAACAAAAACGATTTTCAAACTCTTGATGCAAATGCTGACAACTTGTTCTCGTGTAGTATAAAAGTGAATTTTTCGGAACTGGGGCATAACTAAAAAGATAATACTAATCGTTTTGTGCCTGAGATTACTTTAGACAATTCCAAAATTCCGGAACTAAGTTTTCATAGAGTTCTGAATCTAAAGAGTAATTTAAGAGAGTTTTCCATTAAATCTAACATTTCAATTAGAAAATTGATTTCATCAAGAATGTGTATTTGTTCCAAGTGCTGCACGCATATTCACAAAACCTACACACCGTTTCTTCTATGGTCTGCCCTCACTGGATAAAACGTCTCCTTGACGTTCATTTTCGGAATGGTGAGTTATTTCCTTGTGGGCTTTGGGCCCTAGTCTGGACACCGTCGAGATGGAAGATTGGGTCGTTTTTTGCGATCTACTGGACAAAGAGCGAGTCTCGTGTCATCGTCTCAATCATTACAAAGATCAACGAGTCGGAAATTTTTCCGTCAGCTGTGTAGCTGCCGTTTAACTTTCTGACTGTCGTTTTAGAGCAAAACTGAAGACGGTGGATGTCGCGGATAGCTTTTGGAAGTGTATGTAATGGATGTTTAAATTTCTTAAGATTTGTGAAAAATTGTTTGCTTAATCGAATATTTCGCTGATTTGATGCTTGTAATATTTAAAAATTTGTAAATGGTAACACTTAATATTTAGTAACTTGTAATTGGCAACACTTTGGATGCAGATTTGAAAATAGAACTATGCTGTTATTGCAGTTCTCTGTGATTATACATTCTAAGATTGTAAATAAATAGTTTCTAAAAGCTAAAAGTGTACCCTCATAATTTTATATGGTGTCAGGAGTGTTTTGCTTTCAAAATGGAAAGTTTAAAACCACCAGAGCCGATGAAATTTGATGGAAATCTAGCTTCGAATTGGCAGAGATGGCTGCCATCATTTGAAATATATGAAATAGCTAGTGGATTACATAATAAAGAAGAGAAGGTAAGAGTTAATACTTTTCTTCATGTAATAGGAATTCGTGGTCTTGAAATATATAATACATTTCCTATAGAAGAGGGTAAAGAAATTAAATTAAGTGAAATTAAAACAAAATTTACGGAATATTGTATTCCTAAGAAAAATATTACATATGAAAGACATTTATTCTTTACTAGAAATCAAACCGCGTCAGAAACCATATATGAATATGTAACTGACCTTCGAAATAAAGCTAGAACATGCGAGTTTGCACAATTAACGGATAGTTTAATAAAGGATAAAATTGTTTGTGGTATTAAAGATGATGTAGTGAGAGCAAGATTGTTACATGAAACAGAATTAACATTAGAAAAAGCTCTTGATATATGCAGATCTGTTGAAATAAGTGCACATTAAATGAAAATCATAAAAGATGAGGAAACTGCTGTAAACTTAGTGAAAAAGAAACTAAGTAAACATAATAAGAATACCTACAAAGAGGTAAATACCGATAAACAAAAGACAAAAGTTTGTTCTAAATGTGGAACATCTCATGAGTATCGAATGTGTCCCGCATATGGAAAAATCTGTCATAAATGTTGTAGGGTTTATATTTATTTTAACTAACATTTATTTTAAGTTTAAACTATCTTTCCTGTCAAGCCTTACTTTCCCCTGGAACTGCCAATGCCAGAGTATGTAAATTTTAGTAGAACGCGCAAGGATTCAAATTATCAGCGGAAGTATTCTGAGTAAAATAGAATGGAAACGAGTTCGAGGTGTGCTGTTCTTACTTCACGAGCGCGGAGGTAGTTAGCCAGAAATTGAAGAACCCCGCGTTTCGGCCTGTGTGCTTGCCTCGGAGAATTGTTAATCGTTCAACGTGATATTCAAAGTTTGCTGAATTAGCAGCGGTATTGTAAAACGCGGTGAGGTTAGTTACGTTTAGAGAGCCTCGAAGTTAGAGTCTTGTTATTATTTATTTTCAGGTTCTTATTTTTATTTTACCGCCGGGTCAGCGTAGTTTGTGAGCGTCAAGAGCACGCAATTGTAATTTCTTAAGTTGAATAAAAAGGGACTTAAACCCTTAGCAAGACTCTGTCTATTTTCCAGTTTCAACAGTCACCTCTTGGTTGCGTGCAGGTTGGAGGCGCGCAACTCTACAATGTAAAAAGGCAAATCATTTCGCGAATCAGTGTAAAAGCTATATAATAAAAAATGAAGCAGTCAAGGTAAACAAAAAAGATAGACAAATTAAATTAATAAATCATGACTGAGGAAGAGTTAGAATTTTATGTTGGCACATTAAACCTTAATTCAGATAACAAGGAAGAGAAATAGACTGTTGACGTTAATGTAAATAAAAGTAAACTAAATTTGCAGTTAGATACTGGAGCAATGTGCCATGTTATTTCTAAAAGAAAAGTGAAATTGCTAAATGTTCCGATACAAAAGTCTGAAATTAAAAGATTAGTTACATTCTCTGGGAATAAAATGGATACTTTAGGAAAAGTAGTACTTAACTGCCAATATGGAAAAAATAATTATGTTGTGGAATACCAAGTTATTAACAAAGAAGTACCTTCTATATTAGGATTAAAATCATGTTTGCAACTAAATTTGATTCAGAAAGTAATGTCTGTTTACACTGAAGACTTACTGGAAGAGTACAAAGATGTATTTGAAGGCTTAGGTTGTTTGAATGGAGAATAAAAAATCCAGTTAAAACAAGATGTAACACCAGTCATTCATCCTCCAAGAAAAATACCCATAGCTATACGTGATAAAGTTAAGAAAGAATTACAAAGAATGGAAAATTTAAATGTTATTGAGAAAGTAAGAGAACCAACTGAATGGGTAAATTCAATGGTCACAGTTGTCAAACCGAACAAAATAAGAATATGTTTAGATCCTAGAGATTTAAATAAAGCTATAAAACGAGAACATTATCCGATGTTAACCATTGACGAAGTTGTCACTAGAATGCCTAACGCAAAAATATTTTCTGTGTTAGATGCTAACAGTGCTTTTTGGCAAATCCAGCTTGACGAAGAAAGTAGTAATTTGTGTACATTCAATACACCTTTTGACAGATACAAATTTAAAAGATTACTTTTTGGCATATGTTCAGCTCCAGAAATTTGCCAAAGAAAATTAAGTCAAATAATAGAAGGTCTAGAAGGCGTTGAATGTATTATAGATGATATCTTAATATGGGGATCTAATGAAAAGGAACATGATCTACGACTTAAAAAAGTACTCCAGAGAGCACGAGAAAATAATTTGAAGTTCAATAAGGCTAAATGTAAAATAAAAGTTAATCGTGTGAATTATATAGGGCACGAGTTAAGTGAAAATGGACTAAAATCTGATTTTTCTAAAGTGGAAGCAATTGTTAAAATGCCAGAACCTACAGATGTGCCTTCGCTACAAAGATTTTTGGGAATGATTAATTATTTAGCCAAATTTATTTCTAACTTAACTACTATTACTGCACCATTAAGACAGTTACTTGAGAAAAATGTTCTCTGGCACTGGACTGAAAAGCATCAAAAAGCTTTCGAAACACTTAAAGAACTGATTGCAAAAGCACCCGTATTAAAATTCTATGATGTTAATAAGGATGTAACTCTTTCAGTAGATGTAAGTTCTGAAGGATTAGGTACTGTTTTACTACAAGAAAACCAACCAATTGCTTATGCTTCCAGAGCTCTAACAAAAAGTCAGAAAAATTATGCTCAGATAGAAAAAGAGCTTTTAGCTATTACTTTTGGATGTTCTAAATTTCATTAATATATATATGGCAAACGTATTACAGTTGAAACTGATCATCGACCATTAGAAAGCATAACTAAGAAACCTCTTTTTAAAGCAACAAAAATATGATCTAGATGTACGATACAAAAAGGGGGAAGACTTATTAATAGCAGACACTTTGAGTAGAGCATATTTGAATACAACAGAAGAAGATAATGATGAAGATACAGAAATTTGTACATTGATTCCAGCATCTGATGACAAAATTTATGCATTGAAGAAAGAAAGTGAATGTGATGCTACACTACAGTGCTTAAAGAAATATATTCTGAGAGGCTGGCCAGAAAGGAAACATCAGGTAGAACCTCAAGTCAAAGTATTTTGGGACTACAGAGATGAGTTGACAATGGAAAATGACTTATTTTTCAAAGGAGGAAGGGTAATTATTCCTTTATCTGTGCAAAAGGAAATGTTAAATTTAATTCATGAGGGTCATTTTGGTATAGAAAAATGTAAGAAAAGAGCTAGAGATGTTTTGTTTTGGCCACTTATGAACAAGCAGATAGAAGATAAAATTTCAAAGTGTTCTATATGTAATGAATACCAGAACAAAAACATAAGAGAGCCTATGATACCACATGAAATTCCCAATTTACCTTGGTATAAAGTTGCGACAGATTTATTTGAGATTAACAAAGATGTATATTTATTAATTGTAGATTACTGTTCCAACTTTTTTGAAATCTCCAAACTACCGGATACTCGAAGTCAGACAGTGATCAGTTACATGAAATCTCATTTTGCAAGATACGGTATACCATTGATAGTGATAGTATCTGATAATGGACCTCAGTTTGCAAGTAAAGAATTTTCAGAATTTGCAAAGAAATACCAATTTAAACATATAAAAAGCAGTCCATACCATCCACGGTAGAATGGATTAGCAGAGCGTTCAGTACAAACGGCGAAGAAATTGTTAAAGAAAGCTCAAGCAGATCATGCTGATCCTTATTTAGCTTTGTTAGCTCATAGGAACACTCCAACTAATGAGATGCTAGGATCACCAGCTCAACGACTTATGAGTAGAAGAACAAGAACGATTCTTCCTACATCTGAAGAATTACTTAAACCTCAAGTTGTGAGAAATGTAAAAGAAAAAAAAAATCAACCAAGAAAGAACTAAACAGAAGTCATAATATGATCGTCATACAAAAACATTACCATCGCTAAATAAAGGAGATTGTGTTCGGGTATATCAAGATAATCGCTGGAAACCAGCAGTTGTAGAAGAAGTGCATAAGACGCCTAGATCATATATACTTAGATCAGGTGGATCAGTATTGAGAAGAAATAGAAAAGATATTAGAGAAAACAGTTCAGCTGTTGATAAGAATATCAGAGGAACAAAACAAGGAGTTAATACACAGAAAACGGTACTTTTCCGTTTGGCCGGCGCAAATCTTGCCAAGCAGACTTTATTGGCGACAACATACAGTATACACATAAAAAATATTTTTAAAAAATGTTAGTTCTAAGAATTCTTTTTTGAAGGCATAAACATTTTAATATCGCTTAAAATTTTATAAAAAGCCAATAAATAAAGACAATAAATTTGTAAAAAGACATTAATTTAAGAATTTACTATGCTTTCATGGTTCAACATCCTGATTCGCGGGTTCATATCACGTGACCCCAAGCGATCTCATCTCACGTAAACTACTCTACAAAAATCTAATGCTTTCAGTAATTATCTACATTAATTTCAAGTTAAATCTTAATTTGGAACGCAAGTTTAAATGCAAGAAATATTTCAGTTCGTACGAATAGCTTACTCAGAAATTATGTAAAACCGCAGTGCTTTACTTCGCTAATGCATTCTCATTAGAATTGATGAATTTAACCCTTGACTTTACCTTTTCTATATTTTCGGCTTCGGGTAAGCGCTGTGATTGCATCCTGATTGACTTAATTACCGAAAATGGCCTTAGACATAAAACTGAACTATCTGATAAAAATTCTATGTAATTATATGCCACTATTGAAGAAACAATCAATCTGATAAGAAAAAGCTGCGACTTGTTTTGAAAATGAGGCGTAAAAGGTTACCAGCGAGAATATTCCGTTTGGCATCGGTTGTACCATTATTGGCGACTTTATCGCTTGCGCCGGCAAAACGGAAAAGTACCCTAGCCGGCCAGGTATTTGGACTGATTTTAGACTGTTAAAACTTTTGAACTCTTTAAAAAAAAACGGAAGATGTAATATTTAATAATTCGTAAATGGTAACATTTAATATTTAGTAACTTGTAATTGGCAACACTTTGGATACAGATTTGAAAATAGAACTATGCTGGTATTGCAGTTCTCTGTGATTATACATTCTAAGATTGTAAATAAATAGTTTCTAAAAGCTAAAAGTGTACCCTCATAATTTTATATTGCTGACGATTCTACTTTTATTGGATAATTTCGAGTTATCAAACTCTTATCAACAAAATTAAGACCATATTTTACCGGAGCATTAACTCTTGAATTAAAAGTAAGAATAATTCACTTATTTTCATATCTGTATCTGCTTCTGGTTTCATATCTGCTTCTGGCTATTGATCTATCAGATAAGCAATTCCTTAATTTAATTCTAGCGAAAATAATATACAGTCAAAAGTCGTTAATCCGGACTCGTCGGGACTTCGGCGATTCCGGATTATCGATTTTTCCGGATTATAGATCATCATTTCAAATCTCGTAAGATGGCATGCAGAAATTCTAAAATTAAAAATATGAAACCTTAATTTATGAAATAAAGAACAATTATAATCTAAAAAGGATCAAGATTTACAAAAAAAAAAAAAAAGCTTAATATTTATTTGTTTACTTTATTAAACATTTCTTTCAATGTAAGTTGTTTTAAGTTGCTTCGTTTTATGTGATAATACTTTCTCTTTAATTATATAAACAGACACAATTTCTTCTTCAGTTACAAAGTTCCGCTGTTCAAGTCCCGTTAATTGTTGTGCCGAGAATACCGACTAACTTGTCAATCGAAATTTTTTCGTTTTCACTAACCTCTCTGTAACATTCTTTATGTCTTTATCCATTTTTTGCAGCAATTCCACTTTTTGTTTGATGGACATCGAAACATACTTTCGTTTTGTACGATCCTTTGGGAGCTCCAGAATCGGAAATTCTATTTGACATAATCGAAAGTTCAAGTTTACTTTTATAAAATTGCTCTTACAGTCTGCAAAAAATAATAAGCCGGATCCAATTCGAAGATTAAGGAACAACGCAATCATCAACATTAACTGAAATAGATAATTAGATAATTTTAGATTATACCGTCCGTTATACATAAAACGCGCACGCGAAAACGTATTCTGTGCTTGCGCACACGCATATGCGCAGTGGTAAATGGTCTTACGCGCACGCGTAAACGCCTATGCGCATGTGTCAACACGGCGCATGCGCAGAAAGTTTTTGGTTTTGAGGTCCGTATTATAGATCATTCCGGATTATGGGTGTCCGAATTAACGACTTTTGACTGTATTTGGTGTTTTCCTTTTTCACATATAAAGAACGAGTGCACACTTTTAATTTAAAATTGTAATTTTTAAACTAATGTCTATATTAATGTGTTTATTTTATGTTTTGATGAGTAATTTATAAATTTATAAATTTTATTTTTTAAATTATAATATATTTTTTCCTAATTTTATTTTAATTTTTAGTGTATAAAAATGTAATACATTAACAAATGCATTAAAGAATACGCAGTATAGATTCAAATTATGCACATCCTAAACTCAACATTCGGTACTATTCGGTTTCGAGGGTCGTAAAAAATCGCCAAACTATTGTTGATGCCAAAGCTTCCAAAAATAATTGCGGCAAGAAAGGAAGTATAATAGTAAATAACTATCTAAGATTGATGTTTTAATTTAGAATGAATACTTTTTTATTATTATAATTTATATAAAAAAGGCTAAACATGACTGAATGGAAGCAAAAGAGTAAATAACTATTTCAGATCATTATTATAATTCATTTATAATTTATATAAAAATTGCTAAACATAACTGAATAAATGTCTGCATCGCTATTTCGCTACCGACTTATCGCTAAAGCATAATTTCATCTCGTTGGTTGTTCAAACGTAATTCTCTATGATGAATGATGCCTTTTCTTTGAAAATATTCTCGTTAAAGTGCAGAATCCCCCACTTATTTGTTTGCCGCTTTTTACAAGGCTAAAAACAATTGGATTTTTGTCAATTTTCTTTGACATTTCAAGTGAAAATAGGTCGATGTGTACATGGATAAAGTCAAGGGAATGCACAATGCCATTTTTGTGCAATTCTGGGATGTTTTTTTTAAGTGAAAATAGGTTGATGTGTACATGGATACCGAGTATGTGCAATTCTTAAAAACGCGTCAAACAGTGGGTGATTCTGCACTTTGCCCAAAATTCTATTGCCGACTTTTCGTCATGGGCAATTCCCAAATTGTTAAATCCATAGGATATTAAAAAAGGATTTAAAATAAAAAAAAAGGATTTAAAAATTAAACTAGTATTTCAATGGCGTCTTAAGAAATATAGAACTATATAAACTTACGCAATCTGAAATCAGCGGGTACGCTAGATTTGGCGCGCTGTTACATGGGCGCGTTTGCTAGATTTGGCGCCTTTGCGCATATATTTTCGCTGCAATTTTTTACGGTCCTCAAAACGGAATAGTACCCAACATTCATATTAAGTTAATTTATTTAGGTAGTTTTAATTGTACAAATATGAATGTCAATTTCCAGTACTTTTGAGAATCTCCTGTATAATTCAAATTAAATTCCTATATAATTTTTAGTTAAATTAAATTATTGTAAATATTTTAACGCATGATTTATAATTAGTTATTAGATTTTTTATGTGGTCTGCTTTTAGATATTACGTCAGTTTTGTGTATTCTAAATTCAGACGTAAAAAGTATTTGGTTTTGGTTTTATGTGATTACGGCAAAGCCTCGAGGGCTATCTGCTAAAGTAAGGGTTGCCTTCGTGGAGGATTTTCCTAGAGAAACTAGCTCGTATACACATTACACGTGGGGAAAATCACAATTTTTGCAATTCATTATTTTTCTTTTATTTTTCTTTACAGAGTTTTATGTTTTTAAAGCAAATGAGGTTTGAAAAACGAATTTAAAAATCAACTTTAAATTCTGGCTAAAAATGTTTTTAAAATTTTTTATGGTTTTCATTGAATTTTTGCATCTTGGAGATGGTATATGAAAAGGTTTCTTATTCGTTTATATGTATGTAATTACAAAACAATTTTTTTTAAACAAAATATAATCATGCCTAGTATTTTCGAGCATTAAGCTACTGAAAAATTATCAGTAAAGACAAGTAAGTAATTTAGAACTTATTTTTCCCTAAAACGAAAAATTGATATATATATACTTATTTATTTATTTAAAACAGGTTTTGTGTGCTTTAAACTTTTATGCTTCTATAAGTTACCAGAGATATGTTAGTAATAACGCCCCTTCAGCCATTCATTCGAATCTTGAACCAAATTACCAGTGTTCAGCCATTTTGCCGGTCGGCTGCAGGTGGGATCGATTAAAAAGGGTATACGATAGGAATATGTACTGCAATTTCTTTCGCTGCATATGTTAATATTGTTACGGATTTGGTATTTAAATACTAGCTAATGTTAATAGAATTATAAAAAAAATTGTTATGTTCCTCGTGCAGTGCAGCGCGTGACGAATATTAAAAGAAAGTTAAGCCGGAAAATTAAAAATTCATGAGCGCGTGCATTTTAATAAATAGATATCTCTTTTTGATTTCGAGATAATACCAGAAAGTTCTCGCGCATTTAAAAAGCTTATATCAGCAGTATGAAAACCTCTCAATTCGTTATTATTTAGTTAGTTGTTGGTTTAAGAGTTTGTTTAGAAAACTGCTCCTGTTGACAGTAGCGAATTCGCAGATTAGCTGTTTTGAATTAAGTTCTCTTGAATGTTTGAGTAGTTAAAATATAACTACTGTGAGATAGTGTAATACTGCACGAATATCTGAGGAAATTTAAACACTTTTGTTGTGATAATAATAAATAGTTTTTAATATCATCGGACTTGTGCATTCAATTCCTAACGAACCGGTACGCACGCAACAATTTTTATGGTGTCAGAAGTGGAATTTGAATGCCAGTTACTAGAGCGATGGAAGAACAATTGAGGCAGCCCAGCTGTTCTTTTGCTGCATTCCAAGAAAAGATGGAAGCCATCAAGCATCATTTAAAGAAGAGATTAAAGATTCTGTTAAAAAGAGGGGTGCTACTTTGGTAGACGGTTGCACGGATTTTTGGCGATTTACGTTGGCGCGATTTCTACAAACGTCAGCCATCTTGAAAAACGCTGTTTTTACGCATAGTAAAGTATTCGAAACTTAAAAAAAAAAATAAATATCGTTAGAAATAATGGATTAATTTTTTTGTTGAAAATGTCGTTTTTTAAGATGGCAGGCAAGTGTAAATAAATACATTTACAATGAGTATAAAATACTAAAGTAAGGTTATTATTACTTTCATACAGCAAAGAAGAGAATAAAAACAACGCTATAAAAACATTGTGCCAACGTTTAATTAGATTAAAATATTACTGAAATTGAATATCGAAATAAAAAATATCATCCAACATTTAAAAGAATTAGAATATTATTAAATTTAAATACTTATAATACGTTATATAGAATATAATATATATATATATATATATATATATTATACAGAATAAATACATTTACTACGAATATAAAATACTAAAGAAAGGTTAAATTATTACTTTCATATAGCATAGAAATAGAATAAAAATACCACTATAAAAACATTTCGCCAACGTTTAATTGATTAAAATATTACGTAAATTGAATATCGAATTAGAAACCATCATACCAACGTTTAAAAGAATTAAAATATTACTTAAATTAAATACTTTAAAATAAGTAAATAAGAACGCTTCGTACACTAGAGCTAAAATGACAGCAATTAGTTTATTGTTGGTAAAAAAGGAGGAATGTCTAATAATTTTCTTACCGTTACAGCGGTTATTTCTTCCAACATGACCACAATACGGCCGTCTCAGAATCGGCTCTTCTAACGGTCTTCATCTGTGATCTACATTTTCGCACTTCATTGAAGAAACAATTAGCGACGTTTCCTTCAAAAATTTAAAATAAATTTCCTCTGTTCCTTGTAAGAATTTATAAATAAATCTTTGATTAGGAAAGCCAGGCTGGCGAAAATAAAGTCTCAAAGGACAATTTTTTGATTCCGAAACCAAAAATTCTTAGTACTTATCAAAAACAACATTCATCTTTGAAGGAGACATTTTTGAAGGAATTCGAATTATGAATTAAATTTTAAAATGGCGCGGTAATGCACAAATTTTCAGCAACCTATCAGGGAGCTGATTACAGCTCATTAATGCACAAATATTCTAAAACCAATCAGAGAGCTGATTACATCATGCCTAGAATTAAAATTATTTAAATAATCATACATAATAAAATCATTTAAAAAAAGAAATGCAAAATTAAATTGTATTTTAATATTTAACAGCCATAAATAATGTTTAAAACATTAGATTAAATTTATAGATATTAAAACCAATTACTTTTAAAGTAAGGTGACGTCACTGATTACATCATCCACAGCATAAAATTTCATAAAATATGATAAAGAATAAAATTTTTATTTCAAATAAAAATGCAAAATTAAATTGACTTTTAATATTTAGAAGCCATAAATAATATTTAAAACACGGAATTTATGCATAATAACACGCATTATTTTTTAAATAAAATGTCAACAAAGTATCGGTTACCATAAATAACTTATCCAGCAATGGGTTTACCATAAGTCGTATTACTCGCCAAAAGAAAAATTGCCAAAAACTCGCCAAAATCCGTGCAACCGTCTACCAAAGTAGCACCAAAAGAGGATATGAAATCAGTTAATGAAAAAATGGATGCTAGTCAGGAAAAAGATTGAAGTAGGATAAGAAGAGATGAAAAGAGGGTGAAAATGTGCTTTAGCTCATTGTTTGGCAATTTTTTGAAATTTTACTGGCGATTTTTTAAAAATCGCCAGTAAAAGCTCAGAATACGTTACATAATCAAAGTTGCGAAGGCGGAGCTAAGTGGCGTCCATAAATGGGTGGGACTAAGCTTGTGACGTCACAATGTATTATCCATGGACCTTATAAGAGATAGACTAACCCAGTGGGCGGGGCGTGCGTCACCGACATGTCGACAAGAAAGAGTAGGGACGATCTGGTTTACTTTAACACTGAAACCTATGGCGTTTGTATCGCATAACTCTTTTTAATTATTAAATGTGATACGTTGTATAGTGATGAGATTATGAAAGCCACAGATTTTTCCAAATAGGATTTAATATATATCATTAAAGCACTTTTTACTGTATTTCGCGCATTTTTTTCACGCGTAATTCGTGTACAAACATCTTTACTTTGGTAAAACGGTAAAAACTCTACGCACAAAATTTATGAACTTAATTTTGCCTACAAATAACGTAAAATTAAATAAGATTGATAGTACATGAAGCTTTGAAACAAATAAAGCAAAATTAAACAAGATCTGATATATATATTTTTAAATTTTATGAGTATTTTCAGGCAATGGCTTATAAAATTATTATAACATTACAAGACGATCATTTATTTGATCATATGATTATTAATTATTAACATCATATGATTATTATTTATTTTAATAATTCATAAAATTCGGAGCATAAACTTTTTTCATTGTAATGAAAATAAATAAAAAAATAAAATCTGGAAGCAAACAGATTTTATGCTAGGTCCAAAGGGGCGTTTTTTAACGCTTTGTCTGTTACCTCTATTTATTGAATATCATGTTCTTCGCACGTAAACAACACAAAATTAAATTCAGCAACAGTATTATAAAATATTTGAAAACAGCATATCTTTAGAATTTCCGCGCTGGAGATAAAAATGTTATTTTCCGCACAGTGTTGCTACTGCTCGCTTTGAACTCGTTGAGTTTCTTAATCAACAATTCATTAAAGTTTTACAAAATATGAAATGGATTAAAACAAATTCGAAATTCGGCTGTTCGGATGGAGGATTACGTTGTTCAAAATTTGATGCCTCTAAATACCGTCGTTTTTACACAGTGCGAGAAAAATACATGTATTCATGCAGATTATTTATTATTAAATTTCTTTAAATATAACACAAGGCGATATTTGGTGGCAACAATTTGCAAAATGAAACGGACATTTATAATGAAACAGAGCAAAATGCCGTTTCGAAACTAATAGCCTTTCTCGACTAACACCCCTTTGGGCTAATAAATTAAATTCACAGTAAATAAAAAGAATCTTATGCAGAATTAGAATTAAATTTTAAAAAAATAATCACTTTAAAATGTTAGCACAATCAATTATTACAGTTTACAATTTTGACATTAGAATAAATGTATAAAAATTATCAAGGTGTTAAAAGTGTTTATCACTATGATGTATTTTGAAGCACAATCAATTATTACAGTTTACAATTTTGACATTAGAATATAAAAATTATCAAGGTGTTAAAAGTGTTTATCACTATGATGTATTGTGAAATATAATTGAAATAAAACTCCTTTATATAAAATATGCTATAATATTCGCCTATAATCTTAAAAAAAACAGCACAACTTAAAATTTTAAGCAAAAACTTTAAAAAATTCATTTTTAGGTATTTTAGTATTTTTTACTTATTTTCACCAATAAAAAGCATAAAAGTTGCAAGAGAAAACTGCTTGTTTGAAATTTTCTATTAGTTCAGATTTAAAATATTATTTTCTAAAAGAAGTAGTTACAAATTTCCTTACAGCATAGGAAAAGTTAAAAAAAATAGCCAGGCCTGAAAGCATGCAACAGCTTTATAATTATTTGGAACGTTAATTATGCTTGATAAATATGCTAAATTTTTAAAAATCAATCTAAGTTTCAAAAATAAAAATATCTAAAAATTCTAGTTTGTGAAATGAAGCGCTACAATTAACTTTTTCTTGACAATTATACCTTATGCAATAGCCAACCATTGTAAGTTTCTGCAAGTCGTCCCTACTCCTCGGGATGTGATCAAGGTGACAGCCGGGAATGCGTCAGAAGAGGGAGAAAAGCCATTTGGGTTAGTCTATTTCTTATAAGGTCCATGGTATTATCTAGATAGATATAGAAATACTAGACAGCCCGGTGGTCATACGAAATGGCCGCTGTTCCAGATATTATTATAAATTGTAATTAAAATTATTTGTGCAAAGGTGTCTGCTAATTCAAACTGAATTACCCAGGGCAGGCGGCGAGGACGCCCCTTTGCTTACTGCCCCACGTGGTTTCCCCCTTCTACTTGCTTAGTTGCTTAAAATAGAGTGCAATGAAGGAAACCACTGGCGGTACATTTCTTAATAGCCACCGCTAGCTCAATAAATAAAGGCGATTTAAATAATAAAATGTTAATTCACATGCCAAAGATCTCTTTGTAAAGAACATTTCTTGTGTAGATCTTTCTATCATTTTTAAGCTCGCCTTGCAGAGAACCCATCCATTATTTTTAATTATACGTCCGTTCTTTCACGAACTCTTGAACAGGCAACGTAAAGTTGACCATGTCCAACTGCAGGTTCAGGGAAAAAATGCCAACACGCTTAAGCGTTTGGCCCTGAGACTTATTGATGGTCATAGGAAAGGCAAGTTTCACAGGAATTTGTCTACGTCTCAATTGAAAAGGCAAGCCTGTGCCGTAGCAACTTCCCCCCATTGGCTAGTACAGTTACGCAAGTAACCAATAAACTGTCGGCGACAAACAGACACTTAAGCCACATATAATAAAGATATTTATTTATTTCATTTTATTTGTTTTTTCATCGTTGCCGGTTGCATATTTCCGAATTCTATTACATATAGATGTTAAATTTATTTATTAAATGTTAAATGCACATGCTCTTGTATTTTTAATTTTTCCGGCCTAACTTTCTCATAATATTCGTCATGCGCTGCACTGCACGGAGAATAAAACAATTTGCAGTTACGCAAGCAACCAATAAACTATCGGCGACAAACACTTAAGCCGCATATATATAAGAAGTATAACAAATTGTTTATATTTCAAATTACCATGATACAGTAATGAATTGTACCAGTTATTAAAACTCCCCCTCCGGGGGTCGACGTAGAGAACTCTGCGAAGCTTCTGCCTAAAATCTGTACCTAGGCAGTCTCGGCCACGGGGTATAAAATTTATGAACTTGGTGGTTCTGAAGGCCCTGGGAAAGGTCCCTCATTGGCCAGCCTCGGGGTCTGGCATGGTTATCAACAGGGGTTATCCCCCCGTTTGCTGGGTAACGGCCTTCTGCGACGGGCTCGCCCATGCGACTGGCAGGTAGCAATTGACAACCAGTGCTGCCTGGAGATCAAATATTTCCGGGTGTTACGCCGCCCCTTGGAGGGGTAATAGTGGAGGTTGAACCTCCACGACGTGCCCCAAAGGGGGTGGACCCGTAGTGTGATTTAGTTTATGGAACGGGGAATGCCCAAAAGTTGAAATTATTAAAACTGTAAACAACGTTTAACTTTATCATCTTTACAAAATTACCTTATTGCTAGGTAACGACAGCATCCCTTACCTTCCAGTAAGTAGACAATCTTCATTATTTTCTAAAAATTTTAAACTTTACATTAATAAAAAATGAAAAATATTTGTTTTTGCATATCAACATCATACACAGCTTTCATATCACTGTTTCTTAAATTCCTAAATCACGTCATGTTCTCTCATACTAGAATTCTACACATTAATAAATAAAACTAATTTCTCACAATGAAAAAAATAAAAAAATAAATACTTCAAATTTGGAACACACATATTATCACTGAAGTCATATTATCAAGTGCAATTATGTTAGCAAAAACTTTGTATTAAAATAATGAGGTAAAAATTTACAGTTTTGCTACTGTTGAGTAGATCGTCGGACTATCGATATTTATCGTAAGTCGGAAAGCATTATCAACATATAAAAATGTCTAAAACATAATTTACGATTAAAACAACAATATAAATTTTAAATACACAAACGATGTATTAAAAATTGCACATAAAATACATTATATGACTGCTCCGCATCACACACAATTTTGCTTGGCCCATGTGCAGAACGATTTGTATTTTCTCGAAAAACATCAAAGAATCGAGCAAACTCGGTTTCCATGTACACATCGATCTATTTTTCACTTAAAAAACATCAGAGAATGGCACAAACTCGGCATCGCGCACAATCTCTTCATTGCGTACTGCCTTGGCTTTGCTCATGTATACAGCGATCTCTTATAAGACATCAGAAAATTGCACAAACTCGATATTGCGCACTGAATTGGCTTTGCTCATCTTCTAAGATTGAGCCGGAAAGATAGTAAAATATTAAAAATAAGCAACTTAAAAAAAAAAAAAAAGTTAAAAGAAAAACGTGCATGAGTAAAAAGCTTATAAAAATCGGAGGAAAAACATCTCAGTTCAGTTGTTTACTTAGTTCTTGTTGTTGATTGTAGCGAGTTCGCAGTGAGATGGGATTAGCTTTTTCTAAACTTTGAATTGTGTTTTATTTAACGTTTTAGTAGCTTAAAATATAACTATTGTGTGATACTGTGATATTGTACCAATATCTGTGAGGAAAAATGTGAGCATTTTGTTTTATTTCTTGTGATAAAAATTAATTTTACTAATTTCTTCAGACTTGTGCATTCAATCTATTACGAACCCGCAATAATATTATTTTAGTTACAGTTATTCAACTGTAACTAAAATAATATTGTCAACTGTAACTAAAATAATATTGTAATATAAAAAATAATGTCATTAGTTTTTAAATCTGCATCCTATAATTAATGGATATATCTCTCACAAGAATCATAGTTTCGGAGACTTACCCGCGCGGCTGGGTGTAAAAAAATGTAAGCTAAATTTTGCTACCTTTATTCTTCATAGATTATTGAGAGTGAATGTTGTAAATCCTGAAATTAAAATTTAAACTGTGCATGTAATATATAAACTTTCTGAAACTACTAAATAAGAATTAATAATGGCACGGTCAAGTCTTAAACACTGTATGCGCATAACGAAACAGAATTCCGAAAATTACTTGGAAATTCAAGATTCAAATGCTTTTAATGGGTGATGGGTTAGATGATCTTCTTTATTCTTCCCCACCTTCTAAACCTGATGATGAATTGGTAAAGAGGGATAAGCAAGCACGAGCGGTAATAAATCTTTGCATTGACGACTTTCAGATTATTCATGTTAGAGATGAAACGACTACCGCCCGTACATGTCAGAGATTTAAGTGAATTCACGAGCGCTCCAATTTGAGCAGCAAATTATATTTTCTGAGAAAATTATATTCAATAAAAATGGCAGAATACGGTGATATGATCGCACACATCACTCATATGATGGACTTAGACGAAGGACTGAAAGCTATCGGTGAGAACATTCCGGATAAGCATGTAGCCGCCCTTTTCTTAGTTTCAATTCCCGAATTGCACAATAATCTTATAACTGCCATTGAAGCTAAAGAGGAATTTCTTATAACTACAGATCTTGTAAAAACGAAACGCACTGACGAATACAACAGAAGATTAGAACAACAAGCAGATCGAAGTTCTAAATCTTCAACGGCGTTTATATCTGCAATAAGTGCAAGAAATTATGATAATAATACACAAAAGAAATTTTGTACCTTTTGTAAAAGCAGTGGTCATACTCTTGAGTGTTGTTATAAATTGAAAAACAGAAATAACAATTCTTTTCCTAACAACTCAAAATCCGAAACACGCGTGACCAAACATGCCGGGAAATGGAACCGACATTGTATGGGCGCAAACACTTCCGTTGGCTGTGAATCCGAAAGTGACTGGTGTCCATCGACTCCAAAGTACCGTTAATGAAAAGGGTCTAATAATTACTTCGAGATATTACTTAGAATAAAATATAAATAAAAAAATTGTATGTCGATTCCGGTGCGAGCAGCCATCTAATAGGAGATAAAGGTTTGTTTACAGAACTGATATATGAGGATTCTCAAGCAAAAATCATTTTAGCGAATGGAAATATTTTATATTCGCAGGGCAAAGGATTTGTTGACCTTGTTTTAGAAGATGAATGTGGATTACAGAAAATTCGCTTAACTAATGTTGATTACGTTTCTGATTTAAAGAGCAACTTGATTTCCGTTAAGCAAATTGCTAGTAAGGGATATTTGGTTACTTTCGAAAAAGAAAAACGTTACGTCAGAGAGGATAGTCAAATAATTATAGGCGCATATTTTGACGATGATAGTGTTGCGTGCGTACGAGTTCGTTTGGAATTGAATGCACAAGTCCGATGCAAAATGAATAAGATTTATTATTATCACAAATAAATAAAACACAATACTTCAATTTTCTCAGATATTCGTACAGTATTACAATATCTCACAGTAGTTATCTTTTAACTACTCAAACGTTCAATAGAACTTAATTCAAAATAGCTGAAGAAAGCTAATCCGCGAATTGGCTACAATCAACAAGAGCAGTTTTCTAAACACTCTTAAAACAACAACAAACTAAGTAACTAACTAACTGACTGAATTGAGAGATTTTCCTTCTTTTTATAAGATTTTTAAATCGCGCGCGAGATTATTCTGGAACTTTCTCGAAATCAAAGAGAGATATTTATTAAATGTTAAATGCACGCGCTCTTGTATTTTCAATTTTCCGGCTTAGCTTTCCTTTAATATGCATCATGCCCTGCACTGCGCGGGAAATAAAACCATTTAATTTACAATTCAACTAACATAAGCTATTTAAATACCAAATCCGTAACACTGACCCCTTCCCAAGGACTGCACGTCCCGGGCAATATAATCCCTGGACAGGAAGCCAAACTTACAACTGTGGCATAAATGCAATAATAAGCATTACATTACAATAATAAACAACATGAACAATAAATGCAATAAATAAAACAAATCAAATGCTATCAAATACAAATCAAATACAAAATACACATTTAGAAATAAAAAGGACCATGGTCTGATACTATTTACAATTATTTACATTACGTACTTTGGCCATAGTAATGAGCTAACCTGTCGTAATGAACGACTTTAGGCTTAGAGTTCGAAGACTAACGGATCCGAACCACGACGTCATTCAGCCTGTTTAGGACCGTGTGCGGACTATCCCAAGGTGACTGTAATTTCGGACAAAGTCCTTTCCGTCGAGTCGGATTCCACAACCACACCTTGTCTCCTTCGTGGAATTGATGTTCAGTAGCTCTTGTGTCGTAGCGGGTCTTCATCTTCTCCGTCGCCAAGTTGACTCGCTCTCGTGCAAAGTTGTGCATCACTTCAAACCGGGCTTGGAGATCTTGAATATATTCCTCAGGCGATAAAGGAGCATCCGGAGGGCGACCGAACAAGAGATCACAAGGCAGACGAAGGTCACGAGCGTTATTAAGGATGGTTCGATTGAACCTCTCTACCATGTCGTCCGACTGGGTATGTAATGTCGTCGTTTGGGTTTTGTCAATGCCGAGTAGTTTGCAGAGTTCTTTGATTACTTCCGACGTAAAATTCCTTCCCTGATCGGAATGTAACTGAAGAGGCACTCCGAACCTGGAAATCCAGTGCTGTACCATCACCTCAGCTATTGTGACAGCCTCTTGATCAGGAATAGGGTACGCTTCAGGCCACTTAGTGAAGTAATCAATGACAACGAGTATGTATTTGTTGCCATCAGCATATCGTGGCAGAGGTCCCAAGATGTCAAAGGCGATACGTTCAAAAGGCGCCCCTACGTTGTAACGTTGCAGCTTGCCTCGGCTGCGTCTCTTCGGTCCTTTCCGACCTGCACAGGCACCTCAAGATCGGCACCACTTTTGCACGTCATCCTTTGCATTATTCTAGTAAAAGCGCTCACGAACTCTCTGCAAGGTCTTCATTATTCCAAAGTGACCTTCTGTAGGGCTGTTATATAGTTCTTTAAGGACATCAAGAATCCGGGATCTTGGAAGTATCAGTTGCCATCGGAACGTCTTCCCATCATCCAATTCGAATTTCTGGTATAAGACGCCGTTTCGAATGTGAAGTGAATCCCAGAGTGCCCAATATTCTTTTGTTGTAGGACTACAGATAGAAATGTCCTGCCAGGTAGATTTTCTGTTTGATGACTCCATTAAATCAGTTATGGGTTTAATGTCGCGGTCTTCCAGCTGGTCATTCCTGACTTCATCATCACGCCAAGGGTCTCGATCAGCCGATGTTGATGTTGTAATTTGTCTTGCGACCGGAGTCAGCAGCTGGTATTTCGCTTCCACCCTGGAACAATATCGGCAGCTTTCCTGAGCAAGGTCTTCTAGACAGGGCGTCGGCGTTCCCGTGTGATGATCCCTTACGATGACGGATAGTAATGTCATATTCTTGGAGTCTCTGTATCCACAAGGCTATTTGACCCTCAGGATTCTTGAAATTTAAAAGCCAGGCCAATGAGGCATGGTTCGTGCGGAGGAGGAATTTTTTGCCGTATAGATAATGATGGAAATGTTTTACGGCTTTGACTATGGCGAGCAACTCTTTCCTGGTGACACAGTAATTCCTCTCCGGTTTAGACAGGCACTTTCTTCAGTAAGCTACTACACGTCCTTGGCAGTCTATTTCTTAGAACAAAACAACGCCGACACTTTCACTGCTCGCGTCCGTGTCGAGAATAAATGGTATGTCAACCTGAGGATACGTGAGGATTGGGAGCAGATGTTAAAGCTGCCTTTAAGTTGTTAAATGCATCATCGCATTCTTTTGACCACAAAAACTTTTGCTTGCTCTCTGTCAGCTTGTGAAGGGGTCTTGCGATGGAAGAAAAATCCTTCATGAATCTCCTATATTAGGTGCAAAGCCCTAGGAAGCTCCTCAGCTGATGGACATTTTGGTACGTTTCCAGGATTTAATCGCTGATACCTTTTCAGGATCCGTGCACACACCTTTTGTAGAGATGACATGTCCCAAGTAAGTCACTTCCTTTCGGAACAATTTGCATTTAGCGGGACTCAGTTTCAGATTGGCTTCTTTCAGTTTCTGAAGCACCTTTCTAAGATTTTCTAGATGTTCTTCAAAACTCTTTCCGACGATGATGATGTCGTCCAGGTACTCACACAGGCTACGTAGGAAAGACCTTTCAAAACATGAGGCGTTCGAATGTTGACACAGTCCAAAAGGCATCACCTTGAATAGCCAAAGCCCTTGTCCTGTAGTAAATGCCGTCTTTTCTCGGTCATCAGGATATATTTCTACCTGCCAATACCCACTCTTTAAATCAATAGTTGAGAACCACTTGCTTCCCAGGGCTAAAGGGCTAGTTCATCAGCTTCTCGCGGCTGAAACCGAAAGAAGAGACTGATGACGTAGTTGGATTCGCTTGGTCAGTTCTGCTGTTTAGTTTTTTTGCTTGAGAATCAAAACGCTTTGAAAAATAGTTTAATAACCAATATGAGCCGAGATTTTAGCTCATGAAATTGCAATATACATGCATTTATATATGAACTAGAAATGTATTTACGTCATACCAAATTAAACTCTAATATGCGTAAAACGTAAATAAAACATGCATAAACATAACTATTTTTTTAATTAACACAGATGCGTAAACATAACTAACTTTTTAGGTCTAGTGTACCCTAAATGTAGTAATTCTTTTTCATAATCATCTTTTTAAATATACGTAAATAGTAACCCACCGATAACATACGTAAATTTCTACATTTACGAAGAATTCTTTTTGCGTTAAAATATAAGTTAGTCGCAAAGTAATTTGCATTATAGAAATATTAAATAAAAATATGCAAATACATTTTGAGAATACATGCTAAAGACATTACTCATCTATCTAATTAAAAATTAGTTAATGCTAAAAATAGGTTTCATAACACATTAAAACGAAACAAATTTCACTTCTTCCATTTTTGCTTTTCAATAGCGTTGATAATGAGTAGTAGAATTTTGTAAGCTTTTGCAATGTCTATTATGAAAGCATTATTATGGAACATCAGTATTATTATTTAACGTCAATTACTCAAAAAATAATGAAAATATTTTAAAATAGTATTTATATATTTTGTAATAATAGCATGTATTCTTACATTTTAAAAGTATATGCTCTGATACTAATTTATGTTTATGCAGAATTTCATGGTTTATTTTATAGAGTAAAATTTAGCAGTCTAAATTAGTATATAATAATATATAATATTTTATATAGTAGTCCAAATAATTAACTGAAATATGCATAAATTAGGTCACAAATTAAGTGAATCATAAACAAAGTAATGATTCAAATTATTATTTTTGGTAGGAATAATATGAATCAACTTGCATGATTTTTTTTTCCTATATAGTTTGCTTCGATAATCCTCTATTACTCTTCATCCATTTATTTGCTTTCTGGTCAGCTTTTCTTGCCGATACAAGGGTTGTATTCCTATTCAAGTGCCGAACCCTTATAAATGTTCGTAAACGGCAAAATAAACGAATTGCACTCTTATTCACGGAGGGAAAACGTTTCTCAAGTTCAGAAATGAGATTCTGAATTACACCTCTACCTTTTCGAAAAGAACTGCCATGAACAGAACGGAAAACATTTTTCATTTTCATCATCGTTTCCATCCAAACTGGTGATGGTACAGTTAATCCTCCTTTAGATAATAAAAATATCCAATTTGAGTCGTTAGGAATATCTACGAATGTTTTTGATATTTCACCCAAAGTAGGATCTTTATCTTTCACACGATATGCAATATAACCTGCCACATAAGCGAGCGATTCTTGTTCATATACAGATGTATCTTTCGTTGAATCATAAATTTCGGTTTCCCAAGGAAGTGACGTACATTCATCATAGATGTCTTCGTAATTAATTAAATCATCTTCGTATAAGGAAGAATCAAACATTTGTGCTTTTTCATTTGTAAGGAAAAGCTGTTTCTAACAGCTCTTTTGTCAAATATGCTTCAACTTTCTTCACATCTTCACAGTCATTAGCATTTGTCTTTAACAACAATTTAGGCAATTTGTTTGTCAATAGCAACCTTTTCAGGCGAATTATTACGTCTGATGGAGACGGATGGTCATTAAAACGCCCTAGACCCCGAATCTGGCTGAACAAGCTTTCTAATACATCTTGAGTCAGTCTTGATGTTAAAATATATTTCACATTTATAGATTTCACGTCGTCAAATAAACCGAAAAGCGAATTTATCGATATGATAATACCTTTCTGAAAAGGTACCATTGTCTTCTTTCCGCATACTCTGACATCAAAAATCATTTGCTTGATCTCATTTAATTTTTCGTTTTGTACTTCATAATAGCTTTCTAGAACGAAAGCAGCTTTTAAAGGCTTATTGCTAGGTGGTAATGGTACACTACTATTCATAATGTCAAAAAAATCATCAACCATTGAAAAAAATTACTTGTTGCAGCATTACCAGTCAAATGCATAATTGCTTTAGCCGTTGTGGAGGAAAATAGTGCTTTTGCTGGTGCTACTTTCTGTCTCTCGTTCCCTTTTTACAGATAAAAATTGAGGTTTCTGTTTATAGCACAGTTTAATTTCTCCGATATCTTTATTGAGTACTTCATATATAACGTCTTTGTTTATAATTGTACCATTTCCGATAATAAAACCTTTATCAAGAAAATGGTTTCTCAAAAGCTTTATGCAATGTGGCATATCAACGAAAACCCATATTTTGGTGCTGAACTTGGGACTTTAAAAGAAAGATTTATCTGTTGAAATTTGTAATTCTTTCCAAAGGGTCTGACTACCTCCCAGGTCAGATACAATTGCTTTGACTCGAAGCCCAGACGATTCGAGTGCAAACAAAATGGAAGACAGAAGATTTTCCTTCATTTGAAGATCAAAATCAAAATAAATGGGCTGTTTCCATTGCGAAATGAGTCCTCGAACCAATACAAATTGAGTCTTTTTAAAAAGACCTAATATCTGATCTAATTTTGAATCATAACAGAGTCTTGAATCTATATGAATTTCATCGAAACTTAATACGCATAATCTTTCTTCGTCAGTTGCATTTTGGCAAGTTTTTTTTTTAATCAATAACAGTACATCATTTAAAATGCCAGGAATGCAACTGAATCTTGAGCACCATCCTTTCAGTGTACTTGCACTTAGAAGCGGAATACCCATTTTTTCTTTCCAGAAGTCGTATGACTTTACGGATAACGATCTGATTACTATGCTTTTTGAAATGTCGTCTGGAGACCATTTAATTCGCTTTTTTTCATTAATGCATTTATTTGAGTTTCGGTAAATATGTTTTAAATATACGTTTTCATTTTTCTTAGTTTTTCATTTCCTTGATTCACTTTTTTAATGTCTTTCCTCAGTTTCTGAACTTTTTCTAATATTAGTTTTCTATTCCTTTTAAATCTTTTTCTTTGCTGGGAGATAGTTTTTAAATGCTGCTTTCTTTCAGTCTGTAAAACAGAAACCTTATTCTCAAGAGCTGATAGTTTTGTGATTAAATCATTCACATTTTTCTGGAGGTTGGAACAGTTACAATATTGTTGAGTAATATTATTTTCAGTGA
Source organism: Stegodyphus dumicola (assembly GCF_044657685.1). Taxonomy (NCBI): domain Eukaryota; kingdom Metazoa; phylum Arthropoda; class Arachnida; order Araneae; family Eresidae; genus Stegodyphus; species Stegodyphus dumicola. The sequence continues at coordinate 89,415,923 of NC_140769.1, forward strand.
GCTCCTCATAGCTATTATTGTTATCGTTTTGAAGTTACAGACATGCCTTTTTAGGACTTAAATTCTGAATTCTTTCAAATGCACTTTGTAAATTTTTTCTTTTTTGTTGCCTTTGCTGCCTTGGTGTATTCTGATAAATAACCAAGTCAGGAATACAAGCAGTTGGAATCGCAGTTGACTTCAGTATCTTTTTGGTCGGTAATCCTAGCAACCTATTTTTCATATCATCCTCATAATCAGATTCAGTGAAGTGATTGCTGCATATCCGAGCACTCTTTGTGTTAACAATATCCGCTCTTCGACACCTATGCAACCATTCTTTCGTTAACTGAATACTTTTGTACGGAAATCTATGAAATACCACGCTAGTTTCTTTCGTATTATGATATGTATTGCTACAGGTAGCAACGGCACACGATACCATTTTTTCAATGATTTCTCATTACAAGAACTTTCTAAATACAAAATCCCTTTAAAAGTGTCATCATCAGTTATAACTTTCGAGTCCAAAAAAAAAAAAAAAAAAAAAAAAAAAATTTTTTTGAAACAAACAGGGCTAAAGAAAGAGAATCCAAGAACTAAAGAGTCAATCTTTCGCACTGATGCTCTGGTCAGTCAACGACGGGACGAACTCAGTGACGTCACATAACATCCGGTATACTCCCCAAGATGGGTTCCTGTCGGCATCGTTCTTCTCAAAGGGATGACCCAGGCCTTCTCTTTCTTTAGCCCTGCTTGCTTCCGGAAAGAGTGTCTAGAATGTCTTCAATTCTAGGAAGAGGGTAACTGTCTTTCTTCGTAACCTCATTCAACCGACGATAGTCGACGCAAAATCTTGTTGAGCCGTCTTTCTTTCTGACGAGAACGATGGGAGATGTCCATGGACTTGCTGAAGGCTTGATGACATCGCCTTCTTCCATAACATTTAACAGTGTTCGCACCTCTTCCTGTTTAGCAAACGGTAGACGTCTTGGATGTTGCTTGATCGGGGGATGATCGCAAATATCTATTCTATGTTGTGTCAAACTAGTTCGACCCACGTCAGAAGACGAGCGGGAGAAAACAACTTCAAGATCTTTAATGACGCGATCGGCAGCATTTCTCTCTTTATCGTTTAATTGTGAATTCTGCAATAACTCCTATGTAATGCTCTCTGAGTACACGGATTCTGGGATGTTACTCTTTCTTTCAACGCTGGTTACTGGAGTACATGTTGCAACCACTTCACCTTTCTTAATAACTCTCGCCTTCTCAGTTACATTGGCGACTCTCACCGGGATAACCGTTCTGGATAGATCGACGCGTGTTGAGGCTACTAGTACTCCTTTTGGGCTATTACAGTTATTGAGATATTCTATGATGCCATAGCGGAAATTTCTATTTTCGGCTATGTATCCAGGAAGTAAAAACTCGGTTCTTGCGGGTATTGAGGTATCATCTTGAGCTATAATTTTGTGGATAGATTTCACTCCATCATTAATTCCGAATAGGGCTATGTCCTCAGATGTAAAATGCAATTCGTTATTTTTAAAGTCCAAGGGAAAATTGTATTTCCTTAGAAAGTCCAATCCGAGTATGCAAGAATCATTGATCTCTGCTACATATGCCGTGTGATGGTAAGCGGCACTTCCAAACGTGATGTTAACGTTTATTTTTCCGTCGATGTCGATCTTCTCACCGGACACAGTCTGGAGGGTAACGCAGGGCGGCGTCCAGATAAGTTTGTTTCCCAGTTGTTGAGCCAAATCTTTTCGGATGATGGTAAAGTTGGCTCCTGTATCTATCGTCATATTGCAGGGAACTCCATTAATATGTCCTATTATGAAAAGTCCATTACTGCCGCCTCTCACTGCAGAAATCTGAAGCGCTTTAAACTGGGGCTTTTCATTATCTGGCAACCTCCGCCCCGCGAGATGGCCACTAGTTAGTTTCCCTGCTGTTTGTTAGGAGCGGTCTTAACATCCGTACCCTGGGATATTCTGCAGTTTCGTCGTATGTGTCCTTCAGCACCGCAGTTCCAGCACTTAACTGTCGGTTTCTTATCACCAATATTCTGTCTCAAGGCGTTCAGTTGTCTAGTTAAATCGTCTAGACGAGCGGTGACTTGATCCTGGACTTAAGCAGCTCTGACTGGGTGGCGGTCTCGACGGGCTGCCTCGAATTTCATGGCGTACACTAAAGCGCTTTTCAAATCTTTAACATCCGCCATTCGCAGTGCTTTCTATATTTCAGGGTCCCGCATGCCGTCAATGAAATATTGCAGCGACAGAATTTCTCTTGTTTCTGTCGGGCACTTCGAAAAGGCGTGATGTGACAGCCTTTCAACATCCGTGGCGAGCTCCTGAAATGTTTCGGTGGGCCATGTTGACGGGATTTTAGTTGAAGCCTGCTGTAGTCTTTTAAACATTTCTCGTCAAAGCGCAGCTCCAATGCGCCGGATAGAGCTTCGAAGTCAAGTCTCTGGTTTTCTGGAAGCGTCTGCTGGATATCCGCTGCGTCTGCTCTCAGAGAAGCAGCGAGATGACAGGCCTTAGTTTGGGAATCCCATCCATTCGCATCCGCAACTATAGAAAATTGTGTCTTATACACTTGCCAGGACGTCTTGCCATGATATGTAGATAGTTTCAGAGAGGGACGAGCAGGCATTGGTAAAATTTTAAAACCATCCGAATTGCTCCCTGCCGTCGCTACGAATTTCTTTAAAGTATCCACTTCTTTGGAAACTGCAGAAACTCTGTCATCAATTTGTTGTTCGATTTGTTGTTGAACAGCAGAAACCTTTTCTTCAATTTCTCCAATTCTATTTCAACCATGTTCATTCTATTTTCCATAGCCTCAAATTTGTTTTCTATTATGCAGGTAATTTCTCTTTTCATTTCTTCTTGACCTGCTTCAATCTTTTCTTGACCAGCTTGAACGGCTTTCATTTCTTTCTTAACGGTTTTCATCTCAGCTTTAACAGAATCTTTCATCTTTTCCTGACCGGCATCCATCTTTTCTTTCATTTCTTCTTTAAATGATACTTGGCCAGCTTCCATCTTGTCTTGGAATGCAGCAAAAGCACTGATGAGCTGCCTCATTTGTTCTTCATCACTCTTGTAATTGGCATTCAAAAATCACACTTCTGACACCAAAAATTGTTGCGTGTGTACGAGTTCGGTATTTTAGACCTTAGGGTATTTTCAGATAGCGATGAAACCTGAGGATGTGACTAAAACAGCATTCATCATAAAATTAGTCACTTATGTTTTACTTTGAATGCTTTTCAGCTTGTGTGGAACCCCAGCGACTTTCCAACGAACTATGGACACTATATTAAAACATGTCCTCAGAAAATCTACCTTTATATACCTCGACGATATTATTGTGACTAGCGAAAATATTGAGAAACAGATAAATGATCTAAACGAAGTTTTTACATCGTTAAGAGACGCAAGCTTAAGAGTGAATAATAGCAAGCGTAAATTCGCAACAGAACAGCTTAGGTACATAGACTATAAAATTTCTAAACGGGGAATATAAATTGTAGAATAAAAAATTATACAGTCAAAAGTCTTTAATCCAGACGTCCATAATCCGCAATGATCTATAATCCGGACCTCAAAGCTACAAACTTTCTGAGCATGTGTAAACGCATGATACCTTTACGCATACGCATATGTTTTACGCACTCGCGTTTAATGTATAACGGACGGTATAAGCTAAAAATTATCTAATTATCTATTTCAGTTAATGTTGCAGATTGCGTTGTTCCTTAATCTTCTAATTGGATCTGGCTTATTATTTTTTGTAGACTGTTAGAGCAACTTTATAAAAGTAAGTTTGAACTTTCGATTATGTCAAAAAGAATTTCCGATTCTGGAGCTGCCAAAGGATCTACAAAGCGAAAGCATTTTTCGATGTCCATCAAACAAAAAGTGGAATTGCTGCAAAAAATGGATAAAGGCATATCCTTTGTTTCTCTAACCATTCCGAAATCTGTTTATCAATTTCACGCTGCTCTGCGTCGGAGTTGGAAACGTCGTAGCGCGCAATGAGCTGGAAGTTGATCTGTCAGCACTATCCTTATCTTCAAGGCAGATGTTTTTATTTTATTCGGCTTATAATTCCTTACTAAATGTAGTATTTCATCTCGATGTACTCCGTCTTTGATATGATTTAAATCAAATTCCTCGTCATTATAAATATCACGAATACACATCAAATAGTTTTCTGGTTGGAATTTTCTAATTTCGACTATGCGTAATTGAAACGCATATTTACGCATGCGCGTATTGAAAGAAATGCTTAATAATGTAAACAAATAAATATTAAGCTTTTCTTTGTAAATTTTGATACCCTTTAGATCAAAAATGCTTAATAATGTAAACAAATAAATATTAAGCTTTTCTTTGTAAATTTTGATACCCTTTAGATCATAATTGCTCGTTATTTCATAAATTACGGTTTCATATTTTTAATTTTATAATTTCTGCATGCCATCTTACCAGATTTAAACTGATGATCTGTAATCCAGAAAAACCGATAATCCGGAATCGCCGAAGTCCCGATGTCGTGAACATTGTGAGTTTAAGAGAAAATAATGAGCGGTTTGTTAAAATTTAGATCAGATGAAAGATCTTTTAATATATAGTATTTTAATACTATTCAGCACAGTGTAATAGGTTCATTTTACAATACGCAACATCCACAAAAATGATCGTTACAACGCAGTTCGATCATCCATCTTTTTGAACAACAATCTCTCTCGTTGCCATTCCGTAACAGAGAAACTTACCTCTCATGGAGTTCGATAGTGGCGCGACATTCTCCCCACCTTGAGTTTGGGGATACAAACTCAAAACAGTAATATAATGATAATACATACATACAATTTTGAAATAATAATAACGTACATAATAATAATAGAAATATTTCAAAATATTAGAATGCAAATAGAAATCAATATTTTAGAGTTCAAACACAGAAAGTTCAAAAGTTTGTTTAGAAGTTTATATATCTAGTCTTTTAACTGGTTTTATTTTTCGTCCTGAGCGAGACACGCGAACAGATTCATTAGAGTCAGTATTAAGCTCAGGATTTTCAGCTACCACTTCCGGAACCTTCTGAGGTTCCGATACGACTTGCTCGTAATTTGGGGTCAATTCCAAAGGATACAGTCGTTGGATTGGTCTTAATATGTTTCCCTTTTCAGTTCGCAGTTTCACAAGTCTGATGATTCCATCTTTTCCTGGAAAGAGTTCCAGTACCCTCCCTAGCAGCCAATGGAGCCTTTTTTTATCATCTGTACCAATTAACACTATGTCACCTACATTTATTTTATCTTCTCTTTTGTTAACTGAAGAACGAAGGAAACCCAGATACTCCCTTTTAAACCTTCGTTTTAGATTTTCACGAACCTTTTGAATATGTCTCCATCTCAAAACAATATTAGTCTTTTCAATTTGATCCAAATCAGGAACATCATTTAATGGAATGTCCTGAAGAAACATTGAGGGGTCAAGGTCTTCAGATCTTGTTCCTCGGATATGTAAGTTAACGGTCTGCTGTTCATGATAGATTCGCATTCACAGACGAGAGTCTGCAACTCCTCGTAAGACAAACAGGAGCGTCCAAGATTTTTTCTCAAAAGATCTTTCAAAATCCCAATCAAGCGTTCCCAGAAGCCTCCCCACCATGGAGAGGAGGGTGGGTTAAACTTCCAACGAATTTCGTTGACTCTAAATTCACTTTCAATTGTAGTCCAATCTAATTGTTTCAGAGCATTATTTAGTCCTGTAAAATTAGTACCATTGTCTGAATACATCACAGAAATTCGTCCTCTTCTGGCTATAAACCTACGCATAGCTTGGATGAAGTCGTTGGTACTCAGTGAAGGTATTAGCTCAAGATGGACAGCTCTAAATACGGCGCAAGTAAAAAGTACTATCCACACCTTTTGTTTAGATTTAGTCAACAGAGGTCCAGCTATATCTACACCTGATACTTGAAAAACTGCTGCTACTTCTGTTCGGTCTTTTGGAAGAGGCGGAAAAGGTACCTCAAGATGTTTTACCTTTTGCCTTTTACATGTTAAGCATTCTTTGATAACACTCCGGACAGTTCTTTTCCCTTTCACTATCCAAAATCTTTCCCGTAAAATAGTCAGTAGAGTTAATGTCCCAGCATGCTTGTTAGCAATATGTTCTTGGGCTATAAATCTTCTCACTGCCAGGTGTTTCGATGGTAGAATTATTGGAGAAATAAAATCTTTCGATTCTTCCTCATTTATCAATCTTGACTTCAATCGTAAAATTCCTTCTTCATCTTCAAATATTAGAAGACCTTTCAAATTTTTTCGTGTTTCTTCATTGGAGTAACATTCCTTTTGTATTACACGGAAAATAGTCCTTTGTGCATTTAACAATTCTTCATTTTGAAGTTCCTTACATTTTCTTAAGTCCTTGGCCTTTGGTTGAAAACGCAGTATCCAAGCCATAACCCTAATCATCTTTGAAAATCTAGAGAATCTTCTGGCTAACTGTAATGGAATTGACTCTAGCTCTGTGTTACTAGCAGAGATGACTGACTTTCGTTTCTCTATCTCTACTTCTTTTTCGTTAATATTTACAGCTGACTTTGGCCACTGTTCCTACGGATTCTTCAACCAGGCTGGCCCTTGCCACCACTTGCGTTTCTGAAGTTGCCTAGGTCCACAACCTCTTGACAAAATGTCTGCTGGATTCTGGTCAGTTGAAATATGGAACCAATCTTCCGAAATTGTCAATTTTCTAATTTCACTTATTCTGTTTGTAACGAATACCGACCACTGTTCTCGACGAGTTATCCACACAAGAACTGTGGAAGAATCTGTCCAAAAGTAAGTCTTGATGTTGGGAAGTTTTAGAGCTTGCTTCACAGAACTAAACAGCCTAGCTCCTATGGTAGCAGCCATTAGTTCAAGTCGTGGTATAGTAATAGTCTTCGTTGGAGTTATTCGTGATTTGGCTTGAAGTAATTGAACAGTCACTGAACCCATACTGGATTCACTTCTTAAGAAAATGCATGCCGCATAAGCTGTCTTGCTGGCATCGACAAAAGTATGGATACTTAAATTGGATTCCTTCATCACACCTAACCATCTTGGAATTTTTATATTTTTGAGGTATTTCAGTTGTTTTGCCCATTTTAAAAAATTCTTCTTTATTTCATCATTCACTTCACCATCCCATGATTCTTTGCTCTTCCAAGCGACCTGCAGCAAAATCTTAGGCTGAATCATAACAGGTGCAAGGAAACCTATGGGATCAAATACTCGACTAACTAGTGAAAGCATTTTCCTTTTAGTTACTTTTTCTCTTTCATCAAATTTCAAAAATTCAGTGTCTATTTCCAAGGTATCTAAATCTTTGTCCCAAACCAGTCCTAATACCGGTGATGTTTTACTTTCTGAAAATGCAGGAATGCCAGAACTTTCCCATCCTCTGAGATCAAACATTCCTTCTTCCATTACATTAGTTGCAGATTCGATGAATATTTCTAGTTCGTCATTATTTTGTACACTAGTTACGCAATTATCGACATAAAAACTATTTTGTAATTTTTTAAGAAATTCTTCAGAATATTTTTCTTTCCACGTTTCTTTGGATAAATGATGGTCAATAACCGCCATCAGCAAAAATGGACTACAAGTAATGCCAAATACCACACGGGTGTGACGAAATGTCTTCACTCTACCATCATCACCATACCAAAGAAATCGTAAAAAGTCTCGATCTCTTTCATTTAGAGATATCTGTAAAAAAGCTCTTCTGATGTCTGAAATCACACCAATTTCATGTAAGCGAAATCTTGCTAGAATAGACGGAATAGTTTCAATCAAATTAATTCCAGTCTCTAAGCAATCATTTAGAGATGGCTGATTAGAAAGCTTTGCCGAAGCATCAAAAACGGGTCTAATTTTCATGGAAGATAGTGAGGACGTTTCCTTAATGACTGGACGATGTGGGAGGTAATGAACAACGGGTAAAGACAACTCCTTTTGGGGAACTTCTTCAATCACTCCTTCCTGCAGCCATTCATTAAAGACTTCATGATACCTTTCACGATATCCGATTTTTTCCAACTTCTTCGTAGTAGATTCGAGTCTTTTCAAAGATAGGTCATAATTGTCAGGTAAGACTGCATGCTCAACCTTCCAAGGCATATCAACCTCGTATCTACCATTTTCTAATTGACGAACTGTTTCTTGGAAATGAACCATAATAGCTCTTCTTGACTCTTCTTTAGTTTTTTGTTCAACAGGATCTCGGATACCCAATAATTCTAAGTCCCACAACGATGAAATAGGTAGGTCTTCTTGAGATAACATAGAAACTATAGTCATATTTACATTGTGCTGATGTTCGGATTGAGGTACTTTACCCATCAAAGTCCAACCCAATTTTGTTTCTATAGCCACTAAACCTGTTCTTAGTTCTTCTCGTCTGCCAGTAAATAACTTCCCTGCAACGTCTGCCCCTAACAGTATTTCAATAGGGCCTGGATTCCCTTGGGTATCGGTTAAGCGTATTCCCTTATTTCCTAATTCGCGAATCCAAGAACCGTATCTTATGCTTGAAATATCATTACAAATAACATCATGGTCTACAGCATCTAATTTACACGAATATTTACCATCAAGGCTACTCAAATAAATCTTGTAACATTGATGTTTATAAATTTCAGTTTTCTTTCCACCAAATAAAGAGTGACTAAATTCTTCCTCCCATTGCAAGTCAAAACCCATTTCTTCTGCAGTAGACTTTAAAACATAACTTTTTGAGCTACCCGTATCAATCATTAATCTAACTTTACGCCTTTTATTCTTACCCTCTATGTTCACAACTAGGGTCTGAAGGAAAACTTCATTCGTAGCACGGGAATGCAAAGAATCGATTGTTTTCTCTTTTTTCTCATCATTTTCCTGGTTATGCATTTCACTAGACTTATTACATTCAAGACTAGGACAAAAAAATTTCAAATGCCTTTTTGAACAAATCTGACACTTAACACTTGATCGACACTGGTTACTGAGGTGACCTTTAACCAAGCATATTCTGCATAAACCTTTCTTTTTTACTGCAGACATTTTTTCATCTAACGGAATATAAAACGCCTTTTTACAATTACGCGTTTCATGATCTTTTAAACAAAACGAACAAGAAGGTATTGCTTCATGATTCATCAAATCCGACGCGGAAGGAATATTTTGGCTAGTTGCCAAGTGCTTACGATCAGACTTAGAAAAAATATCCGCTCTGCTTAATTTTATTTTTTCTTCTGACTGAACTTCGCTTTTCAGAAATTCAATTATTGCATCAAGACTCGAAATGTTTCGTTCAGATTCAGTAATTTTTCGTTGTCTTTCAAACGATCGCAATACGTGAATAGGAATAGCACTTTCCACAAGAGGATATAAAATTGTTCCACACTGATCAGTCGTTACACCAAGACTGCTCAGGGCTCTAAGTTGTGTTGAAAGATTGTTATACAAACTACTCAAAGAATCCTGCTTCTTTTTCGCTGCGTTATCCAAAACAAGTTTTATTAACTCTCGAACATAAAAATCAATTAAAAGTTCTTTACGCCCATATCTCTCAGTAAGGCTTTCTATAGCCAAAGGATAATTTTCGTTCGTCACCGGAAAAGATTCTACAATATCTCTAGCTTCTGATTTAATTTTTGTTGACTGTATCAAATAATGGAATTTGTCTGCATTCGTTAAGTTATTATTTTCATGTATGTTTTTAAACTGATTCCAAAACGTAAGCCAATTTTTTAAATCACCGGCGAACTTATAAAGTTCTACTTTCGGTAGGCGTTGGCACAAAGTTTTACATATATTTTCATCAGTAACTAATTTCTGACTACTCTCTGACGATGTATTTTGGATTTCGTTTAATTTACTCTTAATATTATCGAGAAATCGTTCCGATTTTAACTGTATCCTAACAGCCTTCTCTCGATAGTCCTCTGTTATTTCAAATTCTGTTTCGAATTCTTTATCATCAGTTATAGTATCTAAATAAGCACTGTGCGTCAATTCTAATGTTTCTGCCTTTTTCTTGAACAAATAAAAACACATTTCTGCTTCTTCATAATCAACATTATCATCATTTAAAAGTTCATCTAGTCTTTTATATGCTTTAGTAAAAGCTGAACGTTGCGCAGTTTTGTTTCTTTTCATCACTTCCATTTTGTCATAAAAGTTTAAAATATTCAGATAAAAATTAGGCAAGAAAAGTATTTTAAACTTCAGTAAAACAATAATCAATAACTTCAAAACGGAAGTATAAGGTAATCAACTTACCCTATCTATTCTTTCATCCAACATGTTTCCAACAAACACGCCCACCCGGGGGCGCCAGAAGATGTCGTGAACATTGTGAGTTTAAGAGAAAATAATGAGCGGTTTGTTAAAATTTAGATCAGATGAAAGATCTTTTAATATATAGTATTTTAATACTATTCAGCACAGTGTAATAGGTTCATTTTACAATACGCAACATCCACAAAAATGATCGTTACAACGCAGTTCGATCATCCATCTTTTTGAACAACAATCTCTCTCGTTGCCATTCCGTAACAGAGAAACTTACCTCTCATGGAGTTCGATAGTGGCGCGACACCCGACGAGTCCCGATTAAAGACTTTTGACTGTAGTTATAAAAAAATTACCCGCCACCAAATACAGCAATGAAACTCGCCTCATTCTTAGGCATGTCTTCTTACTATAGAACTTTTATAAAAGATTTTGCGCAGATAGCAACCGCTATTATAATTGAAGCGAAAGAACGACGTTAGCTTTTGTTAAAAAACCTCTTAATACTACATAACAGAATTAATTTTTTCTCCCTAGCATTGGCAACTTTGAAAACCAATTGCTGGATTTAAAAAACAAAGAATTATGGAACTCGAGATTTGAACGTCTTAGCGCTGATGCAGAAACATTGGAGATAAACAAATGTGAGCTTAGTTCACGATCCTACCCCAAAGTGCATTTGTTAGCCCTTTTATGCAACGATTAGAAGCACACATCTATGCACTTGAGATTTGGCTCACTGAATAGAAAATTATGGTGAATGTGAATAAAACACAGGCTATCATTTTTGCGAGGAAAAGAAAATTCTGGAAATTCTCAATTTCTATGGAACCTCAATCTCTTGGGCGAAGGAAGTCCCTTATCTTGAGGTAATCCTCATATGCTGCATTGTCAAGGGTCGTCGTGTTGATAGTCCACTCGGCTGCAGACGCCGACGCATCGTACGAGCGGATACTAGGCGTGCTGCAAACATGTCCATTCATTTCCTAACTAATGGTCCGTGATGTGGTTGAAGGCTTTTGCAGAAGAACCCTCAGCAACCATTGATTCCATATTCGCATGACAGTGGTTGGAAGTTGACCAGTGTGATGGGCGATATCACGGAACGATAATCCACACTCTCGATAGGCATTGATCCTATCTCTATCGCATTCAGACACTTGTTGGTAAGCATTTCTTCTTATTATTATTTAATTATTAATTTATTATTATCTAATTATTATTATATCTCTGTAAATTCAGCTAGCCACGATCTCTTTTTAATTCTCTCTTGCAAAAATTAGGAAAGGCAAACTGTTATACAGGGGGTGGGGACAAGGTTCTTTAATATTAATGGGGTGGGGACTTGCATATTCACAAAGCCTATAGACCTTTCTCCTACGGTCTGCTCTCATTGGATGAAACATCTGCTTGGCGGTCATATTTGGAATGGCGAGTTATCACTTTGTAGGCTTGGTAATTAACGCCAAACAAACCTTATCGCCTTGCAGGCTTGGTAATTAACCTAAACAAACAAATTAACTCCAAACTTTCAGTGAAGCAAGGAGAAATAACGTTTATTTCATTCGACTACTTTTTATTTTATAAATGAAAGCTAAGGAGAATTGTGTGGAATATATTTTAAATAATCTACTGATCTTATTAATAGTTGATTTGTTATTGGTTAAAGAAGGATTTTTAACTGTTAAAAGTACGATAACATTTGAGATAATTGTTTTGCAAGGAAAAGTATTGCATGGAAATGGCATATGTACATTTTTTCCATTTTTGTTATAAAGAGTCTGTTGTGTAAATTTCCACTGCGCATTAATTTGTACAACTGAAGGAATATTAAAAAATAAACCAAATGAAAACATTCAATAAACATTTAAGGGCTTCGGATACTTATTCCTTTTACTTAAATTATGAGAAAGTATAACTAAAATTATATTTTATTCCATTATGCACTATTCCTATTGTAACGCTTTTCGGTATCTTGGATCGTAATCTTGCTACTGATACCTACTACAAAGAGTACAAACCAGTAAATAAAAATAAGAAAATTTAACATTAGGCAAAAATAGAGAAAATAAAGGTGTTAAATTTTTAACACCGCACCCGAAGTTTAAAAAGACCAATAATGACAAAGTCATTCAATAAAGTGAAGATAAAAATAAGTCCATGCAAGGCAGAGTTTGTAAAAGACACGGGGGGGGGGCAGATCCCGCGATCTAGGATTCCGAGACTTATATTGGTGCTCCGTACCGCTACAGTTTGCTTTGCTTAGTACTTTCTCTATTAGATATAATTTAAATTATTTTTGCAAAGAACTGTAACTGAATAGTAAGCAAAAATAAAATTTCATTGTTTGAAAAATCATTGGCATGCTCAACACCAGAGGTCATGATGTGCATAGCAAAAAGTGACAATCCATGGATAAATAGAAGGGCTAGGTCATTCCTTTGTTCAACTACTCGCCGACGCGAGCCTGATGGAGGGGGTTAACTGGAAGTAATCTGACGTGTCTGTGTTGCACCTGTTTTGATTTCGCGCGTTTAAAACTGTAGTTTTATTCAGTTGCGAGACGATTTTCTGGAGGTCGCCTATTCCAAATTAGTTTTAATCATACATATTTCTTTTCTAATAAAGTATATATTTAATAATTTGTGTGTATATATATATATATATGTAATAATAAAATTCCATAGTGAAAAATACACTTAAAATTCTAACTGTATGTTCTTTTCATTTTTAATGGCGACGGTCTCTTATTTGAAAGTACGTGGAATTAAATGCACAGCCCCGTAGTCAAGTTGTTTTTCCCGCCTTTTCTACACGTACAGTTATAGAATGTTCTGGAGATATTTAAAGCGAACTGGAATGGCTGACGTCATTTATTGGAAGCTCCGCCTTTCCAGAGGCTATAAAAGGACTCGCGAAGGAATATGGGGGTCTTTTCTTTAATGTAACGATGCAGTAAACTTCATACAAAAAGTTATTAGTAGTTCTTTTTTATTTACTCCGGAGATATGATTTTTTGTAACTGCTATTTCTCCTGAATAATAATAAATGGATCCTGTTTTTTAAACTTATTGTCTGATACTGTGAGCTTCGACTACATCTATGATTCTTCACCAATCTTTTTTTTTTCGGACAAAAGCTGGTACATCACAAGAAGTCGGCAGGACGGGTGTACCCAAAGAGGAAAGTAATTCCAATGGAAGTGAAAGAACGTTTTTAAGTGCAAGTTGTGTCTTGTGATACAGCTTTGTCTTCGCATTTTGAGCGCGTCTCATAGTTAGAACCGCACGATTTGGATATCGTCTGCTGGAAAGAAGCTGAAGAATTTCAATCATTCATGCCGTGTTTTTTTTTACAGCACACAAACGAGCAGGATTAAATAGTGTACTCAACAGCCAAGTAAGAACAGATTTTAAGAAATTATTTTTTCTCAGTGTGTGAACTAAGATGCTACGACAATAGTTTGGTTTAAATATATTATGTTAAAGTAACTACGAGTTTATTTAAATTTCAAGTCTTATTCTAATTAATAGTATTCTAAGTAAGATTTGATATTTCCTGAAATGTGTAGTGATAATCATAAAATTTGAGAATACAAAATTTTTATTTATGTCTATTATTCTATGAAGTGTTGATAATACTCTGAAGAGTTTTTGGTTTAAAAAATATTTTAACTATTGTAAAAATATTTTCAGAAAAGTGCACATTTTTGTTCTCAAGAAAATTTTAAAGCTTCAGTTACAATGTCGACAAATCAGGAACCCGTTAATCTTGACGATGAATCAAGATACAATATATTTAAATATTATTCCATTTGAAGATTCTAAGGACAGTGACATAATTTCTTGGTTATGTTATTTTAACAAAGTCTGCCAAAATAAGGACGAAAATTGGAAACTTCAAAATATTTCTCGTTACATTAAGGGAAAAGCCCTCTGGCTCTATATTAAAAATTGCCATGAACTAAAAACTTACTCAGAATTTGAACAAATATTAAAAGAAAACTTTATCGATCCCACCTTAACTACTTTCGGCGACTTCGCTAATTTAAAATATAACGCCAGAGAAGACATCACAAATTACTTTCGAAAGAAAATGGAAGTGGGTAAGCGGCTTAATTTGGATAAATCAATGATTTTAGAAGGTTTGACAGATAGTTTGCCAACGAACTTAAAGTCTTTGATGATTGTTCAAAGTCCCGCTGATCTGATAACTTGGCTAGAACAAGCCCACAAACTTCGACAAATTCATGAATTTAAAGATAAAAATTCACAAAATTATAACAGAAGTAGGAATAGTCAACAATTCAGACAAGCTAATTTCCGAAATAATAATCGTCAGTTTCTTGATAATCGACCCAATGCATCTAATTACAAACCTCATAGTTTTCTACAAATTGGAAATAAATCTAACAGCAATATCAACAACGGAAAGAAAGTTGTATGTCACCATACTAATAGTAATTTTGACGGTATAGCCCCATCACCTTGTGGAATATGTACCAAAAAAAGGATACCAAATTGTTATCACTGGGCTCAAATCTGCCCATTCCGAAATGAGAACAACGAAACTTGAAACTGAAACTAATTCTAATATGGAAAACAAAAATTCGGGGCCTGATTCTTCGGGAATTTGACAATTAAGAATTCAGGGATTTTTATCCCATGGCAGATCAGTCGACTGTGTCGTGGACACTGGCGCGACATTGTCCATCATCTCAGTAAAATCTGGAGACAATTTACAGTTAAAAATTCAAAAGGTAAAAGGTATTAAAATTAGGCAAACTAAAGGAAATTTTTTTATTGATAAAATGTGTAGATTACAAATGAAAATTGGAAATATTATTAAACTATTTAAATTGTTAATTAGTTTAATAATATTTCCAATTTTCATACTGTTTGATACTAATTTAGATTATGTTCTCTTGGGTTTAAATGAATATAAATTATTTGAATGGAAAATTGATTGTAGAAATTTAGTGGTAATTCAAAGAAATGAAAACATTTCAAATTCTGTGAATGTAAATAACAGAATTACTTTGCATGTACAACTGGATCAAGTACTTGAAAAAAGCAGTAATGTAATGCATCAGTTAAGACAAAACCTAGAAGTAATATCTCTTCTCTGAGGTAATAAGTGTTGATGAAAATAATATATCTAATGAAAATAATGTGTCCAAAGGTATAATAGTTAATGAAGGTAATAAGTCTAATATTATGAAGTTTAATGATGATAAGATGTCTAAGGTAAAAAGAGTTAATGTAAATTGTAGGGTTTATATTTATTTTAACTAACATTTATTTTAAGCTATCTTTCCTGTCAAGCCTTTACTTTCCCCTAGAATTGCCAATGCCAGAGTATGTTAATCGTAGTAGAACGCGCAGAGTATTCAAATTTTAGCAGAATTAAGTTGAGTTTAAATAGAAGGGAAACGAGATTGTAAGTGTGCTTCTTGAATCGAGAGCATGAAGGTTGCTAGGTAGAAATTTAAGAACCGCGCGTTAAGTTTGCTGAATCTCAGCTGTATCTTAGAACGCGGTTAAGTTAGTTACGATTATAGAGCCTCGTAGGTAGTGATTTCGTTATTTATTCATCCTGTCATTTATTTTTAGTTGTACTTTTATATTTTGTTAAACCGCCGGGTAGGCGTAGTTTGTGAGCGTCAAGTAAACGCAGCTGTATTTCTAAAGTGGAATAAAAAGGGACTTAAACCCTTCTTTTACGATTCTTACGATTTTGTGTAATTTACAGTTCAAAGCAGTCACTACCACTGTTGCTGACAAGTTGGGGCCTCGCAACATTATATTGGCGCCCGAACACCTTACGAACTGAGATGGCCGAAAACTGGATGGAAGCTCCTGTACAACTCCAACAACAAGAAATGGCGAACCAGTTAGAAGGATTTAAATACCTGGTCCAAACAATGAGAGCATCTATCAAGCCAAACGTCAATTTCGACGGAAAAAATTCGGTGGCGATATTCTTAGAAGGCCTCGAAAATCACTTCCAGTTATACCTTGTGCCTGAAAGACAAAAACTTGCCATTGCCACATCTGCACTAAAAGGAAAGGCCTCACTATGGTGGAAGAGTATAGGGAAATTTTTATTAGGATAACTCGGAGGACAAACATATACCTTTGAAAATTTAAAAATATCATTATTAAAGGCCTTCCCCATAGTGAAAGACCAAGCAAAGCTAGAAGCCGGGCTGTATAGTTTTTATCAACGTAATATAGAAGAGTTGACGGACTTTATTCTGCGAAAAGTTAAGCTGACGGATATGCTGTATGGAAAGAAACCTGACACGGAGATAATTGAAATAATCTTACCAAGCTTGCTACCTGCTGTCCAAAATTACTTCGAAATACGAAACGCAAGCACCTTGCAGAAACTCTTCGAATTGGCGGTCAAGTTCCAAAACCGAAGAATAGCAGACAAATCTAGAGGGGCATCGTATTCTCATTTATCGATTTGAAGTCACTGAAGGCAATCTTCAAATCAACAGACCGGAAACACAAATCGCTCTTATGGGGGAAAGAGCTATTAAGCCAACTCATCGAAGCTCGAATGTCAGGGCCCAAAAAGGAAATTTGAAAACAACCATCCGCGTACCCAGAAGACTGAAGTTGAAAGGAAAGCTTTAGACGAGTAGAGGGGCCTGTAAAAGCGAGGGTCCAGACCCCGGAAGTTTCGAGAAAACCCCCAAGAAGATAACTAAATACTGTCGTGGTAAAGAATTCACAATTACCGATTATTCAAGTCCTGGTTGGCGATGTACCAGTAGAAGCCCTCATTGATACAGGGGCAGAAGGTAATTTTATGAGTGATAAATTTTTTAGGAAGAAATTTAATAGGTTACGATTATTTAAAAATAAAAAAAAACAGAAATCATAGCAGCGCAAGGACAAACTCGTCAATGTATTGGAAAACTATCTTTAAAAATACAGGTTCAAAACGAAAGCCTTAAAGTATTAATTTTTGTAGTAAAAAACTTGCAAAGTCCACTTATTTTAGGTATGGAGTTTTTTAAAGCCGCAAAGGCCAAACTGAATTTTCAGGAAAGTTCTATTTTGCTGGAGATGGATCGGAGGGTGGTGGAACCAGTGGAACAACCGCAAGTCGACCTTAGCCATTTGAATGACCATGAAAGCCAAGCCATCCAGCAAGTGGTGAGTACTTTTTCAAACTTGTTTTCAGAAGGGCCTGGTAGTTGTCAAATTATTACGCATGATATTCAGTTAATTGCCGACAAACCCTGTAGGACTAAACCTTACCGCTATGATAAACAGGAAGAGCAAATCATAGAAGAACACATTCAGGAAATGTTAAGGAACCAAATAATAACGCCCATAAATAGTGAGTACGCGAGTCCAGTCGTACTATGTAGGAAAAAAAACAATTTCCCTCCTTCGGATAAAAGGGCTTGGAGGTTTGCTATCGATTACAGAAAACTTAATTAAATTCCCAGTTTACCCTTTGCCGGTTATAGAGGAAATTATTAGAAAGATTAAATCTACAAGATACATGACTACGTTGAACTTAACGTCTGGCTACTATCAAATAGCTATGAGACGCGAAGACATACATAAAACCGCGTTTATAACAAAATCGGGCACTTATGCATTTTTACGCATGCCCTTTTGGTTGTGTGGGGCCCCGTCAACATTCCGGGGAGCTGATCCTGAATTTGGAAGTATCTATGCGTATTTGAAAGACCCCGAAAGCTTTGGACACACAGATATCGATGGAATAAGAAGTAGAGCAGAAAACTATGAAATAATAGATAATTTATTGTTTTATACGAAAGCAACAAACGAAAATTTCGAATATAGACCAGTCATCCCAGCCTAGCTTCGATTAAGCATTTTGAAGGAATTACACGACGCGAAAACAGCGGGTCATTTAGCGGTCAGAAAGACTATAAAAAGGGTACGCGAGGCGGTATATTTCCCGCAATTATACAAAATAGTAACTGCGTATGTCAGGTCCTGCAATCATTGTCAATTAATAAATGATATTAATTACAGCCCGGCCGGGTACTCAAATAGCATTCGCGCTACATTTCCGAATGAAATTTTAGACATAGATCTTCTTGGTCATTTCCCCCAGAGTGAGTTAAATAAAAATCGTTTTCTTTTAGTAATGTAGATCATTTTTCAAAATGGACAGAAATTGTTCCACTTAAACGCGCGTCAGCCAAAACAGTCGCAGATGCATTCTTACACAGATACATTTTAAAATACGGTGCACCGATAAAAGTCATTAGCGATAACGGTAAACAATTCGTTAGCCAAATATTTGAAAACATTTGCACTGGACTTGGCATACGCCATATCAAAATGGTTCCGTATAGACCACAGGCAAACATATCAGAAAGAGTTAATAAAAATATTGTAAAAATAATTCGAAGCTATGTTAGCACACATCACAAGCGCTGGGATAGCTACATAAATGAGTTAGCTTATGCTTTAAGAACAGCAAATCATGATACTACGGGAAAAACTCCAGCAGAATTATTTTTAGGACGTAAGTTAATTACGCCATTAGATAAATTATTCTTTGTGCAACAAAGAGAAGAAGAATTCAAACAAAAAGATATACAGAAACTTATTGATCAGGCGGTTAAAAGCTGGGATACGGCAAGAAATAGACAGAAACTTTACTATGATCGAAAACGCCGTGAAACAGATTTTAAAGTAGGTGATAAAGTGTTAAAGCGGAAATTTTCTTTATCAAGTGCCCCAGATAATTTCACTGCAAAATTAGCTCCAAAGTTTGAAGGCCCCTATGTAATACAGGAACTCAAGGGAGTCGAAGAACGAGAGAGGGGAAATCTGTAAAGCAAGTCCCGACCAGGTGAAAAAATATTATAATCAAAATGATTTTGAAATCCTTAAAAGTTTCTTGCAGGACTCAAGCGCAAAAGAAGTGGAAATTCCAGAATTAACGCCACCCGCTCCACCATCCAAGAAGCAGAGAACGGAAGAGGAACCTAGCCCTTCTACAAGTCATTCTAGGGTCCCGAAAAGAAGGAAGGAAAATAGTCAGACTCCAGCATTCAAGAAATGCAGGAAATCAACGCCGCCTCGTAAAGAATCTTTGGCAAATAGGAAAAGAACAGTTACAACTTCCCACAGTAGAAAATCTGCTTCGAGGAAATCACTTCCAGGGCCAGATAGTCAGGAGCAAACAAGGCCGCCGTTCACGAGAAGAAAAAAACAGAAGGAACGAAAAGACTGGCACCAACAGAAAAAATTCAAGCAAGAATCCAGACCGGAGGCCGCCAAGACCAGCCATCCAGGGGCCAAACGGAAAAGACAAGAACCCGAAGACTACCACCCCAAGAGGCCGGCGTACAGAGGGCGAAAAAGAAAAGTCACCATGGAGAAAACTCGAAGAACCCAAAAGCGGAGATTGACTTCCATGAATTCTCTAACTTGGGATCAATTTTACCAGAAGAGAATGTCGGAGTTCCAAGCATCGAAAAGTCAAAGATAAGTTAAAATCTCCTATAAATTTTTTTCTTTTGTTCTGAAATGTTATGCGTAAATACGGAGTTCGATGTGTTGACGGAAGTCAATTTGTCTCGGTTGAGACTTAGTTTTGTTTTACTTTATTTAGCTAAGGCAAAAGCATTATTTTCTTTAAGTGTAAAATCTAAGAGAAAGCAGTTCCTGTTGGTCGAAAGACTGGTTCTGTTATGTTAAAGCCAAAATTTGGTCGAAAGAAAAATAACTTCGTATTCTTGTATTAATAAGAAATTTAGTTTCAGTGCCGCCAGCTTGTCGAAGATTGCGTAAAGTAAAAATTTATTTTACTCTTATTCATTTTATGGTAAATTGTAAAAAATCATATGTGTTAGAATTTTGTAAATATACGTAAATACTTGAAAGTTATGTAAAAGTAGAATTTAATCTAGAAGCATAAAATTTTAGATGCTAAAAGTAAATGCTCAAAAGAAACGAGTTCAAATTTAAGTATTAAACAGTAGATAAAATCATGCTTTAGAGCGAAAGCCCGCATGTCTAAAGATGAATAAGGGAGAATTTAGAATGAATGTGTTTTGTAGGGTTCTCCACCTACACTTGAATTTTAAGAATATTAAACATAGCTCATCGAGTTTCAGTATATTGGATTAAGGTGTGTCATATTTGGTCGTTTGTATGCTAACAAATCATTGTGGTTAGGGGAAGTGTTGTAATACAAAAACACGAAGATTCCCGTTTGACACCACACATGGTGGAGAATCAGGGTAAAGTTAGATTCATGTTTGAATATTTGAATGAATGTGAATGTAAGCAGTTAAATAAGGAAAAGAAAAGGATCGAAAACGAAAATGTATCGAGTGTTAAGAAAGTGTAAATCATAATGTATTTCGAATATACTGATACTTATTCCTTTCAGATGCTGGAAGGAAGAGAAAAAGATTGAGTGGTGAAGACCAAATTCCAGAAAGGATCCTGTAAGAAGATATGGTAATTTAACATCTACAGAAATGATTATAATTGTTTTAGGAAACAGTTTGTTTTATATAAAGAGCTCTTGAGTTTTAGGTCAGAATATGGAAACTTTTTCAACAGGTCGTTTCTAGGACCTACTTCCAAGTTTACCAAATTCTGGCAGCGGCAAATGTAGGGTTTATATTTATTTTAACTAACATTTATTTTAAGCTATCTTTCCTGACAAGCCTTTACTTTCCCCTAGAATTGCCAATGCCAGAGTATGTAAATCGTAGTAGAACGCGCAGAGTATTCAAATTTTAGCAGAATTAAGTTGAGTTTAAATAGAAGGGAAACGAGATTGTAAGTGTGCTTCTTGAATCGAGAGCGTGAAGGTTGCTAGGTAGAAATTTAAGAACCGCGCGTTTTGGCCTGTGTGCCTAGTTTGGCAGTTAGTTGAATCTTTCAACTTCTTAATCAGTAAGTCTGCTGAATCTCAGCTGTATCTTAGAACGCCGTTAAGTTAGTTACGATTATAGAGCCTCGTAGGTAGTGATTTCGTTATTTATTCATCCTGTCATTTATTTTTAGTTGTACTTTTATATTTTGTTAAACCGCCGGGTAGGCGTAGTTTGTGAGCGTCAAGTAAACGCAGCTGTATTTCTAAAGTGGAATAAAAAGGGACTTAAACCCTTCTTTTACGATTCTTACGATTTTGTGTAATTTACAGTTCAAAGCAGTCACTACCACTGTTGCTGACAAGTTGGGGCCTCGCAACATTATATTGGCGCCCGAACACCTTACGAACTGAGATGGCCGAAAACTGGATGGAAGCTCCTGTACAACTCCAACAACAAGAAATGGCGAACCAGTTAGAAGGATTTAAATACCTGGTCCAAACAATGAGAGCATCTATCAAGCCAAACGTCAATTTCGACGGAAAAAATTCGGTGGCGATATTCTTAGAAGGCCTCGAAAATCACTTCCAGTTATACCTTGTGCCTGAAAGACAAAAACTTGCCATTGCCACATCTGCACTAAAAGGAAAGGCCTCACTATGGTGGAAGAGTATAGGGAAATTTTTATTAGGATAACTCGGAGGACAAACATATACCTTTGAAAATTTAAAAATATCATTATTAAAGGCCTTCCCCATAGTGAAAGACCAAGCAAAGCTAGAAGCCGAGCTGTATAGTTTTTATCAACGTAATATAGAAGAGTTGACGGACTTTATTCTGCGAAAAGTTAAGCTGACGGATATGCTATATGGAAA
This sequence comes from Stegodyphus dumicola, assembly GCF_044657685.1. Taxonomy (NCBI): domain Eukaryota; kingdom Metazoa; phylum Arthropoda; class Arachnida; order Araneae; family Eresidae; genus Stegodyphus; species Stegodyphus dumicola. The sequence continues at coordinate 89,437,977 of NC_140769.1, forward strand.
GAAACCTGACACGGAGATAATTGAAATAATCTTACCAAGCTTGCTACCTGCTGTCCAAAATTACTTCGAAATACGAAACGCAAGCACCTTGCAGAAACTCTTCGAATTGGCGGTCAAGTTCCAAAACCGAAGAATAGCAGACAAATCTAGAGGGGCATCGTATTCTCATTTATCGATTTGAAGTCACTGAAGGCAATCTTCAAATCAACAGACCGGAAACACAAATCGCTCTTATGGGGGAAAGAGCTATTAAGCCAACTCATCGAAGCTCGAAGGTCAAGGCCCAAAAAGGAAATTTGAAAACAACCGTCCGCGTACCCAGAATACTGAAGTTGAAAGGAAAGCTTTAGACGAGTAGAGGGGCCTGTAAAAGCGAGGGTCCAGACCCCGGAAGTTTCGAAAAAACCCCCAAGAAGATAACTAAATACTGTCGTGGTAAAGAATTCACAATTACCGATTATACAAGTCCTGGTTGGCGATGTACCAGTAGAAGCCCTCATTGATACAGGGGCAGAAGGTAATTTTATGAGTGATAAATTTTTTAGGACGAAATTTAATAGGTTACGATTATTTAAAAATAAAAAAAAAAACAGAAATCATAGCAGCGCAAGGACAAACTCGTCAATGTATTGGAAAACTATCTTTAAAAATACAGGTTCAAAACGAAAGCCTTAAAGTATTAATTTTTGTAGTAAAAAACTTGCAAAGTCCACTTATTTTAGGTATGGAGTTTTTTAAAGCCGCAAAGGCCAAACTGAATTTTCAGGAAAGTTCTATTTTGCTGGAGATGGATCGGAGGGTGGTGGAACCAGTGGAACAACCGCAAGTCGACCTTAGCCATTTGAATGACCATGAAAGCCAAGCCATCCAGCAAGTGGTGAGTACTTTTTCAAACTTGTTTTCAGAAGGGCCTGGTAGTTGTCAAATTATTAAGCATGATATTCAGTTAATTGCCGACAAACCCTGTAGGACTAAACCTTACCGCTATGATAAACAGGAAGAGCAAATCATAGAAGAACACATTCAGGAAATGTTAAGGAACCAAATAATAACGCCCATAAATAGTGAGTACGCGAGTCCAGTCGTACTATGTAGGAAAAAAAACAATTTCTCTCCTTCGGATAAAAGGGCTTGGAGGTTTGCTATCGATTACAGAAAACTTAATTAAATTCCCAGTTTACCCTTTGCCGGTTATAGAGGAAATTATTAGAAAGATTAAATCTACAAGATACATGACTACGTTGAACTTAACGTCTGGCTACTATCAAATAGCTATGAGACGCGAAGACATACATAAAACCGCGTTTATAACAAAATCGGGCACTTATGCATTTTTACGCATGCCCTTTTGGTTGTGTGGGGCCCCGTCAACATTCCGGGGAGCTGATCCTGAATTTGGAAGTATCTATGCGTATTTGAAAGACCCCGAAAGCTTTGGACACACAGATATCGATGGAATAAGAAGTAGAGCAGAAAACTATGAAATAATAGATAATTTATTGTTTTATACGAAAGCAACAAACGAAAATTTCGAATATAGACCAGTCATCCCAGCCTAGCTTCGATTAAGCATTTTGAAGGAATTACACGACGCGAAAACAGCGGGTCATTTAGCGGTCAGAAAGACTATAAAAAGGGTACGCGAGGCGGTATATTTCCCGCAATTATACAAAATAGTAACTGCGTATGTCAGGTCCTGCAATCATTGTCAATTAATAAATGATATTAATTACAGCCCGGCCGGGTACTCAAATAGCATTCGCGCTACATTTCCGAATGAAATTTTAGACATAGATCTTCTTGGTCATTTCCCCCAGAGTGAGTTAAATAAAAATCGTTTTCTTTTAGTAATGTAGATCATTTTTCAAAATGGACAGAAATTGTTCCACTTAAACGCGCGTCAGCCAAAACAGTCGCAGATGCATTCTTACACAGATACATTTTAAAATACGGTGCACCGATAAAAGTCATTAGCGATAACGGTAAACAATTCGTTAGCCAAATATTTGAAAACATTTGCACTGGACTTGGCATACGCCATATCAAAATGGTTCCGTATAGACCACAGGCAAACATATCAGAAAGAGTTAATAAAAATATTGTAAAAATAATTCGAAGCTATGTTAGCACACATCACAAGCGCTGGGATAGCTACATAAATGAGTTAGCTTATGCTTTAAGAACAGCAAATCATGATACTACGGGAAAAACTCCAGCAGAATTATTTTTAGGACGTAAGTTAATTACGCCATTAGATAAATTATTCTTTGTGCAACAAAGAGAAGAAGAATTCAAACAAAAAGATATACAGAAACTTATTGATCAGGCGGTTAAAAGCTGGGATACGGCAAGAAATAGACAGAAACTTTACTATGATCGAAAACGCCGTGAAACAGATTTTAAAGTAGGTGATAAAGTGTTAAAGCGGAAATTTTCTTTATCAAGTGCCCCAGATAATTTCACTGCAAAATTAGCTCCAAAGTTTGAAGGCCCCTATGTAATACAGGAACTCAAGGGAGTCGAAGAACGAGAGAGGGGAAATCTGTAAAGCAAGTCCCGACCAGGTGAAAAAATATTATAATCAAAATGATTTTGAAATCCTTAAAAGTTTCTTGCAGGACTCAAGCGCAAAAGAAGTGGAAATTCCAGAATTAACGCCACCCGCTCCACCATCCAAGAAGCAGAGAACGGAAGAGGAACCTAGCCCTTCTACAAGTCATTCTAGGGTCCCGAAAAGAAGGAAGGAAAATAGTCAGACTCCAGCATTCAAGAAATGCAGGAAATCAACGCCGCCTCGTAAAGAATCTTTGGCAAATAGGAAAAGAACAGTTACAACTTCCCACAGTAGAAAATCTGCTTCGAGGAAATCACTTCCAGGGCCAGATAGTCAGGAGCAAACAAGGCCGCCGTTCACGAGAAGAAAAAAACAGAAGGAACGAAAAGACTGGCACCAACAGAAAAAATTCAAGCAAGAATCCAGACCGGAGGCCGCCAAGACCAGCCATCCAGGGGCCAAACGGAAAAGACAAGAACCCGAAGACTACCACCCCAAGAGGCCGGCGTACAGAGGGCGAAAAAGAAAAGTCACCATGGAGAAAACTCGAAGAACCCAAAAGCGGAGATTGACTTCCATGAATTCTCTAACTTGGGATCAATTTTACCAGAAGAGAATGTCGGAGTTCCAAGCATCGAAAAGTCAAAGATAAGTTAAAATCTCCTATAAATTTTTTTCTTTTGTTCTGAAATGTTATGCGTAAATACGGAGTTCGATGTGTTGACGGAAGTCAATTTGTCTCGGTTGAGACTTAGTTTTGTTTTACTTTATTTAGCTAAGGCAAAAGCATTATTTTCTTTAAGTGTAAAATCTAAGAGAAAGCAGTTCCTGTTGGTCGAAAGACTGGTTCTGTTATGTTAAAGCCAAAATTTGGTCGAAAGAAAAATAACTTCGTATTCTTGTATTAATAAGAAATTTAGTTTCAGTGCCGCCAGCTTGTCGAAGATTGCGTAAAGTAAAAATTTATTTTTCTCTTATTCATTTTATGGTAAATTGTAAAAAATCATATGTGTTAGAATTTTGTAAATATACGTAAATACTTGAAAGTTATGTAAAAGTAGAATTTAATCTAGAAGCATAAAATTTTAGATGCTAAAAGTAAATGCTCAAAAGAAACGAGTTCAAATTTAAGTATTAAACAGTAGATAAAATCATGCTTTAGAGCGAAAGCCCGCATGTCTAAAGATGAATAAGGGGGAATTTAGAATGAATGTGTTTTGTAGGGTTCTCCACCTACACTTGAATTTTAAGAATATTAAACATAGCTCATCGAGTTTCAGTATATTGGATTAAGGTGTGTCATATTTGGTCGTTTGTATGCTAACAAATCATTGTGGTTAGGGGAAGTGTTGTAATACAAAAACACGAAGATTCCCGTTTGACACCACACATGGTGGAGAATCAGGGTAAAGTTAAATTCATGTTTGAATATTTGAATGAATGTGAATGTAAGCAGTTAAATAAGGAAAAGAAAAGGATCGAAAACGAAAATGTATCGAGTGTTAAGAAAGTGTAAATCATAATGTATTTCGAATATACTGATACTTATTCCTTTCAGATGCTGGAAGGAAGAGAAAAAGATTGAGTGGTGAAGACCAAATTCCAGAAAGGATCCTGTAAGAAGATATGGTAATTTAACATCTACAGAAATGATTATAATTGTTTTAGGAAACAGTTTGTTTTATATAAAGAGCTCTTGAGTTTTAGGTCAGAATATGGAAACTTTTTCAACAGGTCGTTTCTAGGACCTACTTCCAAGTTTACCAAATTCTGGCAGCGGCAAATGTAGGGTTTATATTTATTTTAACTAACATTTATTTTAAGCTATCTTTCCTGACAAGCCTTTACTTTCCCCTAGAATTGCCAATGCCAGAGTATGTAAATCGTAGTAGAACGCGCAGAGTATTCAAATTTTAGCAGAATTAAGTTGAGTTTAAATAGAAGGGAAACGAGATTGTAAGTGTGCTTCTTGAATCGAGAGCGTGAAGGTTGCTAGGTAGAAATTTAAGAACCGCGCGTTTTGGCCTGTGTGCCTAGTTTGGCAGTTAGTTGAATCTTTCAACTTCTTAATCAGTAAGTTTGCTGAATCTCAGCTGTATCTTAGAACGCCGTTAAGTTAGTTACGATTATAGAGCCTCGTAGGTAGTGATTTCGTTATTTATTCATCCTGTCATTTATTTTTAGTTGTACTTTTATATTTTGTTAAACCGCCGGGTCGGCGTAGTTTGTGAGCGTCAAGTGAACGCAGCTGTATTTCTAAAGTGGAATAAAAGGGGATTTAAACCCTTCTTACGAGTTTGTGTAATTTACAGTTCAAAGCAGTCACTACCACTGTTGCTGACAAGTTGGGTCCTCGCAACATTATAAAATAATGAAAGTAATGTGAACTTAAAAATTCAAAAAAGTGATGTGAAAAAACAAAGTAGTGAAATAACAACAGATTCAGAGAGTATGGAGGAAGAAAACCCTGAATTAATTAAATTGTTAAATAAATATAAGAATATGTTTTCCAAAAATAAATATGATGTAGGTAAAATTAACATTGAACCACAACGAATTAACTTGACTTTTGATTTGCCTGTCACTTTAAGACCTTATCGAACTTTCCCTAAAAAAGAAGAAGTTAGACGATAAATTGATCAATTATTTAAAAATGGAATTATTAAAGAAAGTAGTAGTCCTTATGCGTAGCCAGTAACTTTAGTATTAAAACGTGATGAAGGCAAAAAACCAGAATGTGTATCGATTATCGTAAGTTGAATGCTTTAGCAAAGACTGATGCTCATTCCCTTCCCCGGATAGACTTTTTATTAGACGAATTAAGTAATGCAAATGTTTTTTCTACAATAGATCTAGATCAGGGTTTTGGCACATTCCTATTCACCCTGATGACACCGAAAAATTGGCTTTTATTACAAATTTCGGACTGTATGAATGGCTAAGACTCCCTTTTGTCTTCAAAAATGCACCGGCTTCTTTAACAGAGGTATTAAACGCATCCTCACTAAAAATAAAATCCAATTTGCTTGTAGTTATTTTGATGACATAATTGTTTACTCTTCTTCCAAAGAACAACATCTAAAGCATTTGAGTGAATTATTTGAAATATTTATTCAAGAAGGTATTAAATTGAACCAGAGTAAATGTGTCTTTGCCAAACATAAAATCAATTTTCTAGGTTATGAAAATTAGAAAGAAATATGAAAATTAGAACCATAATATTTTTTTAGGTTATGAAAATAAGAAATTAGAAAGGGTAAAGTTACCCCAGATAACCAAAATATTGAAAGTATTAAAAATTTGAAATATCCAAGTAGTGTAAAAGAACTACAAAGAGTGCTAGGCAGTGTAAATGTGTATCAAAGATTCATACCTAATTATGCTAAATTAAGATCTCCTCTAAATAAATTATTGAAAAAAGATGTACCATGGCATTGGGATGATCAATGTCAAACTGCTTTTGACGAACTGAAAAATATTCTTATTTCAAAACCAGTCTTAAATTGTATGATCCAAATAAACCTTGTCATGTTTTTGTTGATGCATCACAGATTGCTGTGGGAGCTGTTTTGAAGCAGCCAGATGAAAGTAATGAATTACACCCAGTTTCCTACCATTCTAGAAATTTAAAAGATTACGAAAAAATTATGCAATTACAGAATTTGAATGTTTAGCTATTGTTGATGCATTAGATAAATTTTATTATTATCTTTACGGTCAAAAATTTACAATCTATACCGATCATGCAACAATTGTTTGGTTTAAAAATGTAAGGAATTTAAGAGGGAGATTATTCCGTTGGTCACTCCGACTCAGTATGTTTGATTACGAAGTTAAATATCAAAAAGGCTCTACAAACGTTGAAGCTGATATGCTTTCTAGACAACCTGTTCCTCAACAGCTCCAACATTCTGTGTATTTACTTAATCGTGATGAAATTATACAACAGCAAAAAAGTGACAATGTGTGTGATAAAAAATATGTAGAACTAAATGATTTGATGGTAATTAAAAAGAAAAAAGGGTTATAAAATTGTGGTCCAAAATCCTTTAGATTAAAACTATTAACTGAAACTCATGAAAAATTCGGACACCCAGGTATTCATGCTATGTTAAATTTAATCACCCCACAATATTATTGGCCCTACATTAGTAAAGATATTGGAAATTTCGTGAAACATTGCCATGCTTGTCAAATTAATAAAAAAAATTGGACTTATGCAAGAAGTACCCCCAACTGATAAACATTTTGAATGTCTTTCTATTGATACAGTCGGCAGTTTTAATTATTATAAGTCTACAAAAAATATTTACATCTTGTGATCGATCATGCCACAAGATATGTCTGGGCTTTTCCATCTAAAAGTGGGCCCACCAGCGACCGAGCGGTAAAGTCGCTGAACACTGGTAGTTCGGTCCGATGTTCGAATCCCGCGAACGGGCTGGCTACATGGGTGTTTTCGTGGTTTTCCCCACGTGTAATGTGTATACGAGCCAGTTTCCCTTAGAAAGTCCTCCCCGAAGGCATCCCTTCCGTTAGGCAGATAGCCCTAGTGAGCTTTGCCATAATTAAATACATCACACCACACCATCTAAAAGTGCAACTACAGAAACTTATGTATTTTGAAATAAATTTTCCAAATTCAAGTCCACGAAAAAAGTCTTAGTGACCGCAATGCCGCATTCACCTGAAATAGATTCAAAAAATTTCTTAGAAATTATAATGTAAAACAACTTCTAACTACTGCCCTTCACCCCCAGACAAATGGTAAAGTAGAGCGTGTGAACCAAACCCTAGTAACCCGTTTAAGATGTAAAGTAAATTCTACATCATCGAAAATTCCATGGACAAAAATTTTGGATCAAGTTATTAGTGAATATAATAATTCCCCTCATTTGGTAACTAAATTCCCCCCTGCATATCTTTTACTCGGAAAACTTCCGTTCGATTCTCCCCTAGATCAAAATACTTACCCTCCGGTTGACATAGCGAGAATATTAGCTAAAGAGAGAACTATTGAATATCATAAAAGGAATAAAAGTCGTTATGACACAAAATTTGCAGATGCAGAATTTCAACCTGGTGATCTAGTTTTATTTGATGAATTTGAATTTCCGAATACACGTAAATTGACAGCTCCCTATTCTGGACCATACCAAATTGTCAAAAAATTATCTGAGGTTAATTATGAAATTGATAAAAAGAATTACCACACAAAGAAACCTACTGATATTGTCCATGTTTCCAGACTACGACACTACCAAGACCCAGACAATTTTAAAATACATCAGCAATAGGTAGACACACCTTCCTTTTGGTAAACGCTCAACTGGGGTTGCTACTAAAGGTAATTAGAGCACCTCTAACTATTTAATGTCTAATTTTCTGTGTTGTAAATTTTTGGTGTGTTGTTTTGTATCTTTGTATTTATTTTGTATTTATGTGTTAATTTTTTAGCAACGACATTTATGGTAATTATAAAATACTATTGAAGTTGAAAGTTGTGTTGAACGACAATGCAGTATATGACATAATTCTCATTGTCGATAGTAAAAGGTAAAATACGAGTAAAATTATTGTGTAAAAGGATTATTATCAAAATAAGTGTTTTATATGAATAAGTAGTCAAAATGAAATACTGTAAACAAACTAAAAGTCAAAAGGAAATGTTAAGAAATTAGTCAAATATTGCAATTGTCAATGATATGAAGAAAATAGTAGAGGAATACCTCACCTCAAAAAAAAATTGTTAATATTAAAGCCACGGCGAACTGAAAATGAAAGATTTGTAAAATACGAACTGCTTTAATGTTTTGCAGCAATTTCTAAAGACCTGGATCCAGAACTGAAACTGTTCTCGAGAAATGTTTTCCCAATAGTGCATGCATAATGTTATTTTTCTTTATTTTCTATAAATGTCAATATATTAAGGTATATTATTTACAATTTTATATATTGATATTATTATTGACTGTGTTATAGTGAGTGTCTATTTAAGATTAATATTATTGTAACTCGAATTCTGGATGCGAGTTCTTCAAATTAAGCAATTATTTAAAAATAATTTTCTAGCTGTTGTCGCGCTTTTTCACTATCTGGAATGTCTTGTGGTCGAGGCGCCCGTCTTCAAGCCTTTTCAGATGGGGGGAATATTTTGTAATAATAAAATTCCATAGTCAAAAATACACTTAAAATTCTAACTGTATGTTCTTTTCATTTTAATGGCAACGGTCTCTTATTTGAAAGTACGTGAAATTAAATCCAAAGAATATGTATTGTTAAGAAGGAAAGCTTCGCAGCAGCAGGAGTGGCTCCCTCCTAAAGAAAAGGGATACAATTGCGCATGCGTGAAATATCTGTCGCCAAAAAGCGGCAAAGCTCGAAGCTGATGTCGAAGTGCGAACAGGTTCGACGATCACGTTTATCAAGAGTTTAAAGCTGTGTTACTCCATTTTTTTCCTACAGATTGACAGATATAAAATCAGACATCAAACTGCGATATGAATAATACAAGTTCAACTAGTAGAGCAAAAAAGCACGAAAATTCGAGTTTAAATTATCGCGAAAAATCAAAGAAAGATTCATCTTAACACGTATTCCTCAATTTTCTGTACACGTGGCGGAGGTGGAAAATCTCGGCCAGGTACATCACAGAGGGGGGAAATTCTCGCCAACAGGTTCCGTCGCCAAATCCCTTGGCGAATTGTCCCTCTTCTTTCTAGCGGCGTAGAAGACAAACTGGTTTGCATTACGTCTACGGAGCCTTTCCTTCTTTTCATAGACTTTTTTTTATTAAATCCACAGCCCCGTAGTCAAGTTGTTTTTCCCGCCTTTTCTACGCGTACAGTTATAGAATGTTCTCGAGATATTTAAAGCGAAGTGGAATGGCTGACGTCATTTATTGGAAGCTCCGCCTTTCCAGAGGCTATAAAAGGACTCGCGAAGGAATATCGGGGTCTTTTCTTTAATGTAACGATGCAGTAAACTTCATACAAAAAGTTATTAGTAGTTTTTTATTTACTCCGGAGATATGATTTTTTGTAACTGCTATTTCTCCTGAATAATAATAAATGGATACTGTCTTTTAAATTTATCATCTGATACTGTGAGCTTCGACTACATCTATGATTCTTCACCAAACTTTTTTTTTTTTTTTCTGACAAAAGCTGGTACATCACATATATATATAGTTTTAGTCAGTTTTCCTTTTAAATTCTATATTTAAAGTATCCTTTATGCAATATGGCTTCTTGTGCTGTAGCAACGTGCCGTAACACTTATAGAAATACGAAAGGAAGAGATATTGTATTTTATGCTTTCCCAAAGGACAATTTGCTTTTGTCGAAATAATGGATACATAAATGTCGAAGACAGGATTCTATTAATGTGAAAAACGAAAGAATTTGCGGCGAACATTTTCTGTGCAGTGATTACGAAGATGACATGAGAAATCACTTATTTGGATTGCCGCGAAAGAAACTGTTGAAATGCAATACTGTGCCGAAAGTAAAGTTATCTTGTGCAGTAAACAAAATAACACCAAGAAATCGGAGGCATTTGAAAAGAAAACTAATGCAGAATGCTTTTGAAAGACGAATTAAGCCGAAAGAAAATTCATCTTGAGTCCGAAAACGAAATTGAAGCTGACAATAATAAATCAAATGTGGATGATTTTGAAATAAAACTCTACAAGTGGCAATGCGCTATGTGAATATCCCTGAACGACCTAAGTGTAAAGATAAACAAGAATGTATTGATAATTTGAAGAACAAAATAATATCCTTAGAAAATTGTAATAAAATATTGAAAAATAGAGAAAAGTAAATTTTTAGAATATTTGCTCAGCGACAAAGAAGGTGGACGACATCTAGAAAGAAATTTGTATCGGAAATTCAGAAATTAAAATCCCAAACAGCGAACTTTAGGGAAAAAATAGCACAGATCGGAGAATTTGGAAAAACGTCTAAAGCATAGTTTTACAAAGACGCAGATTAACGCATTGCTAGAAAAGAAGGAAAAAATCAGGTGGATTAGTGAAGATATTTCACGTTGCATAGTCATAAGAGCTCTGTAGAATACTTTTCTTAAATAGAAATGCATATGTTTTTTCCCAAAGTAAAGCAATCCAAAAGGCAAAAAAGTAGATTGCTTCGAATGTGGTAGCCAATAAATAACATTTCAACAACTTGTAGTTGCACTGTGACTGTACAAGTAAGCATATATAATATGTTTTGATTTCAAATATTTCTAGATGACATTTTAGAAGTTAATAGCGCAAAGTATATTTCAAATGAGAACTAATTTTGTTAAGTTATTGTTAAAGTTATTTTTATTGTATCCTGTGTTATTATTGATTCGATTTTGTGCTAGCTTAGCATTCTAGATAAAATATAATAGTATAACTTTAAAGCAATTGGCATAAGAAAAACCTGCCTCCTTAACCCATACTTTTGAAAAATTAAATAATTTACTGTGAGTAAAATTGTTTTGTCTAAATTAAGATAACAATCTTAATGCATTTATTTGAATGTAATATTGATGTAAGCCTAAGTTACAAAATTATTAAAAAATATATATGTTATTATATTGAATCGGGAGAAAAATATGCCAAGGTAAAATTTACAATTAGGCTGAAACTCAAACTTAGATTAGCAGAAATTTTGAAAACTATGCCAATTTAAGGTTGTTTTCTGATTAATTTGAAATAGCTGTTATTATAGTTATCTTAAAAGCAGTAGTAGAATTCTCTTAGTTTACATGCAGATAAAGAAATGATTAGAAATAAACAGGCACTTAAAGAAAAATAAACCCTGCAAATTAAAAAAAAGGAACTTATTTCTAAGAGTAGCGCATTTTATCTGTTATTTTAAAGTTGAGTAAGTACTATTAAATTTTTTAATGTTCAGTGTAAAATGCATGCTGCAGTAACATTGTATCTTCTAAATTATAGCTATCTTTCACACACAGTTCATTTTGAACGCTGGTTCTTCAGATTTAAAAAGCTAATTTCTATGTTGTCAGTTGCATCTCCGCGCTCAGTGTCATCATGGCTACGTCATCACTCCCACTGCCTGTTTCACGGGGAAAAGATCTATGAGCTAGCCCTTCTCTTTTAAGTCCTGGTGACAATCACTGGATGGATGTAATGCTTTAATCCTTTAGTTGCATCTCTAGTTCATTATCTATGCGGCGAGCATATAATTTAAGAGCAAATGTGTTTGCAGTTTGCCGGTTGTTAAAAACATGTGCTGTTGTTGATATGTTCCGTAATTGGAATTTAAAGACGGATTCTGAAACAATCATATCGGCTGTTATTTATTTTTGTGTTATGCGTTTAAAGGGTTATTAAAGGCTGAATACGTTGCTGTTGTGTTGAAATATTCTGATAGCAATAAACTTCAAATTTTCGACATCAAAAGCATCCGCTGTAAGTATGTTTACACTGGATTTTATGTGTATATTTGTTTTCGTGATAAGGAAGCGCTAAAGTAGATATGATTGTAACGCTCTTTCCCCCCCCCCCCCTCGTTGAAGAATTTCTGTCATCATTTCAAAGAATAATTTCTATGATCATTTTTTTAATGTGAAACATTCCATGGTACTGAACAGTTCGATTAACATAAATAATCATGCTTCCAGTATGTCTGATGTTTGTATGATTATTTTATTAATTATATTTTTTTAGACTAATCGCAATTCTATCATTTATATACTTGTATGGAAATTTAAAGTATATATTTAAGGGAATTGCTCTAATATTATATTCTTTAATTTGCGTAATTGTTAAATTTAGTTACGATGTTTATTATTTGAAATACGTTTTATTACTTTTGAAAGTTCTAGAATTTATTCTTAATCTTTCTGTTTCAAATTAATAGCTTTCTTAAATAGTATCTTGTATTAACAAAACACATTGCATAACTATGAAAAACTTCAAATGTAAAGTGAATGTGAATTTAAAAATAAAAAAAGAGTAAATAGTTTAGTCTTCAGAAATGTACAATAGATATTTGTCAGGATAATGTTTTCTGTTTAAAAATGGGTTTCAAAACTAATGTAAATTAATTAGGTATATAATTGAAAAAACTAATTACAAAGGTAAATAAGTGAAACATACTAATTACAAAGGCAAGTAAGTAAAAGGTAAATAAGTAATACTAAGATAAATAAGTGAATTTTAGCTAATTTTAATTAACAAATCCTCCAGGAAGTCATCCTTCATTTTTAGCAGGTGGCCCTCACCTGCATTGCCACATCCAAGTAACCTAAATAAATAGTCATGGTCAATTAATTAAAATTTAATTGACTGTAAAATATTTTATATGCTTACATTTTTATCCTTGATGTAGTTCGTTATATTTCTAACTGCTTTTTAATATCAATTTAACTATTTATTTTATCAAGATACAGGTGTCTTCTTTTGATTGAAGAATAAACGCAATGAAGATAAAATGATGAAATGTAATGAAAAAATAATGAAATGATAAAATTATGGAATATACTGATTGAAGAACAAATGTAATGATGAAGAAATGAGTTTTGATTGAATAATAAATGTATTGATAGCTGAAAAATTATTAGAAAAAATTCACAGCATATTAAAGTTTACACTTTATTACAGTCTATATTAAATTTCCAGCATAGTACCTTTCTTGCAATTTGCATATAATTGTCTGATTTTTTAATATTTATTTCTTTCATTTTTTTATTTCTTGTCACTGCAATGTGAAAATTTTAAGATTAATAATTAAATTTTTTGTTTTTTAATTAGAGACAATTCTAATATGTCAAAATATTTAAAAGTAGATTAAATAATAATGATAAAGTAAAAACATTTAAAACTTGAATTGTTTTAGAGTTAAAAAAGGCACTGAATGACATTTTCTGTATAGTTATGACTTTGTATAAATTTTTTACACACATTTAATTTTAATTTTCACATTCAAATTTCAGTCATTTTTTAATTACTAACCATAAATGTCAAATTCCTAGCATAAATAAGGATTATTATTTCTAGTTTTCATTGGATATAAATTAAATATTCAAATTTGCATTCAACATTTTGAGCTCATTAATTACATATTAGTTTATGGTTTAAACAGAAATATAAACTTAACGTATACAGATTTTATTGACATAGTGAAAGATCTTTGCCAAGAATAGATAATGCCTTTTCGCTATCATTTTGAATTTTGTAATTTTCTTATTGCTTCATTATTTTAAGGCTTGAAATCTGTATATTCATGCATATGAGTTAAGGATTTCGGCATGCTTTATTATTGAATTACATTTTTCAAAAGGTATTTTAACTAAATCTTTCATTGAAAATTTCTGGAACAGTAATAAGACTTGCTGAAGATCGTAACATAGAAGTAACAATAATAATATTCTTTTTCAATGGATGATAAATATTTTATTTTGGAAGTTAAGACTTAATCTATATTAAAAGAGAGTTCTGGTAGAAGTATTTGCTCTTAATGTGTTTTAAAGAGTTTGTTGTGATTACTGAAATCTGTCGCATTATATTAGTGCTAGCATTAACATGTTCTAAATAATTTGATGTGACTACTGAAAATTTTCAGATTATAATATATAAATTTTATGTTATTTACTGAAATATTGATTATGTTATCTCCTAATATAAATTCAGTAGAAGTATCAAAAAAGAGTGAACCCATATGTAGGAAGTTTAATTCCCAAAATTGTGTTTTAAAGTAACTTGAATGTAAATTATTAAAAATGTTTTAAGGGGACTTGAATTAAATCATGAATAACAAAATTTCAAACTTTGAAAAGTCGGGGGATATTTACTCAAGTATTTTATAAATTTTACTATGTAAATTGCTTTTCACGCAAAATTTGTATTAACGAGGATGCTTAATTCAGAATGAGTTCTTTGGTACTCTACTTTGGTTCTAAATCCCATCACTTCACGGAACTATTTGACCTAACTTAATTTGCCAGTTTGGCATCAGCATTCTTACTTGCGTAATACATGAAACACCTTCGTATTTATTAATTATTGTTCATTGAACGGGAATTGGTTTGTTCCCCTTGAAAAGTCAACTAATTTCCCATCAATAGCAATAATTACTTGCTTTTAATTTAATTTCTTTTTCAAAGTTTGAAATTTTGTTATTCATCATTTAATTCAACTCCCCTGAAAAGATTTTTAATAATTTGCATTCAAGTTACTTTTAAACACAATCTTAGGAATTAAACTTCCTACATATGAGTTCACTCTTTTTTGATACTTCTACTGAATTTATATTAGGAGATAATATAATCAATATTTCTTTAGTAAATAAATTATCTTACTTTGCAGCTATTTCACAAGTATTAGAAAAACTTGTTTTCGAACTAAGTGAATTTAAGATCATACAACATAAATTTTATGTTATATATATATAGTGCAGGCAGCCTGCAAATTCCAGCAAGCATAGAGGGATTATTTTCTTTTCAGCGACACTGGTCATAAAACTGGTTTCTTAAAACTTGAATTATTTGTTTCTCATTTTTACCATTTGGGAATTTTTCCAGATAGAATAGATTTTGTGTAATGAATGAGACAGCGCCCTTTGTGTAATGCATGAGACCCCCTAATAGATGCCACTGAATTAAAGAAAAAAAAAAAAAAAAAAAGGTTTGATCCAGCCAATTGTGAGAATAAATGCCATATGTAAATGCTATGTGTATTTTGTTGTGTGCAAGGAAAAACTTCAAGTTTAGTTATTTTAAAAATTCATTTCAAGTGAAAAAAACTTAGAAACCAGTTTTAATAGTTTTAAAACAATAAAAATAATTTTGGTTGGCTATTAGAAAAAGTCATTAATTATAATTTAAATAATGGGCATTTCATGTATAAGAACATTTTCTGCCAGCATTATCATTGCTAATTTATAAATAATGGCAGGGGGAAAGGAGCTTCTTATTCATTATTATTATAATACTTTTTTTCAACCCAGGATGTTACTGTATTTTAAAGATAGTAAAGGAAAAGAATGCTCACTTTTGTCTACAAATTATATGTTTTGATGATATTCTGTATTCAAAATGTGTCATAGCTTTATAGCAGTCTTTTGAAGTTTTCTATGCTTGAATGTTTTAGGAAAAGCTTGGGAATATGTCTTCAGATATTGTCTTATGTAGGTTAATAATTCTTGGAACCAATGATGGCAGAAAAATTGTGTCAAATATGTAATATGAAAAATAGTTTTACTGTTTAATATGCTCCTGCTAAAAACAGGTATTTTTATTCCCTTTGTCTAAAAGAAGTTACTTAACTCTTTGGATCTAGGTATTTTTATTCCCTTTATCTAAAAGAAGTTACTTAACTCTTTGGTTCTGTACATAAACAGCTGTAATTAAATAGTATTTATTTACTAAATTAGTAGAATTACTTTTTTCACTCTGTTTTTAGAACCTTCCATTCATTAGGATGTTATTTAGTTTGTTGAAAAGAAATGAGGGAAAAAATATTTTAAATAATGCAGTAATATGTGTTATGTGACAACAAATCTCATGACACCAGGTAAAAGAGATCATGCACCTCAGAGGTTTGATTGGAAATTTAGGTATATTCCTAGGTACAAAGGCAAACGTAATATTCAAATAGTGATATATCTTTTTTATTTTTTGATTTATATGCACAGCCTATATTTAAAATGTGATTTAAAAAATTACAGGGTTTGATGTGATTTTCCTTTGAAAGAAGAAAATTGAAATTAATTTGATCTTTTGAACCATTTGTATTTTTGTTCAAGTTCACTATAGTAATTTATTTTATGGTTTTTATGTCTTTACTTATTAATAAAGAAACAAGGTTCTTATATTTATGGTACTTGCATATTCAAGCAGTCACCTTGTGCAGTTGTCTGTGTAGATGAAAAGGTAAAAGTTATTTATCTTGTGTAAGTCAAGATATGGTTTTCATGAATTTTTTTTTAGAAAGATACCTAAACTATCAATATTTATCATAAGCCAGCAGACATTGTCAATATGAAAAGAAAACATACTTTAGCAATTTGAAATGCAAATTTTAATTATTAAATAAGGATTACAAGATGCAGTGAAGTTTACATGATTACAAGTCAAACAATTGCATTCTTCACAAAATCTTTCTCAAATTTTGTATGCTGATTTATTCCTCAATTACATAGCAGTCTGTTTTTGCTTAAAAAAAAATAGAGTATTGCAGACACTTAGGAACACTGGCTATATATCAAACATAACAACTAACTCTTCATTGTTCCAGTTAGAAATTTTGTGGTAAAAATCTGTATTCCTGCAGAAATTTTGCTGCAGTTTCTTACACTGCCAACAAATTTCACAAGCACATGTTTAAAAACTGAGTATAAGGCAGAAAAATATCACAATTTGCTTATAAAAATTATTTGAAGATAGGAAAAAGCAAAAAGAAGTTCGTATGGAAATGGTGGTATTGTTTGATAGAAAAATTGTTACAAGTATGATTTCCTGAAGATTTTTTATGTGGATAGTTATTAAAGTTTGGAATATTCTTTAAATTTCATAATGTTTGTGCTCGATGGGTGCCAGATCTGTTGACGGAGGAACATAAAAGGAAAGCATTTTGAGAGTGCATTTGCATTTCTGCAACGTTACCAAATGGAAGGAAATGAGTTTTTGAACAAAATTGTGACTGGAAATGAAACTTAGATTCACCACTTCTCACCTGAAACGAAACGCAGCTCGCTCGAGTGGAAACATTGCAGTTCTCCGACACAAACAAAGTGTCAAACTGTTCCATCTGCAGGAAAGGTGATGATGATGCTGTTTTTCAACAGAGAAGGCATGGTGCGTACAGAGCTCATGCCGAAGGGTTCCACAATTAATGCATTTTCTTATTGTGAAACACTAAAACGATTGTGACAATCGTTTAAAAATCGAGGGCCAGGTAAACTGTCAAATGGTACTGTGCTCCTGCATGACAATGCAAGACCGCATGCAGCAAAACAAACATGTGACCTTCTGAAAAAGTTTAGGTGGGAAGTGTGGAATCACCCTCCTAGCCCATACCTTTTTGCTTCTTGACTTGCATGTGTTTGGACCCATAAAACAAGAACTTTCAAAGCAACGGTACCATTTGGATGAAGTGAAAGCTGCAGCCTAACAATGGTTATCGGACATTGGACGGGATTTCTTTGCAGAAGGCATCGAAAAACTTGTACCATGCCTCTACAGATGCTTAAATAACGGAGGTAATTATGTTGAAAAGTAGATTGTGAACGGAACTTTAAGATTTAAATAAAGTTATTGTAAAATTTTGCTCCTGTTTTGTTTTCTTAGACAGTGTAACTAACTTTTTGACTGACCCTCGTATTAGCTAATCTGCTGATAATATATCATATATTTTCTGCTCTTTCTTTATTAGATAATGATTGTATGACTTTGTAGCTAGGTGCATGCAAATTACTCTATTTACAAATTACATGCATACAAATTGTACTTTCTACTTTTAGAAAAATGTATATGAATAAGAGCATTATTGAGATACAGATATATTTGTATATGCAAAATAAAATGCATTAACCTCATGAGTGCCATGACTATCTTTATCTGGTCATGAGATTTTTTTAATCACTTGATATACATATATATATTAGATTATAATTCCAAATATTTTGTTTTCTTGCTTTCTTTAATAATGTAAATATAATTTTAATGAATGGAGGTTTATAAAAATGGGGACTAAAATATGTAATTGTAAGAATTTAGTTAATATGAGCTGGGCTAATCTTTAGAATATGGTAACAGGTAGTTTGGCGACATTTTGGTAAGGTGATAAAGGTTACTAGCTAAAACTTTAGCCAGTGTACATGGATAAAGTCAAGAGTGTGCGCAATGCCATTTTTGTGCAATTCTGGGATGTTTTTTTAAGTGAAAATAGGTCGACGTGTACATGGATGATACTGTGTATGTGCAGTTCTGAATCATTAACATGTGGCTGCAAGTTCTCTAGTTTTATATCTTTAAATAATAATGTTAGGGTTTCAATTGAAATTTTTTTGCTTATTATTTTATTGCAAACAATTACTAATTCGGTACTATTCGGTTTTGAGGGCCATAAAAAATCGCCAAACTATTGTTGATGCCAGTGCTGTCAAAAATAATTGCGGCAGTAAATAACTATCTAAGATTGATGTTTTAATTTAGATGAAAGGTTAATTTCATATAATACTTTTTTATTATTATAATTTATATACTAGTATATAAAAGGCTAAACATGACTGAATGGAAGCATAAGAGTAAATAACTATTCAGATCATTATTATAATTTAGCATATAAAAAATGCTAAACATAACTGAATGGATGTCTGCATCGCTATTTCACTACCGAGTTATCGCAAAAGCATAATGTCATCTCGTTGGTTGTTCAAACATAATTTTCTATAATGAATGATGCCTTTTCTTTGAAAACATTCTCGGTAAAGTGCAGAATCGCCTATTTATTTGTTTGCTGCTTTTTACAAGGGTAAAAACAATTGGATTTTTGTCAATTTTCTTTTACTTTTTAAGTGACAATAGGTCGGTGTGTACATAGATAAAGTCAAGGGTACAGTGCCATTTTTGTGCAGTTCTGGGATTTTTTTAAAGTGAAAATAAGTCGATGTGTACATGGATACCGAGTATGTGCAATTCTTAAAAACGCGTCAAGCAGTGAGTGATTCTGCCACTTTATCCAAAATTCTATCGCAGACTTTTTGTCATGGGTAATTCCTAAATTGTTAAATCCATAGGATATCAAAAACTAGTATTTCAATGGCGTCTTAAGAAATATAGAACTATATAAACTTACGCAATCTGAAATCAGCGCGTACGGTAGATTTGGCACGCAGTTAAATGGGCGCGTTTGCTAGATTTGGCTTTTTTGCGCATACATTTTCGCTGCAAATTTTTTACAATCTTCAAAATGGAATAGTACTAAAAATTCTTACCTTTCAGGTAATTTTTTACCGAATTGCAATTTGCCATTTAATTTTCATATAATGTGTACCTAGAGTTTAAAACAAAACATTTACATAGCTCTTTCCCTTCAAGCTGATGTGTCAAACTGAACTTGAAGGGCTTCTCAGAGACGAACTCAGCTTTGCATTTATGCTTTAAACTAAAGAATTTAAATGTATAAGATAAAATTCTAAGTTAAATTTTTAATAGCTCTTAAGTCTTCTTTTTTAATTTACTTAGTTCATCTTTCTATTCTAAAAGGAGTAAAATGCTTTTATTTAATCTTTCTGAACTGCATCATTTCAAATTAATCCTTATCACATGAATATTCTCTAATGCATATGCCATATATACTTGCATAATGACAATAATGAAAGTAAAATCTTTTGTTATACAGTCTTCAAACTTTTATCAACAAATAGTAATAAGGTTATATACCTTATATTTTGAATATCATAAGTTTTTAGAACCTCTTTAATTTATTATTTTGTGTTATGACATACTAATGAAATAAGATTTCTAAAATTGTTAAGGAAATTTTTGAAATAAAATGCATTAATGTATGGTGGAATGGCATCAAAAAAAAAAAAAAAAATCTGGCCATTCGAAACATGCTTACCCAGGTATTAACGTAAGAATTGAAAATCAATCGCCTTACAATTTCCTTTTCAGCAGCGAAAGAGATTCAAAACATTTCCTCTATATTTAATGTTAAATTCGTATTACATTTATGTTTAGGTGATTTTTTTTAAAAAGTGTTTATCATTTTTGAAAGTTGTTTGATTGAGAAATATCAGTTTCTTTTATTTTTTCTGTAAGCGCTCGTCCTTGGCCTTGAACAACACTCACCTTGGCCTTGACAGTTTCTCTTTGACCTTCAGTATAGACTTTGTTAGTTAGCTTCGTTTTTTTTTTTTTTCTTTTTAAAAACAGAAAAATTGCCTGAGAGTGGACGATGAGTAGAATTATCTGCTTCGTAAACTGTGAGCATTATCGTGCATTGAAAAACCTGGAAAAGTTTTATAATAAGTTGCGTAGATATAGTCTGTTTCGATACAACATATTACGGAAGTTTCGATATAACATATTATGAAAGTTTCGATGTAACATATTGCGACGGAAGTTTGGATATAATATACTATTATGAAGGCAAGCAATATTTGTTGCCATTAGATGGAAAGTAAAGGAACCTCAACTGATGAATAAAGAAATTTTACTGGGTGAATAAGAGCTTGAAGTACATTGAATAAATTGAACTATAAGCTATATAATTATTTCAAACATGTTCGACTAACTGTTCATTTGCGCTAGACTTCAGATATTTTAAACGGTATTTAATCACAAAAAGCAATTGAGAGGTACAATGAAAGAACATCTCTCTAAGAAAAGAAATGCAAGCGTTCATTTTTCGTCTGTCAGTGGCAGTTCCTTCAATGGCTTGCTTAATTGAATTTCATTTAATGCGTATGATACGATGATTTTGCTGTTTTGCGTTTTTAGTAAAGAAAAGCAGAGAATAATGAAATAATTTTTTTTTCTATTACAGTTCAAAGTAGCTTTGGGTAGTAGCCATTTTAAATAATAAGTTTTGATGAATTATGGTTCCGTACTACTGTACTACTGCAATTCCTCTGTCACAACCCGAGTTTCAATCTTGAGTATGGAGCAGATGTGGACGAAAACCAGCCCATCTAATTTCTTAATTTGGCCCGTCATGAAATCCTTTGCAACAACATTGTCATCTCTTTTTTTTTTTTTGTCTACCGACATCTTACATTGTATATAGCATGACTGTACTAGCAATCAACTCAAATTGAAAACACTAAATATGCTAGAAAGTAAGTGCATCTGCTGAAGAATATTGTCATATCATCTCAAGTACTAGCTTAAATAATTTAAAAATTAAACAGTGACATATGAATTTTGCTAAGCTGTAAAGACTAATGAGGAAAGAGAGCTTAAAGAAAGAATATTTTACCTCTCATTTATATTTGAAAGTGAAACAGTACACGTACCAGTCACTGGATGACCAATAGGAACAGGTCTCGTTTTTAGAGTATATATATAATTTTTTTTTAAATATAGTTTAAAAAAAATACCGAAGGAGTGTATTTTCCTCCGGCATCTCATTTGCGTCCTGCAAACAATAGGAACACTGCAAAAGCTCTTCAAGACCCTGCTCGCATGGTGCGCTAAAGAATATCATTTTGCCTGCCACTAACCACTCCTATTGCAAAGGATAATGGATCTTTAAGTGTTAGGCAGCCTCATTTTTAAAAACGTAGAAACATATATTATTGCATTTTAAATTTTTTAAAATTAAGCATTACAAATGATCTTTCCTTTAGTTTCCTTTGTATAATTGATTTTAAATTTTCTTATTTTATGCATGGCAATATTTGACCCTAAATTTATTAAAAAAAGTTTTAATCTGATTTTAAGAAAACTTGTTTTCCTTATCTCATATTTAAATATCTTAAAAAATCTTAAAAAGAAAAAAATGTATGTTTTGTATGTTTGTTAAAATCAAGATTATAAAAATATGTAAAATACTTGTATAATCTTGCAGTTATTTCAAATGACGATTAAAAATATGAATATAGACATCCGTTACAAATTTAAAGAAATAACGAAATCACATTTAAACTTGTAATTAATGCGAAGCATAATGTAACAAATGCGTCATCTGTAATTAAATTCAACATCAGTTGTTAGAGAAATATAGCTAAGAAAAATATTTTAATCGTCTTATAGATTTTAACCTTAGGAACGCCCCCTAGCGGAATCTGTCCAAAGTTTTTGGATATTTTGGTTACGTTTTTTCCTTTTACCTTACCATGAATGTACGTCAGCTGCCCTTAGAAAGTGAGCTACCTGAAGCTACTGCTCAACTGCGGTTAATTTTTACTTTACCACGAGGTCGCATAATTTTATGTGATAAACTCATATAAATAAGTGCCACAGCCTTATGGGCACACCAGTGTGATTAACCCGCGAGCACACGCACCGATCTGATGAACACGAAAACACGCGCCGGGTATGTCATACCCGAATAAAAAAATTGTAAATAAAAATGTTAAAAAAATTGTAAATAAAATAATTCCGAAAAAAAATAATCGGTTTTTTAAAAGAAATTAAAATATAAAACCAAGTTAATACTTCATTTTAGACAAAACAGGAAACAATAAGGAGAGGAAAAATTATTTACTTACAATTTTTTGAACATTGTGTACAAAATGAAGTCACATGTTCCATACATATACTTTTGCTACAATTTTCACAAATGAATCTAGTCTATCTTTTTTCTTGGAGCACTCTGTACACCTCTTGTAAGTCATTTTAGGTTTTTTGGAGGGCGGTCCATTGTTAGCATGTTCATCGGTGGTCAGTGTTCGTCCAGAATCAGGAACCACAGATGCTCGTGGTCGTTCATTTTGAACATTTTCTATTAGCTGCATCCCTAAGGCTTTGAGAAAAGTACTCATCCCGTTCACGAGTGAAATTTTCTCGTATTGAATCAACATAAATATTTGTATTGTCAACTACATGTTTTAGACATATCTTCATCGATAAGCAATAACAAGGAATTGGAAAATACGTGAAGGTGTTGAGACGACTTTAGAATACTTTGTATTCCCAGGGAGTTTAGTTATAATATTTTTGGCGCCAATTCTAACATTATTCCGGAATTTATTTTTGTTCCATTTTACTCAATTTTTTCCAACATAAAACTCATTGCTACATTCCAGAATTTCATTTTCTGTTTCTGTATCTGAATCACTACTCTATATGGATGAATCATGATTACTAATTATATTCTTCGTCATCAACATCTTCCTCTTCTTCACTAAATGAATCCTCATCAGAAGAAACTGTTTCAAGGAGATTTTTCAATCTTTTCATCTCTTCATCGTAAGGAATATACGGTGCCATGCTTACAGCTCAAGAAAAACTTATACTAAAAGCTTGAAAACGAGAAATGCGAAGTGACTCACTGAGAAACGCCAGTACACGCGCGGGTATGACATGCCCGAACAATGCTGGTCCTAAAAAACCGTTGCACTTGCCACCTCAGGAATTTCCCCCATTTAAGTATGTGACCTTGAACCCACCTACACCAAGTTTCGTCCTTTTATGAAAGAATGGGTGAGAAATATACTAAACGAAAAATGCACATGGGTATGACATACCCGCCGCGTGTGCTCGCGGGTTAAAACCCCTGAATACTGGTTGCTCGACCTGGCTTGGTTTCAAACCCATGCAAAACGGGTTGGCTGTTGTTAGTTTTTGCAGTTTTAGCCGTGAATACGAGCTAGTTTCTCTGAAAAAGTCCTCTATCCCTCCTGTAGGCAAATAGCCTTCGTGCTTTGCCATATTCAGATAACCTAACCTAACCACTGCTTTATGGTTGACTAATCTTTCCCTCCTTAGTTTTATTTGCCACTCTTTAAACAATGTTTATCCATCATCAACTATTAGAAGATCCAAGGAAAGAAATAAGGTGAAAACCGGAGCTGTCCTTAGGGTTTTGTGCACCAGTGTTTAACAGAATGTTCAGATGATTTAGACACTTGAACAATATTTTTATTTATAGGCGTATTTGTGCTAGAGATCCTCCCTGCCCCCCAATTACCCATTATCTTTGTTCATGCTAAAGTCTTGAAAATTGAATGTTGCATATATATAAGCAAAACTTTTTTTTTAGAACATTCTACATTCCTACCGACGAGAATAACAATATTCTAGAAAAATTTAGTTACAAGCAATATTATTCGACTTTGTTACGTTTTCTTTTTCTGACCTAAGTGAAGTGACAAGGTTATTCCGAAGCCGATGTGGGATAAAACCATTTCAGTGAATCGAGAAAAGGGTATTTTTTTCAGGGAAAAAAACACCTAAACAGACTTCCTCGATATCAGACGACTTCTATCTTCTGTAAACATAACCGCATTAAAGAATATGACTATCTATGATGTTTAATACCGATACTTTATTAATGTTCTCAGAATGTCAACTTTTAGAAGTGGGCACATTGAAAGGTTCCACTGTATTTATTATTAAAATAAGCACCATTTTTCTGCAATTATTATCAATAAATAAAGTTCAGTTGTCAATGCTAGAGATTTGAAACAAAGATAATTTTTCTGATTGCGGAAAAAAATCTCGCTGCATTACGTCCGGTTATATCTTTCATATTCGTGCAACTCTTTAAATTTTCAGCTTTCTAAATGTACGAGTTTCTCGAATAATCTGTAAATACTGTAGTGCTCGTAATTAAAGCACTACAGTAAGGTAAATAATTAAGCTGCTTCCAGAAAAATTTGCTTTATAAGTTGTAAATAAATCTCTAAAAATATAAGAACTCTGGAAGCAGAAACGTTCCGCTAAAATTCGAACTACATCGAATTTTTTAAAAAATTATAGCAAATCAAACAGATTTCATTCTCAAAAGGTACTACATTCGGCCTATATTGGAAAATTTTAAAATTATTTCAAATCAAACATATTTCAATCTCCATCCGAAAATGTTTGTCAGTCACGAAAATTATGCAATAGAATTTGCGAGAAAATAAGTAATGACAGCAAGAATACCTCACAGAAATCAAATATCAAAAGTAATTTCCGGCAGTTAAATGCCATGAGAATATACAGTGCACAACAAACGAAAAAACAGAGAACAACGTTGGCTGTCATGATGTAATAAGGGGGATGGTTCTCATAATAATATTTGACATGAGAATAAGAAGCCACATCGGGAAACTACTTCATCTGATATACTGAGTTGTCATTAAAGTGCAGTAAAAAATATCGGCATTTGTTGTAAGCTGAATAATTCCGACTTTAGGTTAAGGGGAAAAAAAAAAAAAAAAAACTGAGTAATATGAACGCTTCGAAATGGTGTAAATGAAAGTTGTCGACAGTTAAATATTCTATAAATACTGATTCTCAGTTTTATAACATAGCAGTGAAGTGCAATACTAATCAACAGTTGAACTGGGGAGGGGCAATCATTATATTATGCTTAGTAAATGCAAGAATTTGTGCACCAATGTGTTTGTTATTAAATTCAGTGTTTATCTGTCATTAAGCTCAAATGAAGTCTCAAAGCATTTTGTTAAGACAAAATAACTGTTTTCCTTCAAGAAAACAAAATAATTTATGACAGATTGCTATCTCTCAAAATGCATTAAATGCGGATTGTTTAACTGATTTTAGCGAAACATGCACACAAGCTGTTACCTTAGGAAGGATACCTTCGGATTACTTTCTAGAGGAATCTAGCGTGTATTCGTTTTTAAACATGAATGAAATATGGAAACCTAATGTAATCGAAGCATTCGCGCGAATGTTAACAAACAAAGCTACTGAAAATAACTGATTACCAGAGTGTAACGGTTTTCACCAACCACGAAATGTAATAGGTCTTTGTAATTGGGACCGAAGCTAAGTAAATCTTAAATTTTTCCAGCCATGGAAGTTTCAGATTACCTTATTTTTGCTTGGTTTCAAAGCAGTTACTTTTTTTTAATAGTCGCCATCAAAGACATATGCATCACAAAAACACAATAAAATATTTATTTTTATTGATTCATAAAGTATACAGTATAGGTTTATGGAATAGCAAATCGGATAAATGGCTGGCACAAGCACTCTGTTGTTGAAATTTTCCATGACCGTTTTGCATTAATGTGGCTGAATTTAATTGATACAGGGCCCAGTTTCCTCCTTCAAAGCGTGCGTTGTCGCGGCCTTGTCCGCATAAACCTTCGACAGAAAGAAATATAACGGCGTTAAATCGCATCATCTGGGCGGCCAGTTCTGATACGGAAAATTGTACGACCAAGAAATGACGCATGCAGTAATTGAATTGTTTTCGGGATGTACGGCATGTGGCATCGTCTTCTTGGAATCGCACTCCATCCACGTCCATATCTTGCAATCTAGCCGCAAAAATTTGGATCATGTCGCGACTACGAGCACTATTAAGTGTTATTGCCTGACGAGCTGCATCTTTGAAGATATATATAGTCCGATGATACCTCCAGCCCCAAATCCGCATCAAATAGTGACACTTTGTGGATGCATTAGTTTCTCAACAATCAATCAAAAATGACCCCCAAATGCGAAAATTTTGGCGGGTTAAGCAAGTCATTAAAATGAAAATAAGCCTCATTTCTGAAAATGATTTTGTTCGAAAAATCAGCATTTACTTGTTCCATAATCCATTCAACGGACTCTCTTCGCTGTGCGTAGTCAGTAAGCTTCAGTTCTTGAGTCAGTTGAATTTTGTAAGCATGAAGATGCAACTCTTTCGTGAGAATACGCTGTAGAGAGCTTCTCGAAATGGCCAATTCTGAGCAATACTCTCACGAAATGCTTCGATGTTTTGTGTTGAACGACTTGTTGAAGGATGACCATAGTGCTTAAACAATTGATCCAGTCTGATTGTACAGATCACCAATTGATCCAGTCTTTCCAAATTTTTTAATTAATCTCGTTTCAGTTGATGGAATTAAATCACTCTTCCGTCCATATTTTGTATGAATATTATGAACTGTAGCTGCCAAACCTTAATTATTTTTAAATATTACTCAACAAGGAAAACGCATTGTTCTTTCGTATAGAGCTCCATTTTTAATAACCGTAAACTGTCAGCTGTTGCGCTGTTCTTTTTTTTTTTTTCGTTGGTAACACTGTCGTACAAATAGCGCAACATTCAAATCTTGCGTTAATGCTGGTACACCTTTTAGTTTATATTCGTTTTAAACATCAATGAAAAATGAAAACCTTATGTAATTGAAGCGGTCAATGGAACATTAACTAACAGAGCTAGGGAACATGCTGATTACCTAACTTCACCAACACATTTCACGAAATGTCTTTTTGTTTAAGATCGAAGACAAATAAATGTTGAATTTTTCCATCCATGAAAGTTTAACATTATCTTATTTTTGCTCATTTTTAAGCCAATAATTTTTTTAATGTCACCATTTCAAAGATATAGGCACCGCGAAAAGCATAACAAAATAGCGTTTGCATTGTATGAATAATGAAGAATCTGTATGTATGTTTCCCACAACTAAGCGATTGGAAAGCAAGGAGTGGCAATAATGTTCGATTAAAGCATTTTTATCTCCAGTATGCCATACTGTTGCCATTAGGCAAAATGCAAGATATTTACTTCCAATTTAAACCCATAAATTCGGCTGATTGAAAGCAGTGTGTTGTACTGCCTCATATAGAATAAATATGAATATCTTCACGTACCAGCGTGTTGCCATTCTAAAGTGTAAGATATTTAACTTTCAAATTTTATCTGTCTGTTACTGAGCAGCAAACAAAGTGATTTTAAAGAAGTCAAAACTTCTTAAACTATTTTTCTACCTTTTATTCTCCTTGATTCAAATCATGACATGTCTAATTAGAAATATTAAATATTTGGTACTTACCTATTCCCATCGACCGTCCAAGTAGCGCGATTTAGCACCAATTATGGATAACCTTTAGAGATCAGCAGTAATAATCGGCGTATGGCGACCTTTGCCGAAATTTCCACCAACTGTCGACGGGATAATAAGTCAGTACCAAATATTTTTATGAAATGGCACTAGATGGAGTCATTAAAATCATTATATCCTTTTTTGTGAGAAATGTTTTAGGCTGTTGGTCGCTCGAGCCGCTGGTTTTGAATGAAATAATATAGCGAATATAAAAAAAGTGTTTGGCAATCTTTTAGCACTATCGAGAATTCTTTAGAAATGCTGCTTTTAAATATTTTGTGATTTTGCTCTAACAAGTCCAAAAGCAAACTGGTAACCTGGGATATTTTAGGGTAAGGAGAGGAGATAAAATTAGATAATCTCGACTCAGTTTCAAAGCATCATATTCTCTCTGAGCAGCCCGGATAAAGCCAGTTTGAGTTTGAAAGATTCCTGGAAATTTCATTATTATTAGTTCTTCCAAAAAGAGTTGTCGGGCAAACGCACAAGTTTTTGCTATAGTTACGATCGCTTTTCTTGTAATAAAATCATGAGCAGGTTCCAAAGCGGTTAAAAGCTGCACTGCAAGAAAAGTAGTTGGTTGAACATATAATTTGTAAATAGTCCTCAGTGTCTCTCTGTCACAGTCGCACCTTGAACCAGCCAGACGTTTTAAGACAGAGAGTCTTCTCACGGCTTTATTTTTCAAATGTTCCGCATATTTCCTCCATTTTAAGCGAGAATCAAGGATGTAACTCAGATATTTACTAGAACCATTATTTTGAACATCTACACCCTTATATGCCAAATTCGGGGTAACGCCTGTTCAGAGTGAAGAACTGGCAAGTGCTCTTATTCTGGTTTACTCTCATACCATTTTTATCTCTTTCATTACATTTAGCTTTTTCAGAGCACTGTTAGAATCTCATTTAAACCATCCTGCTTCTTTTTAAAAGCACTACTCCGGATAATCAAATTATCTACAAAAAGGGCAGAATCTTATCACGGTGCCAGAGTATTCGGTAAATTATTAATAAAGCATTAAAAAGGATTAGGCTGCTGACTGTTCCCTGCAGAAGGTCAATTTCAGGTTGTTTAAATCTAGAAATGTCCCAGCCACATCAAACATCAGAAAAATGCTGTGATAAAAAATTCTTAATCCATAAAAACATATTGCCATTTATTCCCAAGTTCTGTAATGTTTGAATAGTCTCGATGCTTTATCATAAACTGATTCAAAGTTTGTAAATGTTGCCAAGACAGACAAGCGTTTGTCTAAAGAATCCTTAATGGTTTGACCTAACATAAGAGACCTGTTGGACAGTGGAATGATATTGTCTGAATCCAACTTGTTTAGGAGACAAAAGATTGTTACTCTCCAGAAACCAAGTTAGTCTAGAGACTGTTATCTTTTCTATAATCTTGGATAAAATACTAGTCAATGTAACAAGTCGATAGCTTTTAATATCTGCAGGTTTATCCTTTTTCAAAATTGGAATAATAATGACTTTTTTCCACATGATGGGTACATAAGAGTTCCAACTATGATTAAAAATAGATAGAAGGATCATTTAAGCATTATATCCTAGATGTTCAAGAAACTCTGTGGATGTATATTATCTGGGCTTGGACTTTTTCTTATCTTTAGGAAATCAATAGCTTCTTTTAGTTCCCAAAAGTCAAAGTCTCTGTTAAAAATCTCTCATCGAGTCCCCATAGTCCTGTAGAAGTCCCTGACCAATTTCTTCATCAGCTTTTGATCTCTCTTAAGTTCATCACTTAGGCGCTAATTAGTAACATGAAAATTCGTAAAAGTATTAGAAATATTCTTGTCCAATTTCAAAGCCTTTCCTTAAAAAATGATTGGCACACTTAAGGAGAGTGAGTGGGTCATCACGTTTCAGTTTATTTACAAATTAAAAAACCTTACCTCCGTTTTTACGGTAGTGAATTCTATTTATAAAAAGAGTAAAACATTTGCGCTTTGCTAAATTGATTTTTTTCGGAGAACTGCAAAAATCTTTTCCTAATTTCTGACATCTTTCGGGTTTTTAGAATTTTCAGCCTTAGTACGGGTCTATTAAAAAGAACATCCAGTTCATCCCAGTAAGCCTTCCAATCGGCCTTCCTAAAATTCCACCTATTCTTAAAATAGTGCTATTGTTTAGAGGTTTACCCCATAACTCGGAATGGAGTAACGATAATGCGATGGCTAGAGCCAGGATCATAAATTATTTCTCTGTTCGTCTTATCTGCTAAGTTCCTTGAAGCCTTCCTTGAATTAGAAATATTAAATATTTGGTACTTACCTATTCCCATCGACCGCCCAAGTCGTTCAACACAAAACATCGAAGCATTTCGTGAGAGTATTGCTCAGAATTGGCCATTTCGAGAAGCTCTCTACAGCGTAGTCTCACGAAAGAGTTGCATCTTCATGCTTACAAAATTCAACTGACTCAAGAACTGAAGCTTACTGACTACGCACAGCGAAGAGAGTCCGTTGAATGGATTATTCCTAAGTTCCTTGAAGTTAAATCAGAGTTAGCACTACTTCCATTATATTGGAGGTAAGTAGGAGTGTCAGAATTTCTATAGATGAGTTCGAGATTATTGGAATCCAAGAGGTCCTCCATAGCTCTTCCTGCACGCTTTATGTCTCCATAATTCCAGGTAAATTATGTGCATTGAAATCTCCATGTAAAATTGTTTTATTAGAAAATTGATTGTTATAAAAATTTAACTGAGAATTGCATAGTGGGGTCTAACAGTTAAATGTTTCTAGTAAATACAAACATTGACCATCTCAGCTCCACTATCCGACGAGAGTTCACTAATGATTTCAAACGTAGAAGTTAAAATGTTCTTAATGCCGACTAAAATACTACTAGCATTCCGCCTAGTTTTAGGTAATAGTTTCAAGTAAAAACCAGGGGAATTATATTTAGTTAAATGCACTATATACAAGGTTAGCTTAGACTATCATAAAAACATGAATGTCATGTAACCCTAAGGTACTCTGGAGTTGTGTTCATTTTTCCCGAGAAATTCCACTGAAGAATTCTCAGTCGTATGTGCTTTTTAAAAGGACAATTTGTATTATTTTTTGAACTCGTCATCAAAAAGAAGTCAGAGAGCGCGCGAAAGCTGTAGCAGATTGAGTGTTAGCGTGCGAAAGCTGTAGCAGATTGAGTGTTAAACCAGGGTGCACCACGAGGAGGCTGCTACGTTACACCAGCAAAACGTTCTGGTGAATCAGTTGTCATTGATAATATAAATTTAAAAGCGCTGATTGAAGGTATTTGATACATAACTAACTATACGTAAGCATGGTGAGAATCTAAATCGATACAAAACATTTACGCTGTGTTACAAAAAGTGCTGAATGTCTGAATCTTCTTTTGATAAATATCATGAACTTAACGAAATTTTTTTACACAGTGTATCAGTATACTGACTAGCTTTTGAAAAATAATCAAAGATTATCCGTTTTTGAAATAGTTGCACAGGTGAGGAAAACGATTCTTTATAATAACATTGACTACAAAAGATCATGTCTCAAGCCTGATGGAGCCAGCTCAGCAGATGATATTTATCAAAAGAAGATCATGTTACCGGTTAGGTTGGGTTATAGGAGAAATATTTATTTTGAGATTTTACCGAAGAACCAAACGATGAATTCCAGTGTATTGTTAAGAACTAGCAAAACTGAAAGATGTTTTTCAAGAGAAATGTGCACATTTTGTAAATCGTAAAAGTAGTGTGCATCAATGATGACAATGTAAAACCTATAAAAAATCTGATGTGTACACCACATGAATTCCTTGTATTAAAATATACGCATTTTTTCCTGCATTTCATTTAAACATATTTCCTCGAATTTCACTAAAGATATACTTCTCATTTAATTAATTCAGTTCTCACTTCGCGGCAATGCAAAAATTTATAAAAACTAAAAATATCTTCTTTAAAAATTGAAAGCTATAGAAAACATAAAACACCAAATACAGTTAAAACAATTCAAAAAACAATTTTTGAAATTAAAATTACAGTTTCTACGCAAAAAGCAAGCAATTCTACCTGCAGGCAAGAAGGATGCACAAAACTAAAAGTTTCCTTTTCGTCGCACTTAGCAAAAAGACTTCACTATTCTGCTGAGTTTCAAATGTAAACAAACATGGCTGCTATATATATATATATATATATATATATATATAAAAAAAAATCTGATGTGTACACCACATGACTTGCACGGAATATTAAATTATACACATTTTTTACCTGCATTTCATTTAAACTTATTGAACTAAATTAATCTACTTCATCGATAGCGCATAAACCACAATAGAATAAATGCACTCATTAAAATTCACTATATTTATTTACTTAACATAGAGACACTGGCGCTAGGTTCACTTAACAGGGTTATATCTTATTCATTTTATAATTCAGAATGCACAAAAATTATATTATCTGAAGAATTATCTAATCACACTTCGCGGCAAGGCAAAAATATATAAAAACTCAAAATACCTTCATTAAAAATTGAGTGATATAGAAAAACATAAAACACCAAATAGAGTCTAAACAATTCAAAAAGAGATTTACAATCAAAATGATAGTTTCTGCGCAAAAACAAGCCATTCCACCAGCAGGCAAGAAGGCAGATTTTTCGGTGCACAAAACTATAAAAGTTTCCTTTTGGTCCCACTCGGCAAAAAGACACTGAAGGTGCAGAAAGAATTAATTCAGTATTCTGCTAAGTTTCAAATGTAAACAAATATGGCTGTTGTGATAAGAAAAATTAGGCTTAGCCGCATTCAAAAACTTTTAAATTGTTGATAATTGTACAATTATTGCATGCAGATTAACTAAAGGCATAAAAAACTTAAGCGAAAGATAAAAACAACATAATTCTATCATTTTTAAAGCAAAAAATGCACAATTTACCAACATATAAGAATTTAAAAAAAAAAAAAAATATGGGCTCACGGAGCTGAGTAACAGAGTGGATATATATATATATAAATAGTAGTGAGCTCGCCTAAAAGTTACCAGAAGCTGTGGCTCCAAAAAGTTCAACACGTTTTTAAAAAACAATGTCATTGAAGGGTGAGAAATATGCTACACGAGAAAGGAAAAAAAAAAAAACATAGTAAAATGCTCAGTGTTGGAAACTAGTAATGGCAAAAAATACAGTAAAATACCTATGGATGTGCCATTTGAAAAATTAATACATATGAAAATCAAACCAAGTAACAAGTAAAACATAAAACAAACAAAATCAGATAAAAATAGAAAGCGGAAAATGGTAAATTAGCTGAACTCGACTTCAAAACTGGCTTTTCAAGGGAAATATCTAATTTGAACGTCGAATCAAGCTAACTCCATTACGCGTTTCGCCGAAACAGACAATTGAAACTTTTTCGCTACAAAATTTTTAATTTAGACAAAGTGTCTTGGAAAATTTATTAGTCTCAATTCTCTGTTCCAATTTCCCGACGCGTCCGCACAAAATGACACATTAAGGTGTTAAAATATGTAAAAACAATTCCGATTACATCTAAAATCAAGACAAAAATAAAAATAAAAATAAATAGCGGTCTGCTATTACTCCTAAATATATAAAAACATACGGGCTGGGCCTGCAAGCTTAAAGATTTATTCTTTTATAGATTTTAGAAACCTGTAATTAAATTTAAATAAAAATTAAGATGAGTACGAACACAGTGGGTCTTGCTAAGACCAAGAAAAAATTGTAACAAAAGAAACAGAAAAAACTGACCTGTGGCAATGCAGAGCTCTCCCTCTTAAAACTAAGTTGAAGAGGAACGTAATTCCCTTCTGTGTACTTCAGTCGTGTGACGTAAGTAGGGGGGGAAGCGATGTCCTTTGGGCATCAGCCAATACGAAAAGACTGTCCGTTAGCTGTAACTCGTCTCTAATTTTCGAAGGGAGTCGGAAAGCTCGGAAAAACGCGAAAAGATTTAAAAATGGCGTCAGTCATGTCGTTGGAAGAAAAAATTGTTACTGAAAGTGAAAATGGCTAATTCAGCTAAAACTACTAAACTTGGCTACTAAAGCAAGAGTAAAAGGAAAAAACAGTCATTTTGTAAAGTCGTAATTCTTCAAGCTAGCGGGCGATCAAGCTACTATGAAAAACGAAAAGGCCCGATTTGTTAATAAAAGTGGTAAAATTGGCCATTAAAGAAATTTAAAACTATTTAAACAATAGTATTAAAAGTATTAAAAGTAATGTGCCAAAATTTTTTGGAGGAAAGATAATGTATAAACAAGAATTATCTGTACATTTTTTACATTAGATTCTCTGAATCAGCCATCCACCTTATACCGTCCCTTGAGCTTTAGGCATAAAATATCATTATCTAATTCAAAAAATCTAAAAATAGGTAAGGCTAATGCCAGCTTTTTTTAAGGTATTTTTAATTATTTTATGAGGAATTAGGTTACTTTTCAAAATAGTTACGAAGTATAGTATTTCTTCTTGTAAGCAGTGGCGTAAATAGAACTCTTCGGCCCCTATGCAAAAACTTTTCCTGGGCCCCTTTCCCAGTAAATTTAATGTGCTTAAAAACAAAACAAAACAAAAAAAAAACAAAAAAAAAAGAGTTAAGGATTCCAGGAGCCAATGTTTTCATGATGATTTTTATCACATCTTGTGTGTATTGAAAATACGGCCAAGCACTATGGCTGTCTGCCTAAGGGGAAGGATGCCTTCGTGGAGGACTTTCTAAGGAAAACTGGCTTGTATACACGTTATACATGGGGAAAACCACGAAAACGCCCTTGCAGCCAGCCTGTTCGCGGGATTCGAACCTCGGACCGAACTACCAGTGTTCAGCGATTTTACCGCTCGGCCGCTGGTGGGCCTCTTTATCACATCTGGATTAATTGTTAAAAAGTATAAGCACGTTCTTAGGGAACCATTTGAAAGGTACGTAACATGAAGAAAGAATAAAAAAGAAAATAATTTTCCTTGACCAACTGTTGAAATGTAAATATGCTTTATTCTGGGTATTTGAAGTCGGATGATTTTAATTCAGTTACTTGAGACTTTTTGTATGATTGCGAGAGACAGATTTTTCTCTCCTTTCACTGAGATGCATACTGATAATAAACGAATAAGTCTATATAAATAAAAGGAACATGTCGACGTATAGCATTAAGAAAAATAAGAAAGCCTAGATTTGCGGAGATTTTTGTATAAAGTCCAAGAAGTTTTACATACTAATGTTTTAAATTTTTATATAAAATCTGCGTATATCTTAAGTTTTTTCGCTTAAGTTAGCAAACTTATAAATAATTAGTTATATTATAAACCGACAGACAAGATAATTGATAAACGTACAGAAAAGCTATTGCATTAATGTATAGTACTCTGTGATTTACTCAGCTTACGAACATGATTTATGCAATAATATACAAGTAATAAATAAGAAATTTTACAATGTAAATGATACATTTGTTAAATATAAAACACATTTATCATAAACTTCATAAAGAATAATTTTCATAAAGAATATTTGAGCATACAATTTTTGTAGAAAATATGTATGGTAAAGTTTTTTTTTCTGGCTTTTTAAAAAGAAATCTTTTGGTACACTAAGCTACTTGAATACATGATTTTTATAAAAAAATATGAATGCTAAAGTTTTTTACTGTTTCCTTTTAATTTTCCTCAGTCCGTACTGCTCTTCTTCTCTAATTTTTTCCTCCCTCAATCAGTGTAATGATAATATTGGTGGCCAAAATTCATCATAAAGAAAAAAATCCTTCTTTTAAAATTTGCGTTTCCTAACCTATTTCCACAAAATTATTTATCAATACTTAAACGTCCATTTTCTTAGCCATCTCAGTTTAAACGCTCAATAGTGAAAGGTTTGACAACCGATCTTGTGTCATACCGTTTCTTAAATATGTTTTTATTAGTTTCAGTATTGAAAATGACCTCTCACTCGTGGCTGTGGTTACAGATAATGATAAATACAATATAAGTGAATTGCATATACTCCCGAATAACTGCTTGTGATGTCATAATATTTTACCATTGCTAATTTAGCTAAATCCTTAACGGATTTCAAATTTTGGATTTCTATTCTGAAAGTATTTATAAATAATAAAAGTTGTATTTCCAGTGCATATCTTGCATATTAATAGAAACGCTTTTTAGATATTGGTGAGCTCCATTCAAGTCGATTGATTTTCAATTGTCGAGCCGATTGATTGGTTGATCGATCCTGCACTATAGCGCAGGACGTGTTTAAAAAATTTTGTTTTTAATTTTGGCCTGTTATGATGCTTCATTTTGGCCTGTTATGGCCTGTTATTTGGCCTGTTATGGCCTGTTATGATGATGTATGGAAACATAGATTATATTTATATTTCATATTTATCATAAACTTCATAATGAAGAATTATATTTGAGATCACTTTGAAATTTAATTTTAAAGAAAAACTTCTGTTTGTTCTCGCCATAGACTAGAGAAATGCCATTAGAATAAGAGCAAGTTTAAGTTCAGTTTACTGTACTGAGTCATCAGCCAATTTACAAGTATACTTGAGGGGTCGCGTTTCACATTTCAATGCAGCTGTTTAACGAAGAAAGGGACCCCGCCTTTGCTATAAATTTCCAGTGTCTTCCCAAGTTGAGTCACAGTAAAACTTTCATCCAAGACTTTACTGTAAAGATGTCCATTGTCCATTTCCCTCTAAAAACGCTGAAACATTTTTTTTTTTTTTTCTTCTTCCCTTCAGTCAAATTGTACTATTATAATTGTCATATTCCAATGATACATGAATGGACCCAGAAATGTTTAATAATTTAGAGTTAAGCTTATTGACACTAACGTATATTTGAAGATGAATACTGACACTCTGTCGCATGGATTCTAAAAGTAGTGTACATAAATACTCGTTTAGGAAACAAGTATTAATTAGTAAAAATAAAATTGTATGAAATGAGTTTTGAGTACTTCGTAGAGAAATGTGCAAAACTTCATTTAATGAAAATAGCTTTGTTGTACCCCTGGTGATCAGAAGGCAAAAATCAGTTAGGTTATATTTTAGGAGCATTAATATTTATGATTATTGTTATCTGTTTTATTTGCGTTTTAGAAAGCTATTTATGTCTCAGAAATCAATGACCTCAGCTTTCCAGTTTTTACATTGCTTATAAATTAAGCAGTATCAATTTTTTATCTTAATCATTCATTTATTAATGACAAAAATATAAAAAATAAATATAATGTATGGGAACATATATTAACGGAAGCTATTTATGTCTTAGAAAAGGTATGCAGTGATGCCGAAATGAAAGAGAATAATGTACAAAGGGATTTTATGAGTGAAAATCGCATCACTTACTATTAGAACGTGTTAATTAAATTTTTTAATTTGCAAAAATTATTGAAATATTACAATAACGGGGGAGCATTCTTTTCTGAAATATTCCATTCGTTTGTGTAGTGAAAATAGCAATGTAATTCGCGTTCTTTCAGATGTTAAAATTCAACTTAAAACTATTAGGGCAACGCTGCCATTGATATGTTTATTATTTTCAGTAATTAATTTATCGAAATTTACGAAGTAGTATATACTTATTTTTAGTTGTGTGATGCCATTTTTATTATCATTATTATACTGTTATTGATGATTTCACGTACTGAATGCTGTGGAAAGTAAATTAAAAGCAAAAGTAAAGTAAATTGTAAAATTTCATTTCAAATAACGATTAGAAAGTACCCCATGAAGGCGTTCTTTCCCTTAGGCAAATAGTCCTCGAATGCTTTATTATTATATAGTAATTCAATTCCGTTTAAATAACGTACAAATTATTGCGCATTACTCAATTATACGCTTAAATGTTTCACGTTGTTAAAAAAATTGTAATTTATTATATTTTTTCAAACGAAGAGAGATTAATATACTACTTTCAAAACAAATTTAATGTCTTCAGAATTATCTTTTACAGATAAGTGTGAATTTTTGGTAGGTAATTTTATGGGTAATTTACAGGTTAAGAAACACTACAGCTCTTCTCTTTTCTGAAGCAAATCAAGTAAAATCCTCAAACGAGTTCTGTGCTTTCAGATTTAATTCTCGATTAGGGATTTTAAAGAATTCCTAACCTGCATTTTACCTGCAATGTGAGAATATTTTGAAAATTTTGATATGAAAAATTGGATAAATATTTATTTACTCATTATTTCAAGTAAAAATATTTATCGATTCCATTTCCTACCCCCATGAGTGAAAAAGTAAATTTCATTAAATTTACGCCGAAAATTAACTGAAATATTTGGCCGCTTAAATGTTTGAGCATCTGTGTGTTCGTAGCCTGTCGTAAAACTCCACTCCCTTTTTTTCGGACCTTGAATTTATTCAAAGATCCCTAAGCCGAACGGGAAATCTCTCCTTTCCAAATGTGGCGACATAAATTCTTCGCGTTTCCTGGACTAGAACGGCATTTCGATATGGGGGTGGGGCAAAGTCCTTTCATGCCACAACTGCTCAACTTACGTCTATGATTTTGTGTCCGTAAGAAAGAAAAGAATGTATTCTGGAGTTAGCAATTAATACTTACGAATGATTCCCTCCCCTCCAGCTTATTAGTGTAAAAAAACAGAGAAAAAAATTGATCCGCCTTTAACTTTTCCATTTTGTAATGTCAATCGTGCTTCTAAATCCAAAATGTTTCTCTCCCTTACCTTGCCTCTTGGTGCGACTGCACAGGTTGCAAGTACCTTCGTTTTTTACATTGTGAGAATTATAAATTCAAACATGCAGATTCTTCCTTATTTAATTTCTTTAAAAATAATACAGGGTGAAATTATTTGGTGGCAACAATTTGAAAAATGATACCCCGTTTATAGCGAACCAACGAAATACATGTTATATTAAATTGTAAAAATCATTCACATTAATAAATTCAATTTCAAATTGAATATTAGGACTTATTTTTGGACTTGCGTTTAATGGAAAAGCTAGTAAGAGATTCAATATATGAACAAAATTAAACGCTACCGGAATGACATATTATGAAAATTACGAACTGCAAATAATATACCACGATTTCTCTGAACTTGCAAATTTCATTCCAAAATACCAGAATCCTGCCTAGTTACTTCTTTGATTTATACTTAGAAAATATGTCTACTGATTATTCGATCATAATGCGAATTATGCAGAAACAAATTAATATATAAAATAAGTACTTTATAATAAATAGTTACAATTAATTTCCACTTTTACCGCTTTTTGATTTGGGATTGCAAAAGGAGAAACCTTTCCTTTAGGGGGTCGCCTTTAATAATTTTCAGGTTTGAGACTAAGGAATACAAAGGAACTTTTCCTATTTTCCGCTCACTGCTATCCCTAAACTGGGGTAGGTCATGAAGTTATTATTTCATAGTCGAATGCTAGAATTTTAACTTTTGCAAACACTTGAATTTAGCTGTTTCAGGTGCTTCCAAGGGCTTCCTATCTGCGTCATACAGATAATTGCGTCACTGCACCATATAGGTAAGGGCTTAAAAGAAAACGAATTCTATTATCTACATATACTTAAAGATTTTAAAGTTAAAAGTAAATTGGAGTCAAATTAAGGCTATTCCTCAACTATATTAATATTAACAATCATGTAAAAGGAGTTTAACACAAAATCAAAACATATCAAAATTAAAACAAGAATTTATAGTAGTACAAATTCTAAAAATAAAAATGAAAACAAAACAGAAAAAATACAAGATAAAACATATAAAAATAATAATTAATCTTCTTTTATTGAAATTCTAATTTCGAACTCATCTAGGGAAAATGAATTAAATTTTCTATATATATGTAATGGAATCCGTCTTTTAAGTTTAAACATGTAAATGCAGTTCAGCAGGACATTTAAAGGCCCTTTAAGCCTTCGGGCCCCTATGTGACGGCATTCCTTGCATACCCTTATTTACGCCACTGCTTGTAAGTGTTTTGCAGTATTGCAGATTCTTTTTATTCTGAGTAGTTGTGAATAAATTGTGTTAAGTATGACTCCTTTGGAAATATTTGAATTCCAGTTAGTTAATTTTAGTGTGGAAAAATTAAATTCTCTTCTTTTGTCGTAAACTTTTATAAAATTGTAATCAATAATATTTAAATCAAGGTAGACTACATTATGCTGTTCTGTATTTGTTTTATTTAGTGTTAAGCATGTAGAGTAGATATTAGCTACTTCTATTTTGTTGTAGTTATTAAATGCAATGACATCATCAATATATCTATAGATGTGTTGATAAAACATACGTTCTTCTGTACTGAGTGAACGGACAAAGGTCAATTCTTTTGTAAAAAGGAATAATTCACAGACAGAGCTTGAAAAATTACCTCCCATTGGGATTCCCTGTACTTGTTTAAAGATGCTATTGTTAAATTGAATAAAATTATTGAAGAGCACGCTGGAGTGGAAAAGTTGCCATTTTTCGTTGCTGATAATGGTAGAAATTTGCGGAAATAAATCTGGAAGCGCTAGTAAACTTGTAAAAATTTCTTCAAGTGGTAGAGAAGTATAGAGGTTTTCAAAGTCGTAGCATTGGATATGGTCTATTTTAAGTGAATTCACAGTTTTAAGAACTAGTTCGTTACTAGAGATCATCTAGTTGCAATGCAGATCCTTAAAATCATAGTTATTAATTAGGTCACGTATCATACGAAGTTTTTGTGCAAAAAGATAATCTATTTCTTTGAGATAACTTTTGGTACTATTAGCTATGAACCTGAATTTTATTGGAGTCTTATGAAATTTGGTTAAGGCATAGAGGTTGGCAAACCTGTTGTTATATTTTTGGCGATGTATTTTGAGCCTTTTATGTAGTGCGTTAAATTTATTGAGAAGAATCTTAGTACTGGTAGTGATTTTTTGGTAAGTGCAGGTGTTATTTAACTCTTTATGCAGAAGGTTGAAGTAAAATTGTTGTTAAATAACACTAAAATTGTTTCTGGCTTTGTCAGTCTTCGTTATGATAAAGTTATCTATATATATATATATTTAAAAGCATCTAAAGTAAATATTAAATTGGAATCAAAGTAAGGCAAATTATCAACAATATTAAGAATTGTAACCAGGTATAAGATGTTAAAGACAATGTCTAAACAAATCGAAATTAAAATAAGAATTCATGGCAGAACAAACTCGGAAAATATAAATGCGAAAGGAAAAATATACAGCATTATAAAAATATGCAAATTATAAACATTAATCTCCTTTTACTGAAACTCCAACTCAGAACTCATCAGGAAAAAATGAATAAAGCTTCAGATCGTCGATTAATATGTTTCGTTCTCTTGGTTCATTTAAGATCAAAAAACGAAAAAAATTGAATTAAATTTTCAATAAAGACATTAAAATTTATATAAAACCGAAAAATCGAATCTCAAATGTACCAGAATTTTCCCTACACGCTTTCAAAACGCTTAGGAAAAAGAATAAAACATAACATTGTGTGCCAAATTGACTATTAAAAAAAGAAAAAAAAACATAAACGCAAATTAACCATTCGAAAAACAAATTGCTCTTAAACCATTATATGCAAAATCGAAATTCAAAAGCAATTACAAATAAAGGGCAAAACAAATATACATTAAACCAAATTGTCATTTAAACAACACTCAAAAATTGAATGGTCCCCGATTATGCTAAATTAAACTTTTAATACCAAGAAAACTAAAAACTTTTCATAAAGATTTCTATAAATAATAAAATCTAATCTGAGCTTTAAACAGCTAAAACCTAAAAACCTATTTAAAAAAAATAAAAGAAAATAAAATAAAAAAAGAAAAAGAAAATAATAATAATAATTAAAAAAAAAAATGCAAACTTACTGAATTCTTAAGTAGACCTTCTTAACATAAACTAACTGAATTCTTAAAACGCCCAAACTGTTATATATAATTTTGGTGCTGCCGATTGCAACCAAAAAGGGAGGTGCACAGCTATATGTTATAGCAGTTCTATATACAAAATTTCAACTATCTGAGGCTATTCATTTTTGAGTTATGCGAGGTACGAACATTCATACGTACATACGTACAGATACCACGAGAAAATCTCTTCTGAATCCGTTTTAAATCAGCTTAATAATTCGTTTGGTGAAAAAGAGTGCTTTATTCTGCCCTTACGTACGGATGTCACGCAAAAGAATCGTTAAATTGCATTCACTAGCGCTCAAAATGAATATTTTCGTTGAAATATGATACCCGGAATTTTTCTTGATTGCAGTACTTCCTTTACTTCATACAAAGAAATAAAAATTGTCACTCGTCAAAAACTACTGGAGCTTGATGGGATGTGTTACCTATTCAAACTGACATCTGTCATTCGCCTCATGCTTTTGTCAAATAAAATCTTTGTTTTAGATAAGAATATCAACCCTCACTTGAAAAGCGTTTTGTAGAAAAATATCAGTTCTTTGCAAATGGAAGCAAAATTGCTTGGAAGTATACCAATTGTTATTGAGAAAAATGCTCTGATTACAATGATTGATGATTTTATTTTAATTTTAAAAAAGACGAATATTGTTTCCGAACAATCTAACATTTATAACAGTGGTTAAAAAAATACCGTCCATCTTGATGCATTTTTCTAGTCTTTACTTTATTTTTCCACCCTTGTACCAAACGCAGAAATTGTCAGCTTTTTACTCAGCTTCCGAACTCTCTCTCATTTAGTGACATAAACTACTATCTTTAAAACATTCCAGAGGAAGAAAGAGGGGACGAATGAGATATCTCTGAGCTGTAATACAAATGTCAATACACAGATACACATAATTATGCAAACAACAATCATAGCAAGTGTTATTTGTTTGTCCCATTAATTTTGCGCCAACAGTATGTTATTGTGGTTAAATAAGTCTTTCATGAAATTCACAGAGCTCCAAAAATTTTTTAAGTAAATTTTGTAATTAAAATTTAAGAATTTTTCTGAATATCATTTTTATATTTTCTTTCTTTGCAAGAATATATTTTGCGCGTGTCCACTGGCATTGCCTAACACACGGATAAGCAAAAGAACAAATCCGAAAATGCCATAATCAAAAGTGTCATTTCCGCTCAAATTTCTTATTCGAACTTTTCGTGTATAGGAGGTATTTTCAGCTACAGAAGAAGGAAGTGAAAAAAAAAGTGTGAGCCCTGTTTATCGTCAAAAGGAAATTACGCCTTGTATCGTAAGCCGTCGTTCCACTTATTCACATTAAAACTCTTGTTCTGTGGATTGCATGAGGCATTTTGAAATATTGCGTCGTTAATATAATTCACTTTTTCGGACTTGTTTCGCTACTATATTAAGTTTATTCTCATAGGAAACATTATTTTTCTGTAGCCGCAAGGCGAAAACCATATGTGTTTCCTAATTAGTTTTTTTTTTTTTTTTTTTTTTTTTTTTTGAGTGTAACTTTTTGATATCGCTTAAAAAAGAATAAATATTAGTATCATGTTGAACTTCCTAATGAAACAAGAGAAGTAACTGATAAGAGAATGAATTGGAAATATTGCTTTCATAAAAGTGCAATTTTAAGAAATGTCTAATTCGTTTATTCGTTTTTTTTTTTTTTTTTTTTTTTTTTTTTAGATCCTTTTCACTATTCCAAACACATATCATTCTTACTTGAAAGAGGCTTTTAAAGCTTTTAAGCGTCTTCGACCTGTATGTAGTGGAATACCATATTTCCTTTCCCTCTTATCTTTTATAACGCCAGGTTCTGAAATTATTCGCGTAATTTTCTCTTTCTTTTATGAGTTCAGAGAATGAGCTCAACTAAATTTTAAATTGGATTCGTCCGCGTAGTGATTATTTTTGCCTTACTTACTAATACAAACCCTCGCAGATTGCCTGCGAAAGTCACGCCATATCTTTCCTTTCTAACTGTTGAACTTTATGCCAGCCTAATATAAGAACCGGGCCCACCAGCGGCCGAGCGGTAAAGACGCTGAACACTGGTAGTTCGGTCCGAGGTTCGAATCCCGCGAACGGGCTGGCTGCATGCGCGTTTTCGTGGTTTTCCCCATGTGTAACGTGTATACGAGCCAGTTTCCCTTAGAAAGTCCTCCACGAAGGCATTCCTCCCTTTAGGCAGATAGCCCTCGTGTGCTTTGCCATAAATAAATAATCCAATCCAATATAAGAACCGACCCGTCACGGAGAAGTGAGCACGAAACTGATATTCAGTCTACGATTTTGCTGAGTCGGCTGTGCATTCACTTTCTCTAATTATTTATGGATGGTTTGAGGCCTTCGGAACAGTAGAGACAACTGTAAGAACAGGCGAAGTTCAAGCTATAGGAA
The DNA here is from genome assembly GCF_044657685.1 of Stegodyphus dumicola. Classification (NCBI taxonomy): domain Eukaryota; kingdom Metazoa; phylum Arthropoda; class Arachnida; order Araneae; family Eresidae; genus Stegodyphus; species Stegodyphus dumicola. The sequence goes on from NC_140769.1 coordinate 89,482,318, forward strand.
AGTAGAAATGGTATCGTATTGGAAATTGTAATGTTAATATATTATGTATTTTTATTGGAATTTAGTCTCTTTTTAAAAGTTGGTGAGTTGGTTGGTTAATGTGATTACGGCCAAGCGTCGAGGGCTGTCTATTGAGGATGCCTTCGTGGAGGACTTTCTACGGGAAACTGGCTCGTATACGCGTTACACATGGGGAAAACTATGCAGACACCCATGCAGCCAGCCCGTTCGTGGGATTCGAACCTCGGACCGAACTACCATTGTTCAGCGACTTTACTGCTCGGCCGTTGGTGGGCGGCTATATTTAAAGAAATAATGTTAAATAGCTACTTGTAATCTGTCCGTGACTACTTTTCATTTGTTATGTTCTTACTAATCGCGTCTTTCAGAAATTAAATTAAACGGATTTAATTTTTCTGGATTTTCGGATGATAAAATTCGTTAAAATATAAAACACTAAAAAAAAAGGAGGAAAATACGATATATTATACTCGAAAATAATATATTAGTTTTCTTAAATCGATTATTTTATTATTAGTAGTATTATCCTATTTAATTATACTTTTAGTCTATATGGAAGCATTTGTCATGATCTGGAAACTTGTTTACAGCATTATGAAATGCTGTTGCTTGTAATATAAATGAAAATTTCTGAAGAAGGATTATATTTTCCAGATTTTAAAATTAAATCGTCTGATTTGGGCCTTAATTATCACATCGCTGTATTAACAAATTTATCGTTTTTCATATTAACAAATTTATATGAAAAACGTTTAGAAAGAGCATTTCCATATGCAGGGAAGTCTCATTTGGAAATGCTCTCTCTAAAAGTTTTTCATCTTTTTATAAAATGTCTTTTAAGAATTTTGGGTCTGATATACTTGAATGATATCATCATCGTCGCGAAGAGTTTTGAAAAACGTGTAGAAAATCTTTGAACGGTGCTTCAGAAATAGACAGAAACCAATTTAAAGTCGAGTCTTGCTAAACGTAAACTATTCAGGCAGTAAGTGACTTAACATGTCATCTCTGTCGAAGGTAAGAAAAAATGTCAGCAGTTAAAGACTGGAGACTTCCCGAAAATACCCATCAACTGAGAAATTTCCTGGGCCTTTACAGCTATTATAGGAGATTTCTGAAAGAGTTTTCTTCCATCGCAAGACCCTTTCATAAGCTGAGAGAGAGCAAGCAAAAGGTTTTGTGGACAACAAAATGTGAGGATGCATTTAACAACCCGAATAATGCTTTAACGTCTGCTCTAATCTTGACGTATCCTCAGCTCGACAAACCATTTATTCTGGACAGAGATGTGAGCAATTAGAATATCGATGCTGTCCAGGAAATAAATGGTCAAGTACGTATCGTCACGTACTGGAGTTAAATGTCTGTCTAAACCGGAGAGGAATTACTGTGTCATCAGGAAAGAGTTGCTCGCCATAGTTAACGCCGTTGAATATTTCCATCATTATCTTTACAGTAGAAAATTCCTGCTTCGCTCAGATCATACATCGTTGACCTGGCTCTTAAATTTTTAAAATTCCGGGGAGGGGGTTCAAATAGTCAGGTGGATGACAGAGACTCCAGGAATATGACATCACTGTTCATCGTCGAAATGGATCATCACATAGAAACGCCAATGCCCTATCTAGACCCTGTCCAGAAAGATGCCGATACTATTGCAGGGTCGAAGGGGGGAAGTACGAGATGCTTAATCCGGTCGTACGTCAAGTTACGAATTCAACATTGTCTGACCGAGACCCATGGAGTGACGAAGAAGTCAGGAAACACCATTTTGAGGACAGCGACATTAAACCCACAGTGGAATTAATGGTGTCTTCAAACAGGAAACCTACTTGGCAAGACATTTCGATCTATAGTCTTACGACAAAATAGTACTGGGTATCTTGTCTCGGAAGTTCGAATCGGATGATAGAAAGGCTTTCTGATGGCAGCTGATACTTCCAAGATCCCGGATTCCGAACATCCTTAAAGAATTACATAGAAATCCTACAGGAGGCCTCCTCGGAATAACGAAGACTTTCCATAGAGTTCAAGAGCACTTCTGCTGGAGTAATGTAAGGGCTGACGTGCAGAAGTGGTGCCACTCATGCGATGGCTGTGCTGGCCGAAAGACCCGAGGAATAGTTCAAGGAAGAAATTTTGTATCGTTTGCAATTAAAAAACTCTGCAAGCTACTCGACATCAATAAAACCCAAACGACACTTTTATACCCCCAGTCAGACGGCTTGGTAGAAAGGTTAACCGAATCATCCTTAATAACCTCTCACTGGTGGTCTTCAGAAACCAACAGGACTGGCCTATCGCAGTGCCGTTCGTGAGACTAACGACTATTCCACATCCCAAATGCTCTTCGGTCGTGAATCTTCGTCTGCCTAGTGATCTCTTGTTTGGTTGCCCTTCGGATGCGCCTTCAATGCGCCTTGGTCGCCCTTCGGATGCGCAGTGCATCCAAAATCTCCAAACGCGGTTTGAAGTGATGCAGAATTTTGCACGAGAGCAAGTCAACTTGGCACCGGAGATGAAGATCCGATACGACGCAAGAGCTACAGGACATCGATTCAACCGAGGTGACAAGTTATGGTTGTGGAATTCGATTCGATGGAAAGGACTCTCTCCTAAACTACAGCCACGTTGAGATGGTCCTTACACAGTTGTAAACAGGCTGAACAACATCGTAGTTCAGATTCGGAAGTCATCGAATTCTAAGCCAAAGTCTTTCATTAAAACAAGCTATCCCCCCTTACAATGCCATAGTACGTACTCCTCATAGTGTATATAATGAAAATAGTGTACTAAGACCATGGTCGTATTTGTATATGAATTTGTAAATTTACGCATTTGTTTATTGGTTAGCATTTGGTTTGTTTTATGTCATTTATTGAATTATTGTTTTATTATTGTTTTAAGTATGTATTCCTGTCCAGGGATTGTACAGACCGGGACTTGTAGTCCTTGGGAGGGGGCAGTGTTACGGATTTTGTACATAGATAGGTAATTTTAGTAGAATTTTTATAAGTAAAATTTTTGTATATGTTTTGCATAGTGTAGCATGAAAAATCTAGAGAGATGAGCTATGCCGGAAAAGTACCAATACAGGGGCAAGTCTATTTAACATTGAATAAATTGGTGTCTCAGTAATTTGGCGAGATATCGCCAAGCTGGCAACGGTTTTGATAACTAATTTTTCTCACCATAGTGGCGAGAAATTGCCAAAAGTCGACAAACTTGGCGACATTTGGATCATTTTTTGTAGCATTGGAATAGGTATTACAATTGAATAAATGTAATTGATCACTGTATCAGCTGTAACTGTAATTCGACCCTCATATTGCCTTCCAGTAATTTCGAGAAGCAGAAATACAAATATTTCGGCGGCTGGTAAAAACTATATAAGGCCGTGGACAGCATCTGCAGTTGTTGTTATTGTTAGATGTTAGCTCAGCCTGAGTTCCGAGTACTATTTCCGGTTTAGCTTCACTCTTTATGTACGCTTTGCATTGAGTTGTGTTTAACATTCATAGTAGTTTGAAGTACTGATTGTAGTCAGTGATATTGTGAAGAGTCGTACGGCTGCTTTTGTGTGAAAGTTCCAGATCTCTGAAGTGTTTCTTTTGATAAAATAAATTTTATCAATCTATCATCCGAGTTGTATGCATTTAATCCATTACGAACCCGTACGCAACAGTATATAGTTTAGTCTCATAATAGCAAATAAAAAAAATATAGAGAAATTTTAAAATGCATTAGCAGTCAATTTTAACTTGGTTGTGAATTATCTTGATCAGAGAGGTTAATCAAGCCCTTAAGTAATGGTTAGGACTTGCTTTCATTGTTTTTAGCCCAAAAGGGCATTAGCCCATAAGGGCTATTAGTCTATAAACGGCACTTTGCGTTGGTTCACTATAAATGACCGTTTCACATATCGGATTGGGGGCCACCAATACAAGTATAATCGCTCTGTATTATATTTAAAGAAATTAAATAATAAAAAATCTGCATGATTGTATGTGTGTTCTCGCATTGTGCTGCGCCCGTATATGGGCACCTGGAAGTCCGAATTTGTTTTATTGTGTATTTCATTGTTTGTAAAACTTAACGAAACAAACTCAACGATTTCAAAGCGAAAAGTGGCAACATTGTACACACACCAAAGGAAAAAAAAAAAAAATCTCCAGCGCGAGAGACTGACTACCGGAAATTCTAATCATATGATGTTTTAAAATATTTTTAACTCAAAGGAGCATTAGCCCAAATGCTTTGGAAACGTGTATGTATGTATGTATAAATAAGAAAAACTTTTCTTTGGGTGTAATATAAAATCTGAAAGCTTTCAATTTTTTTTTTTTTTTTTTTTTTTTTTTTTTTTTTTTTGTTGTTGTTGTTGTTATTTAATTTTTTAAAAAATATTCTCTGAAATATCAAGATTTTTGTTTGGTGAGCAAGATGTTTGTAAGCATGACAGAATGTTTAATGACTAATTTCTCTCGATGCACATTTCCTGTTTTTAAGAGCTTTTGATAAGGTGTTTTCCCACTTAACATATCGCTAGTATTCTTAATTTTAATGAAGAGCGCAAACATTTGTCACTAACAGAATAAATTTGAGTTTATCGAGATTCAGCAAACATTCATTAATCTAAACAGTAATTATTAGTTGAAAAATGAACTGTTTAGTTGAAAAATCTTCCTTTTATATAGTTAACTGATATTATCATATTTAAGAGCTTATATATGTTCTATTTTTCCTCTGCTGCAGTGCTTTTGAATTAATGTAAGGATGCTTAAACACAGAAGCAGAAAGTTATCATCATGAAAGGAGTTTTTCATGATCGATACATTTCTTCTGTCTGTATGAAAAAATAATAGGGTAATTAATTGAAGCATAAAATGTGATAGCTGTGCAAGAAACCCGTATAAATATTTGTAATTTCCATTGTATTTAGAAGTTAGTTTTATTAGTCTATAAATTTCTTGGCTTAAAAGACGGAGTTCGTTGAGAACGAGCAGTTACTGTATTTACTGCACTTTTACGCTAGGAATACAATGAGAGATTGTGCTGAAACATCGGTTTGGTGACATTCACCTTGAGCATTTACTGAAAAAACATCAGAGATATTAATACTATAACTGGTATGTCAACTTGCAATTTGAAAGGCAGGAAAAATTCGTATTCAAATAGGGCGGCAATTTTTGCAATGTAATTTCAGATATTACTGTAAGAAGTGATACATTATTACAGTCCTCCTCCCCCAGATAAGCTTCGTGTTCCAAACAAAGGAATTTCTCGCATGCACACAGTAGTTTACGAAAAAGAAAATTGTTTATAAGTCAATATTCATATTTCTTAACGTTCTAGTTTCTCGACTTATAAATTACTAGTATAAAGTACTTTTCATTTCAATACCTATAAAAGAGAGAAACTGTTTAATGTTGGTTCATCAAATTTAAACGTAAAAGTGTATTTCGGTTCAACTTCTATGCATTACAGATTTATTTGAGGTTGACCTCATTGATTGGGGATACACTGTCGATTACTTAACACAAGCATACAGCAAATAAATAAAGGTTTTAGAGATGAAATCCGTCTTACAATAAAATATTTTTTTCGAATTCCGTCTATACTGCGGTTTTCCCACGGTAACGCAAATGCAAGCGAGTTTTCTTAGAAAGTGTTCAACGACTTCTCAACCCTTCGTTATATTAGTATACTTTTTCACAATCCAATAAATACAAATTCCGTTCATGGTCGAATCCATTTCTGTGGAATCCATTTATATGGATTTGGCTTAGAATAAACTTAGGATTATATTTATTCTTTATGCTGAATATTTAATTATGATGTCCTATGATTTTTGGAAATGAATTTTTTTAAAGCGTCCAAACAAATTTTGGAAGCTTTAATAACAGTTTTTCAGTAATCTGAGAAATCATGGATTGTGAAATTAGAAAAATACGAAATGCTATATATAAATCTAATATATAGCATTGCTCTAATATAGGTATTTTGACACAAAATCGGACTTTTTTCTGAAATGACATGCCAAAGTTTTTCCATATTGCGGTTCTAGAACTCAAATTATGCTAAATATAAAATTTTTGTAAAATATGGTGTGAAATTTATGGAGAAATTAAAAAAATTATCTTGGCCCATTTTTTTTTCAGTTGGCGCCAAGAATAATTCACTTGGCGAACTTCTTAATTTATAGCAACCTGTTTTTCTGCCCTTCTTACTTCCTTATACGAAGTAAAAAGGAAGTATTGTAATCGCGAAAAGTTTCAGGCAGCATATTTCAACGAAAATATGCATTTTGACCGCTGTCGAATGCAATTTAACGATGTTTTTGCGTGATATCTGTACGTAAGGACAGAATAAAATACTCTTTTCCTTCAAAAAAATTATAAAACTGCTTTAAAATTAATTCTGAAAAGAATTTTTCCGTGGCGTCTGTACGAACGTATGTACGTACGTGCGTACGTACGTATCTCACATAACTCAAAAACGAGTAGCCTCAGAACGTTGAAATTTTGTATATAGGACTGCTATAACATGTAGATGTGCACCTCGTATTTTGGTTGCAATCGGCCACACCAAACGTATATAAATATATTTATATACGAGGGTTGGAACTTTAATAGTGGCAACACAGCTGAAAAAACGCTATGCAACAAAACCAAAGAATATCGCGTATACCACAGGTGAACCACATACTTACCTCTCAGCAAAAAGACTCGTCCTGCCTACGTCACGCGCATGCGGAGTGACGCGAAGAACGAATCCTTGTATTAGCTCGCGGTCTAAAGTAAGTGCTGTCAGGATGTTTTCAAAACAAGAACAACGATGTTGGATAAAAATTGAATGTGCCAGAGGTCGTACAGCACGACAGTGTCATCAAGGGCTTCAAGAGGCTTGCGGGGAATCTGCATTGCCTTACAGAACCGTAGCAAGATGGGTGAAAGCATTTAGTGAAGGACGCCAAAACATGGCAGACATGCTGCGGCCAGGTCGACCGAGTGTCAGCGATGCAGAACTGCAAGCTGTTGCCGTACTAATGGACAGTGATCGCCGCCAAACGATTCGTCAGCTGGCCGGACAAACAGGATTAGCGCATACGACTGTGCTGCACATTCTGAAGGAACGCCTGTCCATGAGAAAAATTGCTTCACGATGGGTTCCACATCAATTGACGGAAATGCAGAAATGGCTACGATACGATGCTGCCCGAACCCACCTGGTGTTGTGTAATTTGAAGAAAAAGGCTAGAGGGCGCTGTTGCTCGCTTAGTTGTAAGAGAATAAAGTTTGTTCATGTTGAAGGCGGCGGCCTAAGAATACGCTCTGTATATAGTAATTAAAATATTGTTTAAAATGTAAAAGTGTTAAAATTAGTAAACCCACTGAACCACCATCATCTGATTTGGAGATGCACAAAATTATTAGATGGTGCATCGGCGTAAGGAATTAAGGCTTTGTGAAGATTTTAGGTGTTCGATCCAAGTGTTTCGATTTCAATGGATATTTCATATTCAAGTGACAATGGAATTCCAAATAAAGGTAGGGAAATCTTAAATTAATTATTTAGTGATTATTTGTAGTACATTAGTAAGTATTTATTATTGCTGTCGTGGGTGTATTTAAATTAAATAAAATGGAAGAAAAGTTAGATTGAAACGTAAACGTTCCACATTGAGATCGTCTGTTACTAGGTTAATTAAAGTGATTGAAGATAAATTAAAAATTGAAGGAGAGGAAAATTCGATTAAAGAATTACGAGAATTGTTTGAATTATTAACCGAAAAGAAAAATAATTTAAGAACGCTTGATGATGAAATACAAGAGTTAATTGATGTTAACTTAATTGAAGAAGATTATAGTATAAGCGAAGAATACAGTGACAAATGTATAATTGCTTGTAGTCAAATTAAGCAGTTTCTAGGTGCGGTTACCGCAGTACCGCCAGCGAGGAATCCCCTAAGTTCTGATTTAAACCAGTCTAGTGGTAATGGTATTTTGCATGTAAGTTTCAGTTCTAGTGGGAATAGTGCGCTGAAATTACCAAAATTAATGATTGATAAATTTTGGGGAGACCCCAAACAATGGAATGAATTTTGGAATAGTTTCGAAAATTCGATACATAAAAACGAAACGCTTTCAAAAATACAAAATTTTGTATACTTAAAAACATTCTTAACGGGACAAGCTTCGAATGTTGTGTCAGGCTTTGAGTTAACGGAAAGTAATTATGATAGTTGTGTAGCATTACTAAAGGACAGATATGGTCGAAAAGACCTGATCATTAATTCATTCATGAATAAAATTCTCAATTTAGAAGCTGTTAAAAATTCTGCTAACGTAAAGGCTTTACGTAAATTATATGACGAATTAGAAGTTTCGATTCGTAATTTGGAAACTTTAGAAGTAACTTCTGGCTCATATGGACATTTATTAATTCCAATATTATTAAAATTAATTCCGGACGATTTAGTTTTGGAATTTAATCGGCAAAGACGATCGAAAGATAAAGTTGAAGTTTCGGAATTAACACAATTTATTAAAACGGAAATAGAATGCAGGGAAGCTTCAAATCTAGTATTAAGCGAAAGGAAAAATCCTGTGCCTCCGCGAGTCGATCAATCAAAATATGAAACTAGAAAATATGTAAAAAATACACCCACGGCTGCATTTCATACTGCAGTTAACCGAAAATGCATCTTTTGTGATAATTTGCACGAGTCATTTAAATGCGAAGTGAATGTTTCTGATAAATTAAAGAAACTAAGATCCGAAAACCGCTGCTTTTCTTGTTTTAAAAAATTCCATACTTCAAAAAGGTGCAGAAATAAAACTAAATGTAATAAATGTGGCGGTATGTATCACAATGAATCGATTTGTACTAATAAATCCCTTGTAAACAAAAAGTTGGAACAAGGTTATTCCAAAAATGAAACTGAATCTCTGACTTTGAATTCTGAGGAAAGAAATAAAGTTCAAAACTTAAAATTGATTGCTTCTGTTCCTCAATGTGATAATAATAATGACTGTAATGCCAGGGAAATATTATTACAAACTTGTACAGTTTATGCTTGTTCTAAGTATAAATCAAAATTAACTAGATTAATTCTTGATCAAGGCAGTCACAGATCCTTTATAACGAAAAAAATTGGCCGACCATTTAAAACTTACTCCAATCCGTTATGAAAGACTTTCTGTTTATTCATTTGGTGCGACGAAGGCAATGAATCATTCCTATCCGGTCGTTGAGATCGAAATTCAGAATTGGAAACAAAATAATAAAATAAAAATTGAATGTTTGATCTCGGATGTTATTTCCTCGGCGTCCATCAGTGTGCCTAGTAAACAAATTGCAGACTTCATGGAGCATATGGGGTTGCAGATCGCCGATTGCGCAAGAAAAAATAACATAGATGTTGAGATATTAATTGGAGGGGATGAATTCTGGAATGTAGTTTATTCTGAAAGAATTAAAATATCTGAAGGGTTGCACGCAGTCAGTTCTGTGTTTGGTTGGGTTGCCGCAGAAATCGAGAAAAATAAAACAAACAAAAATTGTTCTGAAAATTTAGCGGTAATGACAAACACTGTTGTGTTGAAAGATTTAAAAGGTTTTTGGGAATTAGAACATATGGGAATTAATGATTCTGATGATTATTCCGATATTGACTGCGAAATAGTAGACCAGTTTGAAAGAAATTTGCAGTTTAAAAACGGAAGATATGAGGCAAATTTAATCTGGAAATACAGTCCGAATAATCTAGGAAATAATTTTGAGGTAGCTAAGAAACGATTCGCAAACCTTCACAATAAACTAAGTAAAACTCCGGAGATTTTTCAGGAATATAAAAATATAATTGAGAACCAGATATTAGAAGGAATTGTGGAGGAATGTCCAAATAATGATACAAATTTGGGATATTTTATGCCTCACCGAGCAGTGATACGACCTAGTGAAACTACTAAGGTAAGAATTGTGTACGATGCTAGCTCAAGGACAGAGGACACGAATTCGTTAAATGACTGCCTTGAATCGGGACCTAATCTAAATCCAAATATACTAGACATTATGTTAAATTTTCGTAAGTTTAAGATAGCGTTTTGTGAAGACGTTGAAAAAGTCTTTTTGATGATAGGAATTGCTGAAGGTGATAGAAAGTTTCTAAAATTTCTTTGGTTTAATGAAAATAATGACTCCTTTAAGATTATGCAAATGTGTCGCGTAGCTTTCGGCTTGACTATATCTCCTTTCATTTTGGCCGCCACTATAAAATATCACATTCGAAAATATAAAGATAAAATGCCGGACAGTTTCCAAATGTTAAATTCTTCTGTCTATGTCGATGACCTATATTTTGGAGCAGGAACGGTTGAAGATGCATATCGGTTATCTGTAGATGCGGTTAATGTATTTAAGGATGCTGGGATGAATTTCAGAAAATTAAGAACTAATTCTAAAGCATTAAACGATTTATGGGTCTCAGATGGGATTAAGGAATCAGACAACAAATTAACTAGTGAATCGAATTTCTTAGGCATGATTTGGAATTCCATTGAAGACAATATAAAGTTAAATTTAAAAAATTTAATTGACTTTTCTACTGGAAACGATTTTGCTACAAAAAGGAAACTTTTGCAAAGCATCGCCCAAATATACGATCCATTTGGATTTATTGCACCCTTTGTTATTCGGGCGAAAATAATTATGCAAGAAATCTGGTGTTCCGGTTCTGACTGGGATGAGGTCCTTCCTGCAAAGATTAAGGACAAATTCAACATTTGGCGGGAGGAACTTAATGATTTAACTGAAATATCGATACAGCGAAATTTCTTTGATGATGATCCAATGAATATAAGCCTTCACCTATTTTCGGACGCTAGTCCTAAAGCATATGGGGCCATCGCATATTTCAGATATTGTACGAGTGATTCTAAAATTAAAACTTCCTTTATCATGTCAAAATGCAGGGTTGCACCTTTAAGAGCAATCACTCTTCCTCGTTTAGAGTTAATGGCAGCATTCGTAGCTGCTCGAATGTATAAATATTTGAAAAAATTGTTTGGTGATTTAATTGAGGATGTTTATTTTTGGAGTGATTCCGAAATCGCCATTACTTGGATTAAAGGTTCGCCAAATAATTGGAAACCATTTATCGCCAATCGTGTTACAGAAATACAGAGTATATGCAACAAAAAATTGTGGAACCACTGCGAAGGAAAACAAAATCCTTCCGATTTACTAACTCGAGGAATTAGTGCTCAGTCACTAATTAAGAATGATCTGTGGTGGCATGGGCCACACTGGTTACGTTTTCCTACTGAAAGTTTTCCGCAACAAAAGAAATTACAACCAAATTCAGAATCGTTGGAGTTAAGAAAAAGTATTATTTTGACTGCACCTGTAATTAACAATGAATCCCCAATTTTGCATATAGAAAAATTCAGTTCTTTAGGAAAATTACTTCGAATTACTGCCTATGTATTTAGATTTATTGGGAGGCTTCGGAAAAGGTCTACAGGGAATGGACCTTTAAGTGCTTTTGAGATTAAAGCAGCTGAACATTATTGGGTAAAAATTACGCAACGAGAATCGTATCAAGCGGAAATAATTAAGTTATCAAATAAAAAATCAATTCTCGATTCTTCCATCTACTCCCTTAATCCAAGGCTTGATGAGGAGGGAATTCTTCGGTTGAAAGGTCGCATTCAATTTGCAGACTGTCACGAGAATTAATAACATCCTATTCTATTACCCTCAAAATGCAAGTTTACCGAGTTGATCATCATGGACTCGCATGAAAGGGTATTCCATGCTGGAGTTAATTCGACACTAACTCAGATCAGAGACAAATATTGGATCATTAAGGGAAGACAGCGTGTTAAGACTATCATCAGCAAATGTGTGATATGCAAACGATATAGTGCTCGTCCTGGGGTACAGGATATCGCTCCACTTCCTCCAGACAGAATCCAAGAGGCGCCTTCATTTGCTGCGACCGGGTTGGACTTCGCCGTTCCATTTTTTATGAAAGACAGGCAAGGTAAAGTTTACATGCTGTTGTTAACATGTGCGGTCACTCGTGCCTTACATATAGAGATAGTAACTGATCTCAGCACTGAAAGTTTTTTGCTAGCTTTCCGAAGATTTTTAGCTCGCCGAGGACTGTGTACCACCGTGTACTCCGATAATGCCAAGACTTTAAAAGAGCTGATAAAGAACTAAAACATATTTTTAAAACTTTGAGTGACTCATCTGTGAAAGAATTATTTTCTGCTACAGGCATAAATTGGAAATTTATTACTGAGAGGGGTCCATGGTGGGGAGGGTTTTGGGAGCGTATGGTACGAACCATAAAATCCAGCTTATGCAAAATTATTGGTCGAGCATCCCTTACTGTGAAAGAGCTTGAAATCCAGGCAATGATTAATTGTAGACCAATTACCTACGTGTTTACCGATCCCAATGAACCTTCTACACTAACGCCCTCTCAATTTTGGTTGGTAGACGATTACTATCTCTGCCCTGCTAATCAATTAACATCCCAGAAATCTCTGGACAATAGGGCAAATTTTGGAATTAATGCCAGGCAGAGATGGTGAAATAAGATCTTGCATAATTAAAACATCTACTGGTACCTTAAAAAGGCCTATACAATTGTTATATAATATGGAACTTAACTAATGTTTGTATTTTGTATTTTTAGGTTTGATTCTCCTGACCTTGCTGATAGGTATCGTTTAATGTTTTGTAAAATTTTATGTGCTTATAATTATGTATGCATGTTTGTTATATTTAACCATTTCTCCAGGATTATTGTCGAAATATTAATTGTATATTCTAGAATATATTATTGAAAGATGAACTCTCCACCGAGTTCAGGTGGGGAGTGTTGTGTAATTTGAAGAAAAAGGCTAGAGGGCGCTGTTGCTCGCTTAGTTGTAAGAGAATAAAGTTTGTTCATGTTGAAGGCGGCGGCCTAAGAATACGCTCTGTATATAGTAATTAAAATATTGTTTAAAATGTAAAAGTGTTAAAATTAGTAAACCCACTGAACCACCATCATCTGATTTGGAGATGCACAAAATTATTATACCTGGAGTGCTATGAGCGCGAAGGAGATGCTTTTTTACGCCGTATCATTACGCTGGATGAGACTTGGGCCCGATCGTACCAGCCAGAACTGAAACGCCAATCAAACGAATGGCGTCATCACGGGTCACCACGACGTTCGAAATTTCGTCAGAACCCCAGCAATGTGAAAGTTATGGTGATTCTCGTGTACGACTGTGATGGTGTCATCCTAATGCATACCGTTCCCCCACAGCAGACCATCACTGCGCAGTATTACTGCTCATTTTTGGAGCACAATCTGCGACCAGCTTTGAGAAAAAAACGGCGACTCTTTCTGCAGAACGCTCCTCTCATTTTGCATGACAATGCTCGGCCGCATGCAGCGCAAGCTGTGACTGATTTGATCAAGCCATGGGGGCTGGGAAGTGCTTTACCACCCACCATACTCCCCAGATCTAAGCCCTTGTGACTATGACTTAATTCCTAAGATGAAGGAACCACTTCGTGGCACTCGCTCCCAAACTGTTCCTGAGATTCTTGCGGCAGTAAACCGGTCCATCCAAACTATCAACAAAACAGGCGCTGCTACAGGTATTCTGCGACTTCCACATCGTTGGAAATGGGTTGTACACAATACTGGCGACTATATTGAAGGACTGTAAAACATGATGACATAAATCACTTTTGTATTCCTTGTAAATAAATAGTTGCCACTATTAAAGTTCCAACCCTCGTATATATCCACTTTGTTACCCGGCTCAGTGATCTCAGTTTCTTTACTCTTATATGTTTGTAAATTGTACATTTTTTTGCTTTAAAAATGATTGTATTATGTTGTTTTTATCTTCCGGTTAAGGTTTTTATGCCTTTAGTAAATCTGTATGCAATATTTTTAGAATTATCAACAATTTTAAAGTTGTCTAAGTGCCGCTAAGCCTTTTTTTTTATGGCGGCCATTGATGTTTACATTTGAAACAGGAGACTAGTGAATTTGTTGTCAATCTAGAGAAACTTAGATTCGCAACAACAAAGATAACGCATTCATTTATTATTGCCAATTAAATCATGCTTAATTCTTTCTGGAATTTTTTCGAGGAAATAAGTGTTTAAGATTTACTTCGTAACTTTTAATAGAGATATTTTGAGTTTTTATGTATTTTTGCCTTCTCGCGAAGTGAGAACTGAATTAATTAAATGAGAAATACTCAATCGTCTGTGAAAAACTGTTTCTTTTTTGTTTTGTTTGCTTAATTTCTTTTATACATCATTCTAGCTTTATTATAGTATTTGAATAGAACATGTGGCAACGATTAGATAATTCTATTCTTTAAATGATATAAATTTTGTGCATTATGAGTTATAATATGAACGAAATATATAAGTTAACTGTTATATAATTATTGGTTTATATGACAGTTAACTTAGTTTCCGTTATATAATTATTATATATGTTAACTGTTATATAATTATTAATACTGTTAAATGAATCTAGCGCCAGAGTGTCGCTATGGTAAACAAATACTAGAGAGAATTTTAAAGAATGCATTTATTCTATTGTGGTTTATGCGCTTTCGGCGAAGTAGATTTAATTCAATCCAATAAGTTTAAATGAAATGCAAGAAAAAATGTGTATAATTTAATATTCCGTACAAGGAAGTCATGTGGTGTACACATCAGATTTTTTCAATTGTAGACGTGCGGAAAAATACTCATCGTTCATGCTTTCAAATAATTTTAACAAAGTGCGTACACCACATTTGGCGTTATTATCATTTATAACAAATATGCCAGATTTTAAAACGCGTCAGTATGTAAATTCACATATATCCTAGGGAATTTTGAATAAAAACTCGTAATTTTTTGCTGGTATGCTTAGAAATACATCTGCTTTAAGGTGATGGTAAAAATTTTATAGGTTATAATTAAATTTTTTTTTGAAAAATTTATAAACATTATTTTAAAATATAAATTTTAAAAATAAATCATAAGAAACGGGTGAATTTTATTTGGGATGAACCCAAATTTAAAAATGTGAAAGGAAGAATCAAATAAATTTAGTAAAAGAAGAGATAGATAATTATATACAACATTCAATTAACATGCAGGAGCTAAAATTTTGAGAGCTAATTTTTTAAAAACTACTCGTGCGAATTTAACAAAACTCGGCAGTTTGGCATAATTTGAGTCATAGAGTCGAAGTATGGAAAACAAGTAATACGTTATTTCAGAAAAAGGTCTGATTTTGTGTCAAAATACGTATATTAGATCAATGCTACATGGAAATCTAATACATATCATTAAGTTGCGATTTCGAGACATGAAAAACACAAGTTGAATTTCGTCAATCGGCCCAGTAGATCGGGAGATATAGAACTGTTCCATTTTCTTGGGGGCAGTGTACTTCCTGTATACTTTCAAGTATTTAGACGTATGCTTCCATATATACAAATAATGTTTATGAAAATAACAATAACACAAGTAATTTATACAAATAATTTTATGAAAATAATTTCAGCACTGGAGGTGTATGGTTTCTGCAAGGATTAAAAAAAAAAAAAAAAAAAAAAATAGTCGTTTTATATGGTCTTGTAGACGGGGGAGGAACCAATTAATAAAATGTGTATTATGCTTTAATAAGCAAATACAAAAATTTCCTGTAAATGATATTCAAATTGTTTTGAAAGGATTTCCTTTTACTAATTTTGACATGCTAAATAAAACTATAGCAGGTACCGTTGTTGTTAGCTTTAATTTGATTATCCGTGGTAGTGCGCTTCAAAGGATTGATGTAGCTACGGAATGCAATTGATGTCTTTAATTATAATTTATGTTATAAATAGTACAAATATAATGAATATTATTATCTATTCTCATTTATTGTCTAATTTTACTGAAAACAGCTTTAAACCATGTTAAATATTTATTGATTATATTCGGAGCGAACCTCTCCGCAATTTTCATCCATTAGGAAGTGAAATGAACTGGGGACTGAAATAAACCAGACAGAAGTACAGTCACTAGCGAACGGAAGCAGAAATGAGTACTGTTTACCGTATTGTAATTAATCTCTATCTATCATTTAAATTCCTTTGTAAATAGAAATAAAATATGTTGTTCTGTTAAGAACGCTTCCTGTTATTGCCTGAATGAGTGCCTTCTGTTGTTCGAGTATCTACGAAGTGTCCTTTATTAGCGGCCCATCATAAATAAAAGTAAAGAAAAGTTTTATCTTTCGATATTGTTACTGATTTTCTAAAATTTAATTGGCGCCTCCATGTGGGTGCTTGGGAGATTTATTTATTACATTATTATATGATTGTATGATCATTTATTAACTCTAATAAAGGAGGGTCTAAAGAAATAACGTACTCCTTTACGATGTGTCTTAAAGGAGTACGTTAAGAATATTTAATAAATTGTAAGTTTTTTTTTTTGGAAAACAAGATGTGATATAGAAAAAATCGAAATCCTGATGACGCAATTAGGAGAAAAATGGTAGAAAAAGAAATTATAAATTTGTCTGATGACTCCAAATGTCAAAGTGATTTTGATAGAGAAAACTAGAGAAGTACAATATACTGTAAAAAATATTTATGGATAAGAGTTAAGGTATGAAAAATAATGGGCAGTATTTATTCGGGAAATAGCAGTATTCTTAATGCCTCAAATGAAGCTTAAATTGCTTAACATTGAATTAAAAAATTCAGTGATGATGTTAAGGAATGACTGGGTTTCTGGGGTCAATTTAAGAAAATTACTATGATCCAGATATTCCACCTGAAGATACAATGCAATATTTATTTCAACACACTGTTGAAGGGTCGCAAGCAAGAGATATCGTTAATTCTTTCCCTCCCATTCGTCAAGTAACTGAATGTCTTAAAGCTCGAATCGGTAAATACACTGCCCTCCAAAAGTTAAAGAACAGCAATTTTTTTTTTTTTTTTTTTTTTTTTTGTGTGTGTGTGTGTGTGTGTGTGTGTGTGTGTGTGTGTGGCTAATTTGAAAATGAAGCAACATAGAAACAAGAAATTTACAGGACATGTGTATAATCAACCACCATAATTTCTAGAATAATTAAGAAAAATAAAAATTTTATTGTTTATATTAATCGTTACCAATTTGTTAACCATGCGACAAGCAAATAAACTTTTTATTGACTACTCTTTTTTGGGGAACCAAAGGGTTGAGAGTGGTGCATCTAACACTTCGTACTACGTATTTATGCGAAGCGGCATTATCAACATTAATATTTATAAAATCAAAAAATCGGTCAACTGTGCAAAATGTTGGAGAAACTCTACGTCCTGCAGTATCAAATATTTACCTAGATTTAAAGCTTCGTGTAAAATTAAAAAAGTGCAGGCAATTTATTAGCAACAAGCACTCTTTGTCTGTAAGAGTCGTGTATATATATGAAATGTAATTTCTCATACATTATTTGTTTTGTGCAGCCGGGGCAACAGGAATGAGACAAATTTTGGAATATAAAGTGGTAGGTTTATTTGAGCATCCATCTCACAAGCGTTGTTTTTTGTACCTTGAGCAGAAGCCCTATTTATACATATGTGTGCGTCACGAGGCTCATCCAATCAGCGATATTAATTGAAATCACGAGGTGACGCTATCTTCTCATCAGGAGCGTTCTTAAGGACTTAAGGATGTAATATGACAGATTTATGAGTTTGGCGATTTGGCGGGCGCCAACAGGTTAATATATTTTATACTAAAGAAAGGATTTCGCCAAAATTTAGGAACAGGGATGCAATTTAGGTAGAGAATCGCCAACACATTATTAAGCAATATTATTAGAATTTAATATAATCAATTGATTTAAAAATATCATTACATATATATATAGGACTCTTAGAATCCAAAGTAAATTTTGACTCCCAAATTTTTTTTCGAATAAATTTTATATATAATATTTTTTCGAATATATATATATATATATATATATAAAGGCACTAGCAAATATATATATATATATATACCTTTCTGCCCAGGATAACGGTAAATCATTTATTGCATAACTGATCCCATAAATGCTAAAACGGGAAATTCTTATTCATCCACCTCAGAGCCCAGATATTGTGCCCTCTAACTATAATCTATTTATGCCACTGCACCATTTTCTTTTTTGAGAAAACGTTCACACATTAAGCAGGAGGTTTGAAATGTAACAAAGAACGTCTAATGGCAAAACTGAAAGAATTTTTAACAAGAGATTGAAAAGTTGCCCGAAAGACGGGCAGAAATCATAATAAATGATGGATACTAATCAGTAGCTAAATTTATGAAATACTTTTTTACCCCAACCGAATTGTCTGTCTCAAATCCTGCATTAGCCTCCGATCGTTTATTTAAAGCAGATATATGGCAGTTTATTTTCCATGTCATAACATAATTTGTACATTTTTGATACCATCGACTAGACTTGAAACGTTATATCACAGAAACAGCACAAACAGTTTCGTTCGATTAAAGGCACTAGCAAATGCCAAACATCAGAGACAAAAGGATAAATTTCTACTTATTTCTCTATTCCATTCCTTCTCAAATATTTGTTTATCAGCTGCGAAATTTCACAGTAACCTATTAATGACCATTTGCCTTCATTTCCTACTTCCTGTTTTTATCCTAATATTTTCACACATTTTGTAGATATACGTTTCCCTTTCCGATACGGAAATCTCAGATCTGTAGATCTGTGATCAAGAATACAAGTTTCACTTAAGAAAATACTGTTTCTGAGCTCGAAAGTAACATTTTTTACAACTATTTGTTTGGTTGCTTGATTAGAGCAAAGAACATAAGGATTATCTGCCGATGAGGAGAGACCTTTGTGGAGATACTTATATTATATTTCATATAACACATGAGAAAAATATAGAAAAATATAAAAAAGCAGTATAGCGAGACCATTCGCCGGAAGTTTTATTTTCGAATTCATGCCTTTGTAGTCCACAGTTATTTCTGTCAGTTATTTTATGTCCAATCACACCAAACAATGGATGGCAAAGTTTAATATTTTTATGGCATTATTTTATTTACTTTCTGTGTATTCTTTCTTATGAATTCATCTGAGAGGCATTTTTTGCTTCTATAACTAAAATTCATATTTAATAATTTCAAAGCAAGTTTGATTTTTTAATTATTAGCACACAGATTAATTAGGATTAATTGCAGAAACAGCATTCATTAAGAAATTATGAGTAAGGAGTATCAATTGGCCATTAACTACAGGACTATTCTCTTTTTTGAGGATTTAAAAAAAAAAAAAAAAAAAAAAAAAAAAACTTTTTTTTATACAGAATTTTGACAAGTATAAAATGTACTTCTTGGCTGTAGATCTTCTAGTGTTGATCCAATAAAATGGAAAAAGAACACGGACAATCAACAGAAAATTTTTATACCTCAAATCACTTCAGCAAATTCAAATATTTTTAACGGCCTGCAGGAGCTGAGTGAATAAGATTATTAAAAATTGGTAGTTCACCCTGAGTTCGTTTCCCGTGACTGGGCTGGTTGTTTGGGATTTTTCTAGTGTAGAACATGAATACGAGACAATTTACTTTAAAAAGTTCTCTACAAAAGAACACCTTCTAAGGCAAATAATCTTGAAATGTTTTGCCATAATGAGTACCACATAATGATAAAAAGCAAATGATTATTGTACACGGTGTACGGTTACTATTATTTTACATTAACCAGTTATTTATAATTTCAGCTTTTACTATCGCTTCTTCTTTTCCGTTTTCTGGCCAGAAATGTAAATCAGTAAGAGAGTATTTAAGCTGAGGATTTTGATTTTTTTATTGTTTTTGTGTTTTTGCCTTTTTGGCCACATTACTAGGTTTCGCCAACTCTGATAAGATTGTAAATCTTCGGCTTTGCGTTATCGCTGCTGACATTTAATTGCTACGCCGGTTGAAGTTTTGAAGCCAACTTCGATTTAAATTTACTTGTATAGTCTTTGACTACTAACCTATATTTTAAATTAAATTTGATGTTAATTTATGTTACATCGCTATAAGTGGTGGCTGACGTTGAGCATGAGACTTGCATTTTATGTTCATTCTGATTTAATAAAAAGGTTATTTCAAATTCAAGTCTCTGTAGTTATTTAACTTCAGACCAAGCGATAGTGCGCTCCAATTCTGTTAGGAGTATGGAACTAGTTTATGCTAACAAAGCAAGTCAGTCTGTATGAAGGTGCAAACGTACGTCGAAGCATGAATGAATTCTTCTGCAGATTTTGTAATATACACTCGTGCTAAAAAATAAACAACCAACGCTAAAGGAAAAGGTAAGGATGTACATAAAAAGCGGAAAAACATAGAGTTTGCATATGAGGTTGCATTGCCGAATGCAAATAGGCAACCAAATTTAGCATAAAACGGAATCCCGCAGTCACAATGCCATCAACGCAATGCCTTAAAAAGAGGCATGCCAGACCTATGCGTCAATTTGCAAGCAATAATAGTTCCATGCAATCTTAGATAGCCAAAGTGGAAAGCATGAGCCGAAGACACCTTTTGCACGACGAATCGCATTGGATGATTTTCGGGACATTGCAAACTGGTGCAAGACAATCCGCCATTGAAAGATCATAGTGTCATCAATGGGCTGTGGAATCGTTACCAAAGGGATCAAGACCCCTGTAGAAGATGTGGATCTGGACGTCGGAGGTTATACCACTGCGGCAGACGGTCTCTTCCTGTTGCTATATGAAACGCGCCGTAGAGATATAAGAGCACGACAGCTGTCGTCGCATCTCTCTGCTGCTGCAAGATGTCCCATATTACGTCAAACTGTGTTGCATCGACTACATGAAAGTGGACTGTACGCCCAACGACCTGCGGTTTGGGTTCCTTTGTCCGCATAGCATGTTAGAGCGCGGTTGAATTAGGCCCGTGAACATTGCTTTTGGACACTAGAATAATGGAGTTACGTGCTCTTTACGGATAAATCTTGATTTCATCCAGAACGATTCTCGAAGAGTAATGATATGGCGAGAGCCAGGGACACGCTATCGGGCGCCAAACATCGTCGAAAGAGACCCTTATTGAGGAGGAAGCTAACTTGTATGGATTGGGATTGCAACAGACGGCCGCACCGACCTTTGCTTGATTCTTGGTGGCTCCATCACAGCCATCCGATATCGCGATAAATTTCTGCACCCTCTTGTGCGTCCTCTTATCGTTGCATTGCGTACCTAAGCGATATTTACGGACGATATTGACTACCGGAATAGAGCTCGAGTGGTTCGGAGTTATCTGAAGAGTGAAACCATTCAACACTTGGCGCTGCCTGCTAAATCACCGGAGCTGAATCCCATAGAGTATTGTAGGTATAAGTGGGATATGTTAGAAAAGCCTACACCTTGTCGTTTGGTTTGGTTTAGTATTTTCGGTGAAGTAGCTTTGTTCTCTTAATTTTGAACACTATTGTATTTATGCTGGGGAATTAATGTTTTAATATTTACCTTAAGATTCTAAATATAGTTACTGCATACTTTCGTACTTAATTATATCGTGCAAAATTCGAAGCAGATACTTGAATATTATGAAGAATGAAGTGAATAAACATTTAAAAATTAAAATGAGAAAAGTATGTTGAGCAATATTCGGATTTGATAAATAGCGTCAAATAAATAAAAATGTTCTCAAAAGGTAACAACAACCTTTGCATTTTAAATACTGGTACTTCCAATTGCAAAATTTCAGAAAATAGGGTGAATGATTTAATAAAAACAGTTCTGCCAGGGGGGGTAGGCATAAATAATTTCAAATTGTAGTTACATTTATACCATACTCCCAAATGTTTTCCGAATACGATTGAGTTCAGTAAATAATTCATAATATATTGTATATTAGTGAGTATTCGTAAAAGTTTTGGAAATTGTAGAGGCTGTTAAACAAAACATTCGGTTATTTCGTTTGGAACAGCAAAAAATATACTCAATAAAGACGATACCTATCGATTTATCAGATAACACGAATCTGCTACAAATAAGAAAGGGAACTTTCGCATTATTGTCATAGCAACGACAAAGAAACGCGACTAGGAAGTAGTAGCTTACCTAATTCTCCGCACCTCGACAATGGTCCATTTTTGGAGGGGACCGATAACTTGTTTCAGGATTCTCCACTGAGACAGGTTTGTAAAATATGCTGTTACTATTAGACAGATTATTTAAGACGAGAAAATGGCAGTAAAAAAAATAATAATTCTAATAAATAAGCAAACTTATTTGCATTGTTTATAAAATTTAAATGAATGTACTAATAACTTTCTTGGCTTTCTTTATGAATCTAATGAGTATAGTGCCATCAAAAGTTTTTCCCATCTATTTTAGTTTTATCTAAGATTATAAAATTTTGATTTTAATTATAGAAATATGGATGTGCCATCGAATATTTGCATCACTAACTCCCTACCCAACGCTGAAACTGTTCAATTAAATATTTGAAGAATATCAGAAATCGTAAGCTCTGTTACAGCAACAAAACGAACATATCACACATCGGCTATTATTGATCACGAAATTAAGCTTTGAATTCCACCATAATATAGAGAAACACAATACTTTTCTCGTTTTTCTTAAGATGTGGAAAGCGTGCTTAGAAGAACGTTAAGCATGATGTAAATATTTAGTTATATTATTATTAGTTAATATCTTGTTCTTTAATGAAGATTTCGGGAATTTTTCTCTTATGAATTAAACGAAAAATCAGTGTCAAATTTAAATCAATAAATCGAGATTTTGATTATCATTAGTAAGCCCCAAAAGAGTTTCTGATAGTCCCTAGAATTAAAAAAAAATATACTATCATTGAAGTCTCTGGAAATAATGGTTTGGTTTATTAGATCATGGCAAAGCACTCGAGGGCTATCTGCCTTAAGGGAGGGATGCCTTCGTGGAGGACTTTTTAAGGGAAACTGGCTCGTATACACGTCACACATGGGGAAAACCACGAAAACACCCAATGCAGCCAGCCCGTTCACGGGATTCGAACCTCGGACCGAACTACCAGTGTTCAGCGACGTTACCGCTCGGCTGGAAATAATGAAACGGAGAGATCGGAAAAACGGTTCAGTGTAAATATTAGTAAGTGTACTGGTTTATTTGATTAATATGATAGCATAAACATTACAAACATATAATTACTAACTAAATATTACGAACATAAATTATTAATAAATATTGAGAACATAAATATTAGTTAATCGAGTTTTCGCTTATTTATTATAACATCTGTTTAGGCCACATTATCAAAACTAGATGGCAACCACAAGCAGATGCTAATTAACTCGAGTTATATCGCGAGAGTAGAAAAAGATCGTTTGTTGCTGTGGTGATTTTCTTTTAGTTTCTGCTGTTCTTTCATTATTCGATAAATATGTTTTCGTGAATGCAGTCCGCTTGAAATTTGACTTTATTACATATGCTCTACATTATTTAGCAACTGTATAGTTTGTTAAATTTTCTGTATAGATTGCTTTTCACTACCCATTCTAAAATCTTGGGAGCTCTCGTAGGTTTCAAAATTTCAACTTTTTACTTGCAGTATACCGACGAAATTATTTTATAAAATTACAATTAAAAAAAAGTATAATTCGGTGAAGGATATTTTTAAATTATTAAACTGTGAGATTAATCTCATCCATATTTACATAGAGGAAATGTTAACTTATGTCCTGAATCCTTGCTGTTAAATA
Organism: Stegodyphus dumicola; assembly: GCF_044657685.1. NCBI lineage: Eukaryota > Metazoa > Arthropoda > Arachnida > Araneae > Eresidae > Stegodyphus > Stegodyphus dumicola. The sequence continues at coordinate 89,506,144 of NC_140769.1, forward strand.
TATTTCTTTATTGAATTTATGGGGCTTATTTAAGAAGTCATCAAACACTCGTTAGATTGGTTCAACGAGTAATTCCTATCGTGACAGTTATTCATTCCAGACGAGGAATCATGTTGGGCTTAACAGAGCTCTTCTAGATTTCGATGCCAACAAATGAATTGCAATTCCAAAAAGAGTTTCAGTTCTCAAGAAAAATGCGGCAGCATGTATATTGCTGCTGACATCACAGAAAGTGTAAATGGTACGGAACTTTTTATTCTCTTTGCTAGAATGTATCCGTCGTAGCATGGAGAGGTCTTATAAGAGAAAACGGCTCAGAAAATTTTTTTTCGTGGTCTCATCGACATCAGTATCCCAAGAAATTCTGTTTTCCATACAAGTTAGGCTAGAGTACACTTGACCGTAATTCACAAGTTCAACAGCATAAAACACCTTGTGGATTACCCTGAGAGTTGTTCTCTTCGTTATTCTATTCATTTTGAAATCGTCCAACCAATTTAGATTCAAAGTTAAATTCTCTTTGATATTTCAGTAACAGGCGCAATACGGATGAAAAAGTTTCTTGAGTTATCTCCAGTGCAACAACGTTATCTATATAGAAGTTATGTGGAATTTTAGCTAACATCTCCAGATCATAATGAAAATCTTCCATGTAATTTTGTAGATGGAATTCTAAAACAGCTGCTATTAAAAAAGAACTACTCTTGACCCCAAACACTACTTTAATATGACGAAATATCTTCGATTTATTTTCTTCCTCTTCGTTTCTCCCCCCTCCCCCAAAAAAAGGTCGAAGCCGGTCTCTGTCTTGAGCCTTTAGACCAGTGTTTCCCAACCTTTTTTGTGCTATGCCCCACCCAATCCTCTCTAAAATTTTTACGCTCCCCTAGCTATACATAATTTTTAATATTTAAAAATTGAAATATTCACGAAAGAAACGTGAATGATAGCTTTTAGGAAGAAATGAGTACGAAATTTTGTGAGCAAGCACAGTAAGTGAACTTTAAAAAGGTGGAGAACTAAAATTCAAGAAAAAACTCATTTTAGTGAAAGTTTTTCATTTTAAGTATTAATAATTTTTATTATTTAAATTGAGTTCCTTGCGCTTGATACTCGCTGCAAATAAATTTTATGTCAGGTTCCAATTTAGATAACTTGAGTCTCAAGTCTCCCGGTTTCATTATATCCAACCGATTTCTTTTCTAGTTTTTTTTTTTTTTTTTTTTTTTTTTTTTTTTTTTTTTTAGCAGCAAATCATTTATGGCACTAAATCTGCATTCAGAAAAATATGAAGATGGTAACAATAGTTCTGTTGCAAATTTTGTTGCATTTGGATATCTGATTCTGGTTTCCTCACAAAGCTATGTCATCGCTCCTTTAATATTAAATAACGTTTTAATTGACTCATCATTTTGCATTTCTGCGAGTTCTTCTTCTTACTGCGTATTTAAAATATCAGCCAAATCCACTAGCATTGGCTGCATCATCCAATTTGGAAAATCAATTTGTTTTAAGTTACAAAATCTTTTAAATCAGCTGATAAAATTTTCATATGATTGACAATAACAAGTATAGCGGTAGTCACGTAACATTTTGGGAGCCAATGAGACTTTTCAAAATTTCTGTGGTATATGCCTGACATAATTCAACAAAGATAATGAAACCGAATATTTTCCTTTTGCATCGACATAAGTTTTATTTGCTCCTTGAAGTTGTTTATTTAATATATTTAATTTTTGAAAGATATCGGCTAAATAACTCACAATTGCCTTGTTATCATCCGTTAACGGATTTTTCATTTTAGGTTTGTTGCTTAAAAAATAACTAAGAGTATCAAATAGTTCCATAAATCTTTCCAAGCAGTTCCTTTTCGATAGCCTTCTTACTTCAGTGTGAAGTACAAGTCTCGTATAGTCTTCATTTTGTTCTCCATAAAATAACTTGAAAAGACGTTCACATTTGGCCCTAGCTTTAATAGCATTGATACACTTTATAACTGAATTTAGCACTTCATTTAGAACAGGCGAATTGTTTTTAGCTACCAGGTTTTCTCTATGAATAACACAATGCACAAGAAGCATTTCTGGATTCTCATCTTTTATCAATTTTAAGCAATCCTTTTTCTTATTCCCTGCTTTATTTTATTTTTCAACCATCATATTAGGAGCACCATGTGCAGTACAAGATGTATTAAATTTTTTATTAGTATATTTTTTATATCTAAGTAATTTTTTAGCTTACTATAAATATCTTTGGAGGTAGTGGTGCTTATTAATGATTTACAGAACATTTCTTCGGCAAAATCCTCTTTATGAATATATCTTACATAAGTTACAAGTACGGCCTCACTGTCTCTTACAGTTGGTTCATCCATTTGCACCGAAAATTTTCTTGTTTTCAGCTTTCCAACAAGTTGTATTTCAATATCCTCACTCATTTCAAACATTATTGTTATTTAGTGGCATAGCTTTAACGTCTTTGTCATCTTTTTCTAGAACAGTTTTAAATGCTGATATTGATGGTTTGATTAAATTCTTCCCTATAGTATGTCTTTTCCCAGATTAAGCGATGAGTAATGAAAGTTGATAAATAGCCTCCAGAGCACGATTAACAGTTGCATTAGGAGCAGTAAATAGACACTTTAATATTACTCTATTTTCAAAAATTTTCCTTAAATTGTGAAATTAATTCGAATCTGAATTAATATCAGCATTATGTTTTGCCTTCAAATGTGCCTTCAAAAGTATACATCACTTACATTTTTCTTTATTTTGGGGAATAAAAAATTAAATTTCGAAAAATTTTGACTTTATGAAACATATTTAGAACGTCCTTTGTCGCCTTAAACCCTGGATGAGTCCATTTTCGAATTGCCCCCCTTAACAGTCGCATTGTCCCCTTGTGGGGCGTGGGCCACACGTTAGGAAACACGACTTTAGACTGATTTGTAAAAACGCCTCCTTAATATCTGCTTTAGTAGCGTACCTGCCTTCTCGAAACTCAGGAGAAGAAATTAGTTCTATCAAATTTTGACTGCACTCCAAATACCGATTACCGGTCGAATTGGCGTTGAGCTATGTTCTTCAATCACCGGTCTTTGCGGCAATCAGTATCCGTAGTCAATAGCTACATTTTTTTTTTATATCTTCTTCTATTACTCCTAAATTACACCAGTCGTTAAAAATTTTGTCGTATGAGGAAAACAAATTTTGTGATTAAGTTCCTGAGTGGTAGATTTTAAACGCTTCAAAGCTAAATCCTTACTGAAGAGTATTTGTAAATGATTTTCGTCCCATGCAAATGCGACTTCATAATGCCCTCTTATTTCAGAAATCCAGAATTTTGAAACTGCATTTTTGCTTGCAATTCTCTTTTCTAGTCTTCTTTGTGGCTACGTCTCTTATTCCGATAACATTAAGTCTCCACAGTTCTGATAGAGTGGCATCGTTTACAAGCATACTTTGTCACTATCACAGCAGAAGTAGCATCTGTGTCTGGATAGGGTATCTTTTCCATAAGTCTATTCTAATAGTGTCCCAACAGCCACCAGCCCGCATGACAAATGGGCGATTTTTCCATTAAAGAGCTTATCCGCTATGTCAGCTCCTATTAAGAGATCGATTTCTAACGATTTATCTTCTAAAGGGTTAATGCGTCTGTCGTAACAGTATGATTGTCAGAAAGTTCTTTAACATAAGATTCTAGTTCCGAAATAGGAATGTCGAAACAAATTTCTTACTGCTCAAGGACTTCAAAATTTCAGTGATAATCATCATTTAGACTGTTTAAAAATATCCTGTATCTAAAATGTTTCTCGGAATGTTATTTGTCACCAAATAAATTATGAATATAATTTCCCTCCTTAAAATTTCTGGTATCGCATTTCCCTTGCTATATTTTGCTTAATAAGATCGTTGTGAGCACGAATCGATGAATGCACGAAATATTTTCCCTCTGTTTGTGTTCACATATAATATTTGTAACATTGGTCTGGTGATTTTGCAGTCAGTTAGTAGTGACCAAACTGTTAGTAAATGTTAAGCATATTATCGTTAAGTGTAAAGTAACAACTGAAACTTGAGACAGCTGTAAAAGAACCTTTATTTAAAATAAGAACAGAAGGCACACTTTGTGTTTACAAATCAACCAACCACTTGTGGAGAGATAACTTAAAATAATAGTAAGCGTAAAATTTAAATTCAAATAAACTAGTAGCCAAAGGCCACACAGAGCAGTTAACACAAATTTGGTTTAAAACTTAACCGGCGAGGATATTCACTATGGCAATTATAATGCAAGGCTGAAAACTAAAAATCTTATTTTGTTTGGCAATCTTAGTAACGTAGCCTCGAGAGGTAGAACGTGCTCAGTCTTACAATGTAAAAACCTCGTCTTAAATACACGCGAACTAATTTGCATTCTGGCCAGAAAACGGAAGGAAGAAGATCCAAGACATAAAATAACTGGTTAATTAACATAAAGGAACCTTACGACATAACGTAAGAGGACCTCATGCGTACATGTTTTATTACTTAATGCTGCATCACTAAACACATTCTGTTTCACTTCTGAAGTATTTTCTTTGTGATGTTTATGTTTCTTTTCCCCTTTTTTATTAAATAAATGTACAATGCTACCTCAAACATTTGTAGTCTCGAGCCCTATGCTCTATTTTATAACAGAAAAAACTAGCACGATTTCTGCCATAGTAATTTTGTTTTATCATCTTATGTTATTTTTAAAGCAGTTTTACAAGCTCGTGAATTAAATCTCTTCCCGGGGAAAAAAAAAAAAAAAAAAAAAAAAAAAACGAAAGCTTTCAGATTATGCATTACGCCCAAAGGGGCGTTTTTTTAACGTTTTGTGTGTTACCTTTATTTATTAAATATCATGTTCTTCGCACGTAAACCATAAGTGTTGCTATGAAATCGTTGAGTTTCTTAGATCAAAAATTCGGAGGATTACGTTATTCAAAATTTGACGGCTCTAGGTACCGTTGTTTTATAGCAATGTGAGAAACATACATACGTTTACGCAGATTCTTCGTTATTTAATTTCTTTAAATATAACACAGGGCGATAATATTTGGTGGCAGCAGTTTGAAAAGTGATACGGACATTTACAGTGAATCGACGCAAAATGCCTAAACGAAATTAATAGCCCTTCTGAGCTAACTCTCCTTTGTGCTAAAAAAAAAACAAATTTGGCTGATATAACTTTTCAAATTGCCTTCAGATGTTTTTACTAAAACTAATCGAAGCTTTCCTTCTGATCCCTTTATTACCTCTTATGTACGACGTAGCATCCATTTATATCGTGGTTAATTATTATCCTTCAATAAAATCATACTGTTTGTTGTAACATTATCCTTTGAAAATTTCCGCTTGTATCTTAATTTCAAGTGATTTAAATAACCGCGGGACCATTATGTTTAATTTAATAAGGCCATACAAAGGCATTAGAAATATACTATTTCTCATAGGTTATACGTGATTTCATACGCGATTTATTGCATTGCTTGCAATCTGAACCAGCTTGCACGGCGTTCATGACTTTATTTTCTATGAATAAACTAAGAATATTTTTATCTCAAATGAAGCCACCGAATGTAGTAAGTGCAATCTGAAATCTTCTGTTTGAAACTGACTGTTTATAACGCCTATTATCTCTAGTACATATCCTAAAAACATTTTGCCCTTTTTGATCGTGACTGAAAATAAAGAACTAACGCTTCCCACTGTTCAGTATTAATTTTTAACAAAAAAACTGTAGGGTAGAACTCTGGGATAACTTTAAAATTCTTTTACATTTGTAGTATTTTGTACAAGCATCTGAAATATTACAAATTACGCTCAGTATTGATAGAGTATACAATTAAAAAAACTGTAAACTGTTATTAAATGCATTACTTCAGCTTCCGGTTTGAAATTGTGACATTAAAAATAAGCCACTTCTTAAAGAAGTACGCAATTTCTTTAAACCCTCCATTACTAGAGTTCATAAATCATCATATAATAGTGCAATAAATGAAGTCCCTCAAACGCCTACCTGGGAGCGCCAATAAAATTTTAGAAGATCAGTTAATATTACTGAAATGTGAAGTTCTTTATTCTTCTTTATGGTAGGCCGCTAACGGGGCGATCTTTGTAGACAGAAGCCATTCATTCAGAAAAACAGAAAGCGTTCGTTTAGGAAACAATAGGAAGTGTTTCTAAGAGAAAATTTTTTATTACTATTTAAATTGATAGAAGGAGATTAATTACAAATATGGTAAGCGGTGCTCATTTCTGATTCCGTTCGCTAGTGACTGTATTGTCAAGTTTATTTCAGTCACTAGTTGATTTCAGTTCCTAATGGATGAAAATTGCCGAGAGGCTCGCTCAACAGCGCCACTTCATAACGTCCGTTACTGAGGTCTCAAACATTAGCTTTAGCTTGCAGTACCTCTAAAGCATTTTCTACATAAAACCCAAATTTTAGGAAACAGCTTTAAATTGAATTTTTGAGATTAACCCCCTGCATTGACTGTAATATGCATGGCCTTTATCAGAGATGTTTTCTTCGAAGACATTTTCACAAAATTCAGTTCTATTCATCATTTTCTGAACATCTTTTACGTAATGACATTTGAAAGCTTTTACAATACCTTAATTATAGTTTCCTATATCAGCGATTCTCAACCGGTGGTACGCAAAGGAACAAAATATTTTTAACTATTAAATTCAAAAATCTCGTAAAGAAAAGAACAATTGATAGAAATTTCTTGTGATCGAACTCTAACTGAAGACTTCAAAAAATGACACACTTGTTAACTTTTGGCTGAACCGGGAAAAAAAAAAAAAAAAAAAGAAAAGAGGAAGAAGCATTTAAAGGCATTTTAAATAAAGCTATAAAATTTGTATTGCCTTTTTGCACAACCTGTTTGTGTGAACAAGGATTTTTTTTCCATGTTATATTTGAAATATAAACACAGACTAAAATTAACATTGAATCCTAATTTACGGCTAAGGCGAAATGAAATAAGACCAGACATAAATTCATCTCTCTTAAACAGACCCAAATTACGCACTAAATTTTAGAATTAAAGTATTATAACTTAAATTTTGATGGTTAAAATGGTAACCAATTTTTAATCTAATAGTTTTTATGTGTGCATATTTAATACAAATAGCCAATAGCTTGTGCAAATCGCAATATATATGTACGATAAAAATGTATGAATCAGAATTATAATATAACTATAAACATTAATTCTTCCTCTCTATTCTAAAATCGTAATAACTTATCTGCATTGCGTCATTCAAATTAATCATGCGATCTTACGTAACCGTTAATACCAGATGCCTCTTGACAACCAATCACCGAATTGTAAACCAAAACTTTTCTCTTCGCGTGCTTCCATCTTTCATAACTACGCACTTCAGCTTTTGCTCTCTACTGTGCTAAGATGAAATTTCGCTGGCTTGCTTTCTATCCCAACAATATCAAAAATGTAAATCTTCTGTGGAAAGGCACGACTAGAGTGCCAAGTGATTGTGGCCACAAATATCAATTGGAAATAAAAATGGAATTAAAACTGCCTCGACTGCCAAGTTCTTTAAATACTACGCAATCAAAATTCTTCTTCAATATGGATCTAAGCACGCATCTACAGTGTTCCGTCTTTTTCCTTTGTGCTTTTAATATTACATATATATATTTTAATACTTCTGTTGAGAAATTGAAAAAAAAAAAATCATTGTAAAACGTAGTGGTGGTACTAATGTTTTTCAGTTTTTAACTACTAATGTTTGTTTAACTACTAATCTACTAATGTATTAATGTTTTTCAGTTTCACGGATGTTTTAAATGGAACTTTGTCACTCTGGGGTAATTAAGCAACGTAGTACTCAAGAGATTCTTGACCCAAATTTCGCACTAAATTTTAGAATTAAAGAATTATAACTTAAATTTTGATAGTTAAAATGGTAACCAATTTTTAATCTAATAGTTTTTATGTGTGCATATTTAATACAAATAGACAATAGCTTGTGCAAATCGCAATATATATATATTTTAATATTTCTATTGAGAAATTGAAAAAAAAAATCATTGTAAAACGTCGTCGTGGTACTAATGTTTTTCAGTTTTTGTTTAGATGGTAAGCCAAAAGTCCAAAAGCTTGAGAACCGCTGCCCTATATGTTAGCAGCTGTATTTGTAGGAAGCGGAACTAATGCTTTTCAGAAAGTGATCAAAGGTGTGTGTTAGAAGAAGGGGCATGTTCAGAAAGAGATCAAAGTTATTTAATTAATAAAGTTAGTTTTTGATATTTCAATTCGGTGTTTCATTTCAAGAGCAAATTAGCAAAATTTCTCTCTGTTTTTTTATGTGTTCTTGTCACTATGATACGTTGGAAATAAATTTTTGATTTTTTTCAAACATCAATGTTTTCTGCTTCAGTAACCAGTGCTGTTTTCTAAATCAGTGCTCCGCAACCTTTTCTCACCTGCGACGCACAAAAAATCTTTCTGGAATTTCGTGGCACACCAAAGAGTTCCAAGTTATCAAGGAAGTGCCGAAAAAATTCAAATACTGACACACTTACAATGACACACACAACCACACAACAGTGAAATATATAAAAACATTTAAAATAGACATTATTAAGGAAAAAAAAATGTCATTGTGTCATCATTTAAATACATTATAAAAAATTGCAAAATGTCAAATACATGTATTTGATTGCGGCACACCTATATCCTACTCATGGCACACCAGTGTGCCGCGGCACACCGGTTGCGGAGCACTGTTCTAAATTGTTAGATCCAAATTTCACGTTAATAACATAGTAACACTTTCCTTCAATTTCTTAAACCAGCTGCTGTGTCACGTTTAAATATTAGTGTGGGTTCTGTCACACAGTCTAATTTCGTCTGTATTATAAATTTCATGTGCCGTGTATTCATTTAGCAACTTGAGTAAAACATCTTCTATCCAGTTATCAGCGGCATGATGATCTGCTTCTTTCTTCTTGTTGTGCAGTGTTAATGAATAATATTAGATGTATCTTTTCGAACTTATTATCCATCTGTCAATTGATGCAAAATTCTCTCCTAGCATTTAGGGAATTAGTGAAAAATGTTCTAGAAAGAAAAACGCTTTTTAGTTATATTGCCTGCAAGCTTTCTAGAAAAGCAGTTTCAACTCTTTCGATTTCCTGTCTCTCCCTTCGTTATTTGCATTTTTACCGTCTTGTACGAAGTAAAGAAAGCATTTTAATCGGGAAAAATTTCAGGATTCAGCGGAAGTACCCATTTTGACTGTTCTTGAATCCATTTTGATTATTTTTTTTTGGCGTGACATCAGTATGTATGGACAAAATAAAGGACTCTTTGTTCCAAAGAGGATTGTAAAATGGATATTTTCGTGTCGCCTGTATGTATACATCTAAGTATGCATCTCGCATAGCTCAAAAATGGTTAGCCTTTTTTATTGCAATCGGCAGTACCAAAAGTGTGTATATACGTATACCCATTCCCTTAGCCGGGCTTTATTTTCTCAATCCTTGGTCGTACTCATATACTTCCAGTCATAGAAGTGTTTTAAATGACGAAAATATTCATGGATGTTTTAAATGGAACTTTGTCACTCTGGGGTAATTAAGCCACGTAGTGCTCAAGAGATTCTTCGCTGCCATGTTGACATTAGTCTGAAGTGGTTAGATATGAAGGAAAAGGATCGATTCGTAGGAAGAATTTTGTCAGCGATGGACTGCGCATGCGTAGTGCAGTTCTTATTTTGGGGGAAAATAATTCGTCTGGCAACCTGTTGTGGCCAAGTTTCAATGTTTTTGAAAGATATCAAAATTATGTTTCGCTGCTATTCGTTAAGAAATGGGATCGGGAGTAATGTTAGCCAATTTATCAGCTTGAAAGTTATTAACAGCTTGTTTCGCTATATGTCCAGGTTCGGCAAGTTGTTTGCCTGTTGTGATGCTTTTGTGGGGCGTACGTAGGCGATCAGTGGGATCAGTCTGGTCTGCGATCAATGGAATGTCCTGCAACAGGTTTCGAATTTTCTGCACTAAGGATCTCTGATTCAGCTTTCCTGATAGTGCCATCAAATCATAGGTTGAGGCACTGAAAACGTGAAAATTTCGCTTGAAGTAATGGAGGTATCGAACGGCCATTTGTAGTGCCGCGAACTGAGCATAAAACACTATAAGGACAGAGAATGTAGAGAAAATCGTAATCTGCCACGGAGAATACAGAAGACGCTTACCTTTTTCAAACCAATTTTTGACCCTCAGTATAAACTGCTTCAGAGGTTGATCTATGCGGCAATGGGTCCAGGTATATCTTGCGATCTTGATTTAAGAAGGCAGAATGGCAGAGAGTTAATTGCTTTTTATGTTTGTTTGTTGTTAATTTGTGTAAATGTGATTCTGAAGGTTTTAAGTCTACCTTAGCTTTGTAATGCCGGCTGTGGTCGCTTCTCTTTCTGCTACCAGATCAAAAGACTGCAAATTGGGAAGGATTGTGCTGACGAAGTAGTGCAATACGCCATGCATACGAGTAGCCAGATGGGGACGTTGCAGCGGAATGAGATTATTTTTCATGTCCATAGTCAGTCTGTTTCTCGAAACTGAGGCACCGTAAAGTATGATGCGCTAGACAACCGCACCACACCACAGTTTAAGAAGAAGCAACTGCGCAATTCATAGATGTACTTAGCATAGTGTTTGTAAGCAAGCAATAAAGCAACAACTTTTTTGAAGTGGCAGATTTGAAGGAGCCCGGAAAGTTTGTTTTCAGTTGATTGTATCACTTTATTTTAGTTTCTGCATACATTTCACTGCCTTCCTTGGAATTATATGCTTGGATTGCATTTCAAGACAGAGCAATTCTCCTTATTGGTTTTTGAAGCATTTCCATGCAGATTAAAATAAATAAACAAAGAAAAATAAAGAAAAAATGTGGCATAGAGAATATGCACATTTCCATGTGATGTGATATTTATTTATGGATAAAATTAGTCAAATGTTAATGCAAAATATTGGAGCTGTCAAAGTGCATGATATGAATATTTTATAACCTGTAAAAAAAATTTGAAAGCTCAAATCCTGTATTACTGTTCGTTCAGCTGATATTTATTCAAAATTTTCTGAAACAACTAATAAAGTTATTTATCTTCTGTTTAAGATGCAAATAATAGAATGCTTAGCAGTTTTTTTATTTTTTTAAAAATTTTTTTTTTAAGTAGATGTCAAATTTAATGGTTACATTTAATCTGCCATATCTGATAACTGTGTGTCATTACAGTGGAGTTTCAATAACAAATTTAAGTTTAATTTCAGTCTTTTTTATGTACCTCATTTCGTCACGACTTGTTCATTCCAGAGAATTATGTAGATTTGAATGGCAAGCAGTTTAGTATAAAGTTAGAGAAAAGATTTCGTAAATGTGGGAATGTTTGGATTGACTTTGGCTGTATGCCCAACACGCTTGGCTCTTAGCAAAAAGCATTAGAATCTCATGACGTAGCTTGTTGAAATTTGAGCTAGTTTTTAATTGCCAACCTGTAGCTTGTAACTTCGCTGAGAAAGATTTTAGATTTTGTAAATACGGAGACCGTTAACCTTTTAATGTTTGTCAGTTTTTTAACCTTCTAAAAATGCCAAAAGCTGCAATAGTAAGTTTCTACTGTTTGCTTTTGCTTCTAAATGGCATCACTACTCTATGAATGCTCAATATTTTGCAGTTATGAAATTAATATACCTGTTTCAAAGGTATCATGTTTGAATATTCTTAAATTCCATTAGAGGGGAGGAAAAAATTCAAAAACCTTGAAATATATGACGCACACATGCTGAACCTTTTATATTTACTACATTTCAATCAAAAATGGTAATTAAAAGAAGATTATTTGTAGTGTTACGGTTTTTGTATTTAGTTTGCTATTTTTAGTAGAATTTGTAATTCAAATTGTTTTATTTTCCCGTATAAGAGACTTATTTGTAGAGAAAACTACGCCGGAAAATTTAAAATACAGGAGCACGCGCATTTAACATTTTAATAAATATATATCTCGTAATTGAACTCTTATGAAATCGAGAAAATACCAGAATATTCTCGTGCACGATTAAAAAGCTTATAAAAGCCGGATCAAAACATGTAAATTCAATTGTTTATTTAATTCTTGTTCTTGATTGTAGCGAATTCACGGTGAGATCAGATTAGCTTTCTCTGCTTTGAATTGAGTTCTATTAAACGTTTTAGTAGTTAAAATATAATTACTGTGTGATATTGTACGAATATCTCTGAGAAAATTTCAGCATTTTGTTTTATTTCTTAGGATAAAAATAAATTTTATTAACTTTTTTTCGACTTGTACATTCAATCCATTACGAACCCGTACGCACGTAACCCTTTTCTTTGTCAGTGGGGTTTGAATGCCAATCACAAGAGCGATGGAAGAACAGTTAAGACAGCTGATTGCAGCTTTTGCTTCATCTAAAGAGGAGATGGAAGTTGGTTAAGATTCTTTAAAGAGGAGGTGAACGCCCGCCAAGAATTCGTTAAAGAAGAGAAAGCTGTTAAAAGAGAAACAAAGGTATGTCAAGAGGAAATGAAAAGAGAAATTACTTGCCAGTTATAATAGAAAACCAGTTAGAGGCTATGGAAGGAAGAATAGATACAGTTGAAGACAAAGTTGGAGAAATTCAAGAAAGAGTTTCTGCCGTCCAACAACAAAGTGATGAAAGGGTTTCTGCTGCTATCGGCAACAACGTTGACACCTTAAAAAACTACATAGCGACAGAAGGAAGCAATTTTGAAGGTTTTAAATTTTTATCCATGCTTGCTCGTCGGTCTCTGAAGCTTTCAACATATGATTGGAAAACCTCCTGACAAGTGTATAAGATACAATTTTCCATCCTTTTGTTTTCAGCTACGTTTTATTTATTTTATTTGGATTTTGATTTCAAATTTGAATAATTAAATTTAGTTAAGAGCAGGATTTTTTTTAAAATTTTGTAAAGCTTATTTGCTTGTTGTATTCGACACTATTTGGACTGCATACCCTGTTATTAATTTAAATTAAAGAATGTCTCGTTCAACTGTGCGTGTGATAACATATGAGTTTTAATCAAGAGTTGCATCAACATCGTCAGTTATTAATAATTGTATTTTGAAAAAGAAAAATAATATTTTAAGTTTTGTGAAAAATCTTCTTTCTTTCGTGCGAGATTTTTCACAGCTTTAAAACTTTCATTTCACATTTTTTGCTTATCATCGTGTTATTACTAAAATAAGTAAGCAAACAGATGCTAAAAATAATTTGTGTTAACCAAATGACCAGCTACTCGCCACTTAATTTATTCATCGAGAATGCCCGTAGCCATCGATCATTCAGCCGACTTATCATCAATTCGTTTGATGCATTTTATCCTGGACTACCGATATTTCATCCGCGAGAAGAGGGGAAGATGGGCACACATAAACAGTGAAGTCTTGCACGGGATTCTATCCTAAACCATTATGGAATACTAGTCAACCTTCACAATCGCTAGGCCCACCAGCAGCCGAGCGGTAAAGACGCTGAACACTGGTAGTTCGGTCCGAGGTTCGAATCCCGCGAACGGGCTGGCTGCATAGGCGTTTCCCCATGGTTAATGTGTATACGAGCCAGTTTCCCTTAGAAAGTCCTCTACGAAGGCATCCCTCCCTTTAGAAAGATAACCCTCGTGTGCTTTGCCATAATTTAATAATCCAATCCAATCCAATAATCACTAGACTATCCAGGGCTACAAATAATAAATTATTACGTATATTGATTTTATGTGTTTTTCCCTCTGAGGTGCATTTCCGTCTTCCCAAAAGTCGATTGTATTATCTAATAACTTTTTTATTTTTTTTTCCAGATCTCAGTATTTTTAATTATTCCCAGTTGATTAATTGTCACCACGGCTAATACATTAAACCCCTTTTCTAGCAGTATTACTCATTCATCTAAATTCGGCAACTCCGTTTTTCTTATGCGCAGGTGTTTTGTAGTAACGAATTTTTCTCTTCCCCTCCTTTGTATTTCACCATCGTGACACCTGCACAACGCGTGCGTAAGAGTGGCTTGCTTTTAAGAAATAAAAACAGGAAATGGGATTAGAATAAGTTTTTTTTTTTTTTCTTAGCAGTTGCGATGAAGCTTTCATGCTCTCTGTCTTTTTCCTTTTTTGAAGACAACACACATACACACATATGAAATAAAATGCCGGTTTCTAGGAACGAATCAGCACAATAGAATAATGCAGTGGGGTTCTTTCTAAGGGTGTCGATCTATTGTTAGATCATGAGAGAAATTCTAGCCACCACTGAATATTCCACAACTTAAAAAGCATTGCATGGAGTACAGTAAAGATGAGTTTTGTTACTGTTTGAATTTTTATTCTCTCATTTGGAAGAGAGTGACGACATGTAGAAAGTAGAAATAAATATTTTTGACTTTTTATATTGTATACAAGCAGAGTAAAAGAAGTGCTCACCCAGTGTATACTTAGCACAGTAAAATATTAAAGCATTTATGTTGTCGAGTCGCGTAATATTGAATTTGAAATTAGAAGACCACTTCTAGGGGGGTATGGAAGGGAAAATGTTATTTGCAATGTATACAGTTAAATCCCGCTGTAGCTAACCCGGTTTATAACGTATGATATAGCAAACGAACGTTTTGATCCCGTCCAATTTTCTAAACACCTAGTGGTATTTTATACGGCTATAGCGAACTTCCAATGTATGAAAATCGGATACAACAAACTTTTAGTATCTTTGACTGAAACATTTTTCATAATTTTTTTCTAGAATTTCTGCAGTTTTTATCTAAATAACTATTATCACTTAAAAATTGTCCAGGCTTAAAATGACACTGAGTCAAAGAACTTGAATGGATTCAGGTTCTTTGATTGAGCTATGTTTGAGACTGATGCTATGGTGAAAATTTGGAAAATTTTATTATTCGAGACAAGCGAAAGTAGTAAATACACTGAGTCACAAAAGTAAGTATGCAACTCATAGCTTAAGTGAAAAAAGCTCTAGTTCTCAAATAAATATAAGAAAAATATTATTTTGGAGAGTGTTGTTTATAGCTTCTGATTCAAGTCATAAAGTAATGAAAAATAAACCAAATCATTATATTTTAAAAACTTTTAAGAGTAATTTTTTAACTACCAGTAGAAATTTAAATCACAAAAGTATATATGCACTCTGAATTTTTGACTTAAATAGGCTGAATGAAACTTCTCGAGTGATTTTTCGTATTTCAGTGATAAGTTTAGAAGTTCTGCTACAAAGCTTGTAAGTTTGAGCTCTAAGTACATCAACAATTCACCAATGGCTCCACGTGGAAAAGAATTATCAAAAGATCTAAAGGATGCAATAACAAAGCTCTATAAGGAAAACAAGTCCCAAAGACAAATCGCTAAAATCATAGGCAAAAGTCCTGCAACAGTGCAAAAAATCATTGAAAGTTGTATTTTTTAATTACTTTTCATTTTGTTATTAAGTTCTATTTTGCTGTAGTCGAAATAAATCGTTAATTTGAAAACTCTAATATTGTAGGTCTGTTTTTTTTCATAGGACATCATCACATACTCTCTGCATACTTACTTTCTTTTGACTTTGAGCTGAGCTGTACAGTTAATTCATCGGTAAGGAAATGGATATTTTTTATTCTTATAGATTTATTTTGTTTCTGTATTTAAAAGCTGGCGAAATTCTTTCTTCTGAATTGGTTAGAGGTTTCCATTCTTTAAATCTTTTGCAAGACTTAGGATCTTCTTTATTGTGCCTTTGCTTGCTTTTCAAACATACATATCTTGGGAGAAATGAATGATTTCTAATTGGACATTGGATAGGGCAGATTAGTAATGAAATTATTTTCACTTTCATATTTTCCAGAAGGGTGAAACTTCACATTCTTTTACTCAATTCTCAGCTTCACGGCAAAGCACTTAAGTACAGCTTTCCGACCCGGTTGATCGCTCTCGGAGCTCAACACACTCGACGATGCAATACGATATTTCCAAGGAGGTTAGAATCATGGAGGTAGGAAGTAATCTCCATGGTTAGAATAGAAGGAGGGAGGGTTCGCAGTTTCCTCCACTATCGGGGAATGAAACTCCACGGAACAAGCGGCGTCCATGTTTGTTACTTCAAAACATTGCAATACGGTAGTGAAACGTACGTGTTTGTGAGCTGTTCTATGCATGAATTTTCCAGTAAAAATATGTTAAATTTATAATGAAATACTTCGCTATTGTTAGTTTTTTGTTTTAAAGTTATAAAGATGATATCTGTAATTTACTAAATCATTAAGAAATATTTCGAAATCTAAATGCATGTGCATAACATTAAAGCCTTTAAAAATTATGTTTCTGCATAATTTCAAGAATTTGTTTAGGTTTTAATAGCAACTTCTCTGGTATACTTTCCAATTGTTTCTTTAAGAAGTGATATTTCTGATTTATTCGCAATATTATTATAATTTATTAAAGAATCATTTTTACCTGAAATTAATAGCAGATAATTATCTAAAAAAATGGTAACATGTTGCTTTTTTTTTTTTTTTTTTAATGAAAGTTTTAAATAGATTCTTTTCACAATCAACAACCTTATATCAACAAGAAAATAAATATTAATAAAATAAAACAGATTTATGTGAATTCAATGATTTCAGTTTATGCGCGTTTCATATTTATGAATCTCAAAGAAATTACCTTGAATTAAGCTGAATTACAGAAATATACCTATATAAATTTTTGGATATATCTTTTCACATGTTCAATTGTGTAAATATTTTACTTACGTTTATCGCTATACTGCCCAGAAATTTGTAAGCTTATGCAAAAACATTTTAACAACAGAACAGTTTATCTTGATCAAATGCACAAATTATATTCGTAACAATTCACAAAACTTAAGAATGAATAATAATTAATACATAAAGAAAAGCGTTGCTTTATTTAACACCTTTACAATTCATAAAAATAGTAACAATTGATTTCTTACATTTCATGAAAATTATAAAACGAATTATCTAAGCGTTCAAATTATACAGCAAGCATATAATCCTAGCATATATCATTGTATGTTAAGGAACGAAGATACCAGCTGTAAGCAAAAACATTAAAATGTATTGTATTTAACATGTTTCGATTATTATTAAGTCCTTTTGTCACATCTGGAAAGAAAACAACATGACATTGTGATACTTTTTAACATATTTATGAAATTACATAAGAAAAGAAAAGAAAATTAATGCTTACGAGTGAACAGTAATCCCAGGAATATTTTTCGAAAATCTATTTGTGCATTCATATGCAATATAAGCTGACATGCTTCAAAAAGAAAAGGAAAAAAAAAAAATGTTACAATTACAGACTTCCTTGCACAAGTCACAGCGATAACAGTAACATGGCCGCCAAGCTTCACCGTTTGAAATGAACCTTCCCTCCTTCTATTCTAACCTCCTTGGATATTTCGCTGGTAAGACAGCCAGTCCGCTTAGGAAATGTGCTTGTTTGGCCTGTTTAATTTCTGTGGATGATTATAACTACTTCTTGTCACCTTAGTTCATGTTCCTTGAACTCTGTCTTTGCAAGAGTAAACGAACGAAAGAATCAAAAATTGGAAGGTAAGTTGTAAAGGGAGAAACATTTTGAAGGAGAATAGGAGCTACAAGTTGGCTGTGAAATTAATGCTGCTGTTTCCCTGCTATTAGTATTATTACTGTGTGCAAACCGATTAATCGTTCATATGAGAAACTTTACATTTAATTAAATTTCTGTCACAGACACTATAGATATACACAGAAATACACGTGTATACACACACTTTTAAAAGGACATTACGTTGTCCCAAATATGTTGATGTGTGCACCAGAGCTAGTTATTGAAGTAAGTTATAATTAATTATAATAAATACTTTGATGCGCAGAATCCTAACACCAATACTCCATTTTCTGTTACAGACACTATAAATTTGCATATAAGCACATGTATATACTCAAGCATTACTAAAATGGATGGATAAATGCAAATAAGTAAGTTAAAGCAAACATTACTAGTGCAATTGTACAGATATTGCGATACTAAGAGTTTCTGCTTGGGAATTAATATATATATTGCTAATGCAACTAAGCTTTGTAAGTATTTGACACTGATGCATGCCTGATATGTAAATGCATGTTAATGCTGGAATTGTTAATATGTTATACTTATAAAGAAACACCAATACAATGAGTTGCTAGCTAGTGAACTAACGTGATGACGTAGGAAAGCATGTATTAATTGAAAATATATGTAAATATAGTTCTACTTAAATAACATTAAATTCGGTTCGCAACATGATATATGCAACTATGGCCCTACAGCGGGAACTGTACCATGGTTTTCCGAATTGTTGAAAATCATAAGTGAAAAATCGGCCCATTCCTTAATGCGCTTTAATAGCGTATAGATTACTAAACGTTTTTAGCCCATATGTAGCAGTTTTCATAGCTGGTTTCCGAAGATTGAAATCACTCTGTACTGGTAGCGTTTATCGAACAATAAACGTACAGCGCTTTTTTGAATTGAAGGTAAAGTGAGTATTATAGGCAAATGGATAGTTAATGTAATCAAACCGATATCTGCCGGGAATCCAGACTATGTGGGAAAAACGAGACTTTATAATTTTTGCTCTTAGACATAAAGTTGGATACGAGAAAAAGTAGCTGAGAAAGGCCAAGCATAATGATGTTGAAGAAACATTGCTGAAATAGTTCACTGTTCAAAGAAGCCAGAATGTGCCATTATTTAGACACACGCTAATTATAAATATATACTTTAGAGAAAGTTGCGTAATTGAAGAGAGAGAGATCTAAATCATGACTTTTATGCGAAGAATATTAGCACCTAAAATTATTAACTTATGGTAAAATTGGAGGGGAAGGAGAAAAGGCGAAACAAATTTAGTAATTGCGCGCAATAATAAGTGTAATTAACCCCTTACCTTTTCTTTTGATTCATTACATTATTTGCGAGATATTCCTTCTTATTTCTTATCGGATCGGGTATAGTGAAGCCCCAGATATAATGAACTAGACTTTCGGTTCCTTTCGCTATAGCAGGGTTCGATTAATTATTTCTGCAGTTAAATAAGACATGAAGTAAACTACCACAAAAGTGATGTTGTCATTAATTTTAAAGAATGGAATTTCTCGTGCTTTCTGATCGGAATACTAGATACGGATCGCAAAGAATTTTTGATTACTCTAATTACTACTTTCAGTTGACATATCAAAGTATGAATTTCCACTCATATTTTCAATAATATCAGAAATATGGAGAATAAAAATATTTTTTTATTGCTGCTTTTTTTTTAGGAGTGTCTATGAATCATTAAAAATTTATTCGTATGAAGAAGAAGTGCAGTTGTTAGACTTGTTGTTGTAAATTAAATGATGGGTAACAATCTGGTAAGCTTTCTGTCTTTCAGCCGACAGCGTGGCAGAGAATCCACTGGGGCAGTTAGCATATCGGCCAGGGGGCCCCCTGACAGAATTATTCAAAATTTCCTGGATTGTATGCTCTTCAGTGCGTTTTCTGGGGAAAGGATATGTATGTACACTACAGCGTTTCAGCTCATTTCGGAAGTAAAAATTCCCGGGGGGGGCTGGTACGAATGCTGGATAAATGAATGGTTTAGATAGACGAATGGTGCAGTATCACTTATAACATTCGCTTTTTCGTCCAGTTTAAAAAATTCTACATTAAATTAAATGAATTGATGTTTGAATCCGGCAGCCAAATTTTAATTTTCGTTACTTCATTTTTTTCTCTTGTCCCCTGCTTGTCCATGTAATATGATCCCTGCCTTTATCTGGGAATTATATATATATATATAATAAAAACAAATAATAATATCTCTAATATCATATTAGATTGCCGAACTTCATCATTTTAAACACCACAGTTTTGAAAATGTCAGAACTGAAATTTTAGACATTGTTACTCCTGCCAAAAAAAAAAAAAAAAAAAAAAAAATTACAAGAATCGCTTTACATTTTTAAACTCAAAACACTATATTGTAATCTATGACTGTTTTTCTCAGTTGTAAATAAATTAAACTTTTTGATAAAAGATCATTAAACTTGTACATTGGAATTCCAATATTTCTGAAAAAGTAATTGCTAACATCATTATCAACCATATGCTGAGAATTAAAAATATTTGCACTGCTGTTGAAGACATTAATCGAGAAATTCAATATCTAAAAATGACCATTAATAATTAAGTTCCTTTTAATTTTATTAACTTACTTCACCAAAAATCAGATATTAAATCGTTTCAATTTTATTGTTACTTACAATAAGAAATACTTAAATCAAATTTGGAGGTATTTACTGGATGCATAGAAATTGTAAATATCCATGTAAAAAGTATATAAATAGTCCCTGTATTTTTGTTACAAACAAATGAAAATTTTCATTCTAGTTTTATTTATACGCCAAATAGTTGAACTCACCTTCAAGTTACTGTTGCTCAACTGTTTCTCTTTTCACTTTTCCTACTTCCCATTACATATTACTTTTCGTTTTAAATCCATTATACTTTTATTAAAATTCCTGTCTTACACGCAATTAAAAATTTTTTTAAAAATCTTTACGACTCTTTTTTACACAGACTTAATAAAATTCATTCTTTTGAAAATCTTTTTTTTTATATACATTTAAAGTATTTATATTAATTTAAGTAATTAATTTTTTTAAAATTTCATATGTATACCAAAATACAGATTAATTTTCCTCATTAAATGTTTTTATAATTTAAATTTGTAAATTCTTTGTATTTTAATTAAAAAAATATTTTATTTAATTAATTTGAATTTCTTTTTTCATTCATTCCTAATTTTTTACAATGTATTGTCCCCATTTAAAACATTTCATTTTTCATTTTTAAACCAATTTTTATGTAATTAAATTTCAGAATTTAAGCACTGCCTTTACAAGCCTCCAACATTTTCATTTTTCAATATTATAGGCTACATCTGTACAACTCAACATAGTTCTTGTTTTTTATTATTTCATTTCTTTAAACTACCCTCCTACTACTCAACTCGATTCCACAGTTCACAGCAGCATTCTGGAAAATCTGTCCTGAAGAATTCACTCTAGAAAAATTCATTCTAGAGGTTTTGAATAACTTTATTTGGTTTTACTTTTTTGTTTTCATATTCCATTCAAGTTATTTTTTAATTGAATTAATCGATTCAGTTTAACATTTAATATATTCATTTTCTCAATGTTAAGTATGTCGTCATTTATAATAGTTCCTATGTTAGGCTATAAGCCTCCCATTCTTTTGTTTGGGTTTTTCCTCAATTTGCAAACTTTTTCTGTGCATAAATTATCTTTAAATTTTCCTCTTAAGTAAATTTCCTTTTTAAGTAAATAAGTTCCTTAAGATTTTTATTTTAAAATATATTTACTTTTGATTTTCAACATTTTTTTAGCAGTTTTATATTTTCTGTAGCTCGAAATTTATTTAAAATATTTATTTAGCCCCTTGCTTTTAATTTACCAAATCAGTTTTTACGGTTTTGAAGTTCGAAGATTGTTATTTTATGCTGTTTATTTTTACAGGATTATTTGCTTTAGGGCCATGACTTATATTATTTCTTGATGATTAATTAAATTAAAAAAAATATTTTTACTCTATGCTTTATTGCATTCTTTTTCAGCAAAAATTTTTTAATTACTCTAAATTGTTATTTTAAATTAATGTTTTAAAATTTTTATTTGGAACTTTCATTTGAATTTTTTCAAGAATTTCTAATCATCCAGACATAATTCAAAAACGTAGCTCTGTTGAAAATTCTTCCGCTGTTCCTTGAAAAAGACCAAAGAATTTTAAACAGTTTGTATTATTTTTATTATGTTGATTTATTGCTTTTTTTTTGTTTCAATTTTAATGTACGCACTTCCTGTTAGATTGTTAGCCCACTATATTGGTTTAATCATTATTCTTTGGCCCACCAGCGGCCGAGCGGTAAAGTCGCTGAACACTGGTAGTTCGGTCCGAGGTTCGAATCCCGCGAACGGGCTGGCTGCATAGGTGTTTTCGTGGTTTTTCCCATGTGTGACGTGTATACGAGCCAGTTTCCCTTAGAAAGTCCTCCACGAAGGCATCCCTCCCCTTAGGCAGATAGCCCTAGTGTGCTTTGCCATAATTAATACCACACCATTATTCCTTGATTTTATATGTATATACGTGTGTTGCATACGTAAATAAGTCTCAAGTTAGGTATTACAAATCTGAATTTGTTTCATTTTCATTTCCTTCCGAGTAAAACTCTGATATTAGGTCCTTCAGAGGATCAATAAATGTATATTTAGGTATTTCAGATATTATAACGACTTAAGAGAAAGCAGAGTACTAATGAGTGAAATGTAAATTTTGCTTCCTAGAATTACTCTTTTTTTAGTTAGTCAGCTGCTTAATTGCAAAGAGAGTTTTCCGATTCAATCGCTACCTTCAAATCACAATAAAGCTTAAACATGTTTCAAAAACGGGACTAATTCCTTACATTTTAGAAATGTTTAGCGTATTGAAAGACTCTGTTAAATAATGAGAGCATATTATTGAAATCCCGATAACTGGAAACCTGCATTTGTGACGTGACATTGGCTTAACTGGATGGAAATGTGTCAAAAATTAATTTAAATAAGTATTTTCCTGATGCTGCTACTATATTATTAATTAGGGGTAGAAATGTCTTCCGCATGGAGCGCGAAAATGAATTCATCCAGCAAAACTTGCAAATACGATACAAAACGCTGCTTGTAAATACAATGCTTATCATTTATAGCAGCATAAACAGAATAAAAGATAAGAAATTAAGATTATTTTACAAATGCCTTATGATACAATGTCGAATTAATTAAATTTTATTTACATTGGAAAAGAAAAATGTGTTATGATCAGTACCGAATTGGTTACCGTGAACAACAATAACAGTGCTATACAATGAGAGGTAGAGTCAAAGATACTCTGTGTGGCATTTTGAGATACTGCAATCCAGGCAACTAATTCTTTATCAGAGGTTTCATCGGTTGTAGTCGCTGATGGTCTTTGTTATGCTAATTTTTCTAATACTATAGACCAGATGTATTCAGTCTCGGAAAGACCGGCCAAGTAGAACTGTAACCATGTGCGGATTTAGTCTGAGATGACAATATTATCTTATTCATGCATTCATGTGCGCAGTTTAATGCATCAACAATAGCCGCAGACATCTGTATTGTATCATTAAAGATACACAAAGCAATAGCTAACTTACAAAACAGTTGGTGACCCTCAAGACGACGTCTTCCCATATATGTAGCGCTTCATGTCGTGCCATACATTGCATTTCCTATGCTAGGGTGCATGATAGAGCTGTTGACAACTGAAACCCAGAGACTATAAAACTGTATACTATCAGAAGAAGATTGAATACGGGAAATGTTTTTACATATAACTATTTGTTTTAACTAGATATGTGCGCAAAAAATAAAAACTCACACAGAACACTGGTTGCAATTTAACTTGCTTTTGACAATGCTTAGAAAATAATTCGGATTTTTTTTTAAATTTAGAAGTACCTCGTTACCTGCCAGCAAACTATTAGTTCAATGAATAAGAACTATATTAACTCCCTCTGCTTCTTGAATCATGAAGGACTGAACGATGAAAACGAAACACTTGCATCTCTAGTTTAATACTTAATTAATATGTTGTTAGACTTCCTTTTAGAGAAAAGTACTACTGCGATTCTTCTTACAAAAGATCGAAATAACCAATTTTATAAGAGAGTGGTTATTTCGTTTTATATGATGGAGTAGAAAACGTTTTCCAGCTCTGTTTTTCTGGAATAATTATGACAGACTGAATGTTATTAAGATTAGGGATTGTGAATGATGTCCAAGCTCATTTTCGTGTTCTTCAAACCGCCCTATCATGAGTTTTGCATTATGATTGACTTATCATCCTAATACCCAGCGCATTCTCCGGGATGGGAAATTTAAACAGTTGGATATACCTTGGTTTATCAGTACTCCTTCAGCGATGCAGCTGGCAAGAATAATTCAGTGTTACCAGGGATTTCCACGATATTGCTGCCCAAATCGTTACCATTTCACGCTTCACTATGAGTACGAGACAATCTGGATCATGTGACTTCGAATGAACTATTTATATATAACCTCTTCCAGAAAAAGAAAAATGGTAAAGGTGGTCTTTTCCATGAATAATACATATTTTATGCTGTATACTATCTAAAAGTTTGCGCTCTTGACGTCACTGAAACCATTGTTTAGCATGGACGCTGGTTATCAGTGGCTTTGCTATAGTTGAGTGACCACGAATATTAATCCTATGTAGCTTTCGGCCGGCAGCTTTTATAGGAATGGGTGAGTTTAAAAGATAAAGTTTTACCATACTTTGGGTAGTTGCTATTTCATGCTTTTTGGTCTCAGTTCTTTTTAATAGACTAACATCATTTTCAGATAACTTCCTCATATTTTGCAATTACTCGAAATTCTTCGCTTTCCTAAGTACATATATACGTTCCTGAATATTGCGGCGTTGGTATATCAAAAGGGATTGCTGTCTTAAAATAACAAATATGCCAGCCAGATGAGCACTAGCAATCGGACATGGACTCATTTCGATTTCTGTCCAGTAATTCTCAGTCTATGAAATCAGCACCTCTGTTGATGCTGAATATTTAAATTTCGCAAGCTAATTGCTAATGATTAAATAATGCAGATTTTCCAGTCGGAAATTTGTACGCTGGCTTGAAAACTTGGAATAATATTCCTCAAGTACTTCAGTTTCATTATTCATCCTATACATATATTAGTTTGGAATTAATAGCCATCTCTCTTTTTTTTTTTTTTTTTTTCTTTTTCTCAACGTTAGGTTTGCTGATTGATACATAGTAGTTTATAAGGTATTTCTCCCACTTCCCTAGCGTGCCTTCGTGGTGTAACGGCAGCTCGCTGTGCCGGTATTCCAGAGTTCCGTGGTTCCCGGCGAAGGCGGTTGCATATTTTTCACCTCTTATGCTTCCCAAAATTACCTAATGACTGTACAAGTGGCGCCGGAACTAAAAGGGTTGTAAATGATGATTCTCTGCACCCAGAATTTGGCGACTAGGTCCCCTAAAACCCTAGTCTCCCTTTAAAAGGGGAGTATATAAGGTATTTCTCCCACTTCCCTAGCGTGCCTTCGTGGTGGCACGCTGGGCCGGTATTCCAGAGGTCCGTGGTTTGATTCCCGGTGAAGGCGGTTGCATATTTTTCACCTCTTCTTCTTCCAAAAATTACCTAATGACTCTACAAGTTGAGTTCAAAAAAGCAGAAAATCTTAATTGTTGTTTTAAATAATAATTATTTTGAAAGTTGAACAAAGTAATATTAAATTTTGTCTGTTTCGTTTTCAATATTTACCCTGAGAGCTACAATTTCTGAGACTCGAGCTAAGATTAAAGCCTCGTTTACGATGTTGATAGTCCGATTTTTTATATGTAGTCCATTTTGTTATGCATTTAGGTAGAAGCATGAAAAATGTGAATCATGCAACTAATGCCGAATTTATTCGACTGAATTTGCTGTCTCTTTTAAGCTATGATATTATGATGGTATAAAATTTATATAGATGGTTATTATAAATAAAAATTCTACTTTAATTTTTTTAAATAAAAATAAAATAATTTGATATGCAATTAGAATAAATTCATTTTCTTTTATCCCGTGCTAAAAGAATGTTTCATGCTATAAAAGGCAATAAATAGTTTTTCACTAGTTGCCACTTAGTTTGGGTGATATGCAAGGGAACTGATAATACGCGTGTGATGTTCGTTAAATTTAGTTAATTTTTATAAAATTTTATCAGTAATTTGGTATTATATTCAAGTAGATTTAAGGATCCGTGCAAGGCGCCATCGTGAAAAATTATTTTGTATCTTAAGATGAGGGACCGCCCCTCTTCCAGAAATTCAGGTGAGATTGGCTTCTCCCTTTGTAAATCCGTCAAACTGCATTCGTAAATTAACGACTTTGCAAAATATTCTAAATTTCTGCTCATTTTCACTTGAAATTATAAAAGGATATTGTTCGATGTTATGCAAATTGTATTTCTTTCTTTGTACCGAGGAGCGGCGCAGACGCAAATTTGTTAGGTTTTTAAAGCTCGCGTTTAGAGCTTTGAGGTGGCTGTGAATTACTGGAGTTTCAACTAAGCAGAGGTTCTTCTGAGTTTGTGTTGGTAAGCCGCCACTGAAGTCGTAGTTTGTGTGGTCTTCGCCGTTCCTCAACTAACTTAGTGTTTGAAAGTCAATAAAGAAGTTTCGGTCAACGTTATGACTCTGAGGTTTTTTGGGTTCTATACTGAAGCAATATCAAGTCAATTTACAGTCCACTATTTTTAAACAACAGATATCACTAATAATAGTGACTCGTTAAACACTGTTAAACATAGCGTTAATTTATTATTGAATAATATTAGTGTGTAAATAAATTTGAAAAAAATAGAATTTTTGGATAAAAAAATATTAGCTTGATAAAATCTGACTTTTTTACAGTAATATGAAATACCGTGAATAATGGAACAAATGACTGTTTTCAGTGTGTTGTTAAATTCATATGGAGAGGTAATATGAAACAAAATAAACACATTAAGATCTTTCACGTTAAATAATTCAGAGTGAAGAAAGAAAATGGAATTCTAAATACAGTTTAAAATTTCATTTACTCAGCCACACCCTTTATCGATTAATATGTGTGTGTTCAAGTTGTAAAATATATTGAAATGATCAGTTTTGCTGTTTTATTAATCATCTATTTACCTATTCATCTGGGTTATCTAAAAGACTGTCAAGTGCGACTTTTTTTCTTCTTTTGATATTGATTTTATAAGACTTATTCTTTCAGGAAGGAAACTTAACGTTTTTCTCTCCAGGGTAATAGTGGCTGGCTACTGAAGAAAATTTAATCGTTTACTAAGTCTGAAATTACAGGTTATTATATGGTTAGTTATGAGCATTTATAGTGCTTACTAATAGTTATATTTCTGTTTTTTCGCTTCAGTCGAGAAAATAATAAGAGTAGTATTAGAAGCACCATTGTGAGCTAGCATGTGATTTTCTAAGAACGAGTGATTAGGAAAGTTAGACAGACAGAGGAAAGAAAATGAGTACATTCTAAAGTTGCCATTAAAATGAAGCACTTTTTAAGTGTCTGCAGTTGTTGAGACTAAGTTTACAGACTTTTTAAACTGAAAACATTGTTTGATAATTCATTCTGTTACTAAATGTGGCGTGATACAGAAAAGGTTTTTCGTCTGGTTGTTGTTGCAAAGATAGAACTGTCGGTTCATTTCAGTCTTTTCAATTTTGTTTCACAGTTTATACGGACTTTTGATTTTTCTGCTGCCATTTATTAATAGTGCTTGATTTTAATTAACTCACTTGCGATATTTCTTGATTGCAGACAGAAATGGAAGGTTCTGCTGGAATACAAAAGAGCTGTCTTTGAAATGAGTTCTAATATTCTTTCCACATTTAAACAATTTAGTTTTAGAAGAATCAAAAAGTTTTAACAAATAAGACTGCAAACATGCAGTTATTTTTGTGTATTCAAAAAGAATGATATCAGTTAAAAATAGCTAATAAATATCTGTAAAGAATCAAAGGAAGGAACAGAATATAAAATATGCAGCTTTTAATCACCTAAGCTAAACCTTTTGACAAAATATGGAAACTTTGTACTTCCCTGTATCAAGTAAAAAGGAACTATTGTATTCGCGAAAAATTTCGGGTATCATGTTTCAACGAAAATATCCATTTTTACTGCTATCGAATGTAATTTAACAATGTTTTTGCTTGACATCTGTACGTAAGGACAGAATAAAGGACTCTTTTTCTCCAAACGAATTATAAAACTGATTTAAAATGGATTCTTGAGAGATTTTTTCGTGGCGTCTGTACGTACGTATGTATGTATGTATCTCGCATAACTCAAAAACGAGTTGTCTCAGATCGTTGAAATTTTGTATACAGTACTCTTATTACGCGTAGATGTATGTGCACCTCCTATTTTGGTTGCAATCGGCCGCACCAAAAAAAAAAATGTAATTTTTGGGTGAAGTATTATAATTAAAATGTACTGAAATTCTTCATCGGCTAATTCTGGATAAAAAAATAAAATAAAATAAAATAAAATAAATAATAATATAAAAAAAAGATTTTTGTAGAAAAGAGATTTCAATTGAATTCAATGTTCCTTTCCCATCATGAAGTTGATTGAGTTACTCTTCTGTTATCTGTTATATTCGTTTTTCTTTTTATTTCTGTGAGGACATTTTTTTGAATTGGGATACTGATTACATATGTAAATACAAAAAATTCTTTTGAAAACAAAATGTAAACATGCCTAATATTTTCGCGCATTAAGCTGCAGAAAAATTATTATTAAAGACATAAAGTAAGAAATTCAAAACTTTCAGTCAGTTTCTACGCCTTTTTTTTTCACAAAGACCAAAAATTCAAATTCATCATTAATAAATTTCAAATAATTGCAACAAAGAATTTTAAAATGTTAAAACCAAAACATTTCAAACAAGCAAAATTAAAAAAAAAATAATGAAATTAACCATTTAAAAAAATTAAAAAAAAATAATGAAATTTAAAGAAAAATGAACAAAAACAAAAGAGGAATTCAATCAACTTCAATGCTATTTCGTCAGGGGGAAGGAACATTGAAATCAATTAAAATCTCTCTTCTACAAAAATCCTTGCCTTTACTTCAAATTTATTAATTATGAATTTCAGTTTTTGGTCTTTATGAAATATTAATTCTAAATTTCTTTCTTTATATATATATATGAAAATTTATAATTATATATATGAAAATTTATAGTAAATTAAAAAGCCTATGATTTGCGCTAAAGCTGCAAAGCAATAATAAATTTTCATATATTGCTCTCAAAATGATTGAATTATGTTCTTCTTATCTTTCGGTTAAGGATTTTATGCCTTTAGTTAACCTCATGTTATAGTTTTAGAATTATCAAAAATTTAAAAGTTTTTTAAGCAAGGCTAAACCTAATTTTTTTACCCTATCAGCTATATTTGTTTACATTGGAAACTTAGTAGAATAGTGGATTTGCTGCCAATCTAGAGAAACTAAGCTTCGCAACAACAAAGTAATGCCTTCTTTTATTATTGCGAATTAAATTATGCGTAATCCATCCTGGAACTATCATTTAAGTTAGTAAATTTTCCTATATATTGACTTAGCATAGCGTCTACAACAAATTCAATCAATTTCTACGCACCCTTTTTTTTTTTTTTTTTTTTTTTTCCGAGTGAGACCAAAAGTAAACTTTCAGTTTTGCGCACCAAAAATTTGCCTCCTTGTCTGCTGGCCGAATTGCTTGTTTTTAGGTAGAAACTGTAGTTTTAATTGTAAAAACATATTTATGAATTGTTTTAACTGTATTTGGTGTTTTATGTTTTTCTGTATCTTTCAGTTTTTAATATAGATATTTTTAGTTTTTATATATATATTTTTTTGCCTTGTCGCGAAGTGAGAACTGAATTAATTGAATGAGAACCATATCTGTCATTCAATTAATTCAGTTCATAGGCAGAGGCTGAATATGCAGAGGCAGAATTAGAGAAGACATAAAAATGCGCAACTCGCTCTGTTTTGAAGTTCTAATTCTAAATAAAAAGGATAACAACTCTAAAGTAATAAATAATTTAAAACAGTATTTCTTAAACTTTTTTTCAGTCGCGACCCTTTTTTATCACTCAGATTTTTTCGCGACCCCCAGGGCGCATAATATTTACGAAAATTTTGTGGGACCTCATAAGCATTGCGCAAATTCGACACATGCATGTGTAAAACTGTCAATTTTTTCACTTGCACTTTAATATACTATTGCAGTTTTAGGTCATTAATTTTAGTTTCTAATTTTAAGACATAGGACAATGTGAAAATTTTAAATAAGTAACAGACGAAATGATAGCTTCACGTGATAAGCAAGTAAAATGAACGCTTCTAGTATAAAAAGAATGCATCAAAAGGTTTTCATTTTTTCTTTGTATGTATTGTCTTATCTTTATTTATTTTCAGATACATTGTGTAAAATTATTTGGTAATTGTAAAATTATTATAATAAGTTAAAGAAATATCAAAACTGCTAAATTTTTGGCGACCCCCTGCTGCACGTCGCGACCCACAGTTTAAGAGACGCCGATTTAAAGTAGTTAATCAGAATTTTACTATACGAATGAAAGAATAACATCGGGTTTTAACGAAAGTTTCCCGCCACCGCAAATATCGTCTGTACAATCAGTTCGCGTTAGCGTGTTTAATCATATTTTGTCAAACGATTTTTGGCATTTGAAAGAAAGAGATTTGTTTTAGCACACTGTTTTTGGAAATTTGTAAAAAAGTATCGTTATTATTAAATACATTGTGAAATTTGTAAAAAAAATATCGTTATCGTTAAGTAAAAGGTGTCTGAAATGCAGCTATCATGTTACCAGACTAGAACCATTACTTACTTCCAGTTCTGTTTCAAGAAGTCAGCTACAGAATGTCACCAAATCCTGTGTATAGCTTTAGGTACTAATGTTGTATCATATGATACTGTGAAGGTTTGGCACTGAAAGTTCAAAAACAAGGTCTATGAAATTCAATAAGCATAGCGTTCTGATCGGCCTACTGATGTTGCTGAAGCCCGCCTGCGAGAACTTGCGGAAGAAGATTAGTATGCAACCACTTGAGAGCTCTCTAAAGAGTTAGACCAGTGTTTCCCAACCTTTTTTGTGCTATGCCCCACCTAATCCTCTCCAAAATTTTTAAGCTCCCCCTAGCATATACATAATTTTTAATATTTAAAAATTGAAATGTTCACGAAAGAAACTTGAATGATGGCTTTTAGGAAGAAATGATGACTACGAAATTTTGTGAGTAAACACAGTAAGTGAACTTTAAAAACGTGGAGAACTGAAATTCAAGAAAAAACTCATTTTAGTGAAAGTTTTTCATTTTAAGTATTAGTAATTTTTATTATTTAAATTAAGTGAGTTCTTTGCGCTTGATACTTGCTACAAAGAAATTTTATGTCAGGTTCCAATTTAGATAACTTGAGTCTCAAGTCTCCCGGTTTCATTATATCCAACCGATTTCTTTCTTTCTGTCTTTTTTATTTTATTTTATTTATTTTTTTTTTCTAGCAACAAATTATTTATGGCAATTAAATAAAGTTTTAATTGACTCCTCATTTTGCATTTCTGCGAGTTCTTCTTTTCACTGCATATTTGAAATATCAGCCAAATCCACTAGCATTGGCTGCATTATCCAAGTTGGAAAATCAATTTGTTTTAAGGTATAAAATCTTTTAAATCAGCTGATAAAATTTTCATATGATTGACAATAACAAGTATAGCGGTAGTCACGTAACATTTTGGGAGCCAATGAGACTTTTCAAAATTTCTGTGGTATATGCCTGACATAATTCAACAAAGATAATGAAACCGAATATTTTCCTTTTGCATCGACATAAGTTTTATTTGCTCCTTGAAGTTGTTTATTTAATATACAGTAGAAGTCCATTAGTCCATTAGTCCAACAGTCCGGAATGCCCGATAGTCCGGCATCGCTCCGGAAAATTGTAAAAATTTTGGTTTTCTCCAAAAGTGTGTCTTTAAAGCAAATAAAACCGCTCGAGAGCTTTTCGGGGTAGTTCGAGATCATCCGGAAGCGCTCGGTATTGTTCGGAAACAATTAGCGGCCGGCTAGTCTCAGCTGTCACAACAAATTCAGGTGCAGTGCAGCTCCGTTAATCAATCACGAAGCGTCTTCACCATTTTTTTGTGCGTTGTTGTTTTGTGTCCTTTCACATCGCAGTAAACGTAACTTTTGAAACTGTTTATAAAAAAAGTGATTTTCGTTCTAACTGTACAGTGACCATGTTTTCAAAACCTAAGCCTTCGAGTTCAAAAGGAGAGAAACGAAAACACATAACACTGACTCTCAATCAGAAACTAGAAATCATCAAACGGCTAGAAAAAGGCGAGAATAGAAATGTTTTAATGAATCAGTTTAATATTGGCTCATCAACTATTTATGACATTAAAAAACAAAAAGATGAACTAATGAAGTTTGCTTCTCAATCGGTAACAACTGAAAAATTGGCTTCTAGACAAACATTAAAAAAACCAAAACTGGAACAGCTAGATAGTGTATTGTTCAAATGGTTTAGTGCAGTACGTTCTGAAGGAAAGCCGGTAACAGGGCCAATGATTGTTGAAAAGGCAAAGAAATTCGGCCAAGATTTAGGAGTTGCTGAAAGTGAATGCAATTATTCTGATGGTTGGCTCAGAAACTTTAAGTTTCGGCATGGAATTCGAAGACTTGATGTAACTGGAGAAACCCTTTCAGCAAACCAAAACTCTGCAGAAAAATACAAAGACGAGTTTGAGAAAATCGTGGCTGATAATGATTAACACTTGAACAGATTTACAATGCTGATGAAACAGGGCTATTGTGGCGATGTTTACCAACATCTACACTAGCTGGGGGAGGAGAAAAAGCAGCCAAGGGTTTAAAAAAAAACAAAGACAGATTAACCGTTTTGCTATGTGCTAATGTGTCTGGAAACCACCGAGTGACCCCTTTTGTGATAGGTAAATCTGCAAAACCCAGGGCTTTTAAGAATGTTACACACTTGCCTGTCCAATACGATGCTCAATCAAATGCGTGGATAACTGCCGCCCTCTTTAAAGACTGGTTTTTTCACCACTTTGTGCCTGAGGTCAAGGAATCCTTCAAAAGCCTTGGTCTACCAGAAGATACTAAAGCCATCCTTCTTTTGGACAATTGCGAAGCCCATCCGCCAGTAGATGAGTTATTTTCTGGAAATATTGTTGCTACTCTGCTCCCACCTAACGTAACATCTTTGATTCAACCCATGGACCAAGGGGTTATTCAAAATTTTAAATGCTTTTATGGAAGGTCTTTTATTCAAGGCCTGTTAAATGCCGACTGTGACGTGACTGATTTTCAAAAAATGTTTACAGTAAAAGATGCCGTCTATGCTATTGCGTCTTGGAACCAGGTAAAAAATACAACACTCCAAAAATGCTGGAGAAAACTTTGGCCAGCTGCAAACCCTGCATCTGACCTACTTCTACAGACTGATGAGGAAGAAAACCATCAAGACGCTCTGACCAAAGTTTTGGATGTCGTTAGAAGTACTGACAATCCCTTGAAAAACCTGCCTGAAGATGAGGTAGAGGAGTGGCTTTTAATCGACGAGAATGAGCCTGTTGAACAAGAACTAACCGATGAGGACATTATCAACATTGTAGTAAACCCTCAGCCTACTCAAAATCTTGAAGAAAATGACTCAGATGCCGAAACGGAAGAAAAGGAAAAAATCAGCTGGGCAGAAGCTGCAGAATCACTAAATAAGTTTATCTCTTTTGCCGGGGCTAGTACTAGCTACAGTGCTTCAGAAATTATTGATTTCCATATCATTAGAAATAAATTTTATACTAAACGCCAAAAGTCAAGAAAACAAAAAGACATTCGTGACTTTTTTAAATCTAAGTGAAATATGTTTTATAGTACGTGTACATACATTATATGAAATGTAAAATAAACTTTGTTGTATGTATTTGCATACTGTATTTTTAGTTTAATTATTAACCTAATTGTTCTTATAATTACCGCCCGATAGACCGGAATTTTCGGTTGTCCGGCACCGAGCCGGTCCCGAACGTGCCGGATTATCGTACTTCTACTGTATTTAATTTTTGAAAGATATCGGCTAAATAACTCACAATTGCCTTGTTATCATCCGTTAACGGATTTTTCATTTCAGGTTTGTTGCTTAAAAAATAACTAAGAGTATCAAATAGTTCCATAAATCTTTCCAAGCAGTTCCCTTTCGATAGCCTTCTTACTTCAGTGTGAAGTACAAGTCTCGTATAGTCTTCATTTTGTTCTCCATAAAATAACTTGAAAAGACGTTCACATTTGGCCCTAGCTTTAATAGCATTGATACACTTTATAACTGAATTTAGCACTTCATTTAGAACAGGCGAATTGTTTTTAGCTACCAGGTTTTCTCTATGAATAACACAATGCACAAGAAGCATTTCTGGATTCTCATCTTTTATCAATTTTAAGCAACCCTTTTTCTTATTCCCTGCTTTATTTTATTTTTCAACCATCATATTAGGAGCACCATCTGCAGTACAAGATGTATTAAATTTTTTATTAGTATATTTTTTATATCTAAGTAATTTTTTAGCTTACTGTAAATATCTTTGGAGGTAGTGGTGCTTATAATTGATTTACAGAACATTTCTTCGGCAAAATCCCCTTTATGAATATATCTTCTTACATAAGTTACAAGTACGGCTTCACTGTCTCTCACAGTTGGTTCATCCATTTGCACCGAAAATTTTCTTGTTTTCAGCTTTTCAACAAGTTGTATTTCAATATCCTCACTCATTTAATCTTTCTTCTGCAAACAGTATTGTTATTTAGTGGCATACTTTAACGGCATTACCATCTTTTTTTAGAACAGTTTTAAATGCTGATATTGATGGTTTGATTCAATTCTACCCTATAGTACGGCTTTTCCCAGATTAAGCGATGAGTAATGAAATTTGATAAATAGCCTCAAGAGCTCGATTAACAGTTGCATTATGAGCAGTAAATAGCGACTTTAATATTACTCTTTTTTCAAAATTTTTCCTTAAAGTGTGAAAGTAATTTAAATCTGAATTAATATCAGCATTATGTTTCGCCTTCAAATGTGCCTCAAAACGACCTAGTTAAATTGATTCGTTGGTCAGGCATTATTGGCATAAAATACAAAAGTTGACCGTTTAATGGACCGGGTATGAAACCAAATTTTAAATATGCCTCCGAATAACGTCGAACGTTTTTTTCTTGCTTCATTTCACTAAGGGCTGAAAGAAATAACTATAAGATCAATATAAACAATGCTGGAAGCAGCTGCTGTTGCCATTCAAGGAAAGAGTAATATACCGGTTGCCATTTCTACAGTAAAAAATAAAATAAATTCATTGGCTGAAATGTGCGAGAAACGTGTGGAAAACATAATGTGTCAGTTATTTAAATGCCTTTAAAAGCATTTAAATGTCCATGTTTACAGCGAGAATTCTTTATAAAATATTTAAAATGCACCTCAATTTAAAAACTTTTTTACGTATGCATCACTTACATTTTTCTTTATTTTGGGGAATAAAAAATGAAATTTCGAAAAATTTTGACTTCATGAAACATATTTAGAACGAAATTTGGCCCCTTAAACTATGGATGAGTCCATTTTCAAATTGCCTCCCTTCACAGTCGCATTGCCCCTTATAGTGCGTGGGCCCCACGTTGGGAAACACGGAGTAGACATTAATGCCATGTCCATTAGTCGCGCTATGCATCGCTGGTTGCCGCATGAGCTGACTCAAGCGGATAAGGGCAGGCGTGTTCGGGGCCACGATCTGCTCGAATATCAACGCAAGGACAAAATTCTGGACCCGATCGTCATTTGTGATGAAAAGTATATTTACTTCAACAACACAGGCCGAAAAAAGGGGGTTAGTTTGCGCCCGATAAGCCCGTCGTCAGCGTCGCAAAGCGCAATTTGACTAACAGAAAAATCATGCTTTGTATCTGCTGGAATTGCCCTATTATTAACCGCAAAGATTATCTGGAAAAAGGTAAAACCCTCGACAATAAGGTGTACAGCGAGTGGCTAGTCCGTGTTAATACTGCTATCAAGGAAAAATATCGAACTAAATTACGGCGAAAAAGTGTTCCATCAAGATAACGGCAGACCACATGTGTCTGCATTCACCGGCAGGACTCTGTACAGACTCGAATGGGATCTTTTGCCACACCCACCATATAGCCCCGTTATCGTTCCTTCGGACTTCTAACTTTCTTCACACTTGCAGCTACATCTAGCTGGTGATATCTTCCACTCTGCACTAAACGTCCTAAATGAGGTTGATCTGTGTTTGGACTCGCGATCACCAAGTTTCCGGGCCGAAGGTTTTGCAAAACTATTAAAACGTTGGCAGAAAATCATAAATTTGTGTGGTGATTACTATCCGCACTAAAGGTTACTGCTTAAATGTTTTTTTTTTTTTTTTTCCCTAACTTTATTAAGAACGGGTTTTGGCGGAAAACTTTCGTTACAACTAGATATTTATTTATTTATTTATTTATTTATTTTTTACAAATGGATTTCTATATCTGTAGAGTAGACAGGTTAGGACAAATCTGCAGAAGTGAATCACGCAGTTTATTGAAATACCTGAATATCGAATTGTTGCTATTCTGTTATGCATCGAATAATTTGGAATTATCGTTTCAGGTAATTTGCTTCATATTGATAAAATTCTGAGTAATGCTTGTTTGACGATGTGATCTCTTAAAATTTTGTAAAATAATCCTCAGCAATCTTTAACGCCAAGTACAGCTATAATGATATCATTGCGCAAGCGGTCATTTACTAAAAAGCCTGTTTTTGGTATCAACAAGGCAAACTATCCAACCGTGATATCAAGCGGTACTTCCGGAAGTTTTTAAAACGTTTTTTATTGATTGCGCATCGTCACAGTGAATGTGAGTCAATAAAATCAATTTTGTGTTTTCAAGGAATGGAACCTATGTTTATTGAGAATTTACTTTTAATGTAGTTACATTATTTTTTGATCTGCTTTACTATGTTAATCAAATTCGCCATTTCCCCAAATGAACGAGCTATTTCTTTTTGACTGAATTTCCTGTTTCAGAGAAAATCAGAATACAAATTTTGTATTTAGTCATCCTAAATTTTATCTCCGGAGAATTAGGTTTTAGCATATAAAAGAGCTGGAATTATTTTTACGCTGCAGAAAATTAGTTGCTGTGAAAATGAGGCTCTACTGCCATTTCGTGCTGAATAAGATTTTTTATTTGCCTTCCAAATTACACCAGCAGGTTAGTTATCACTAACAAAGTGCAAAACATATATTACTTCAGCTATATAATGTACATGTAGGTAGAGCCATCAAATTTTGAGTAATGTAATCAATCCTCCACACGAACATGGGCGCCCGGAAGCCCGAAATTTTGAATTTCAGTTTTGTTTTATCATCTGTTTCATTTTTTTGTAAAACTTCAGTTTTGTTTTATCATCTATTTCATTTTTTGTAAAACGATTTTCTGATTAACAAACTCAACGATTTCAAAGCGAGCAATGAGAACTGTACGGGGGAGGGGGGAAAAATATTTTCAACTTGCAAGTCTGTCTATCGGAAATTCTAAAGATATGGTGTTTTTAAATATTTTGTGGTATTACTGTTGAATTGAATTTCACGTGGTTTAAGTGCGAAGAACATGATATTTAGTAAATTCAGTTAACGCACAAAATGTTAAAAAGAACGCCCTTTTGGGCGTAATATAAAATATGAAAGCTTTCAGATTTTTTGTTTCCCATGCTTGAAAGTCCTGACAATAAGTAGATTTAGTAAATGGCTAAGGAATTGTAGATTTAATTTGTTAACATATCCGTACTTTGATTAAATTTAAGCATTAAAAATCTGTGCTGAAGTTACCTTGTTAAGACTATGAAGTAACAATTTATGTGATGAAATATTGTTGCACTGTATTGTTATGTTGTTCTTCCCTAGGTCATCATTTTATACAGTATTACGTAATGTTTAGGTAGTGATTCCTTTTAAATATTTGCAAAAGTTCGCGTTTTTTTTTTTTTTTTGTTTTGTTTTGTTTTTTGTTTTTAATGAAGGCAATGCTAAGGTGAAAAATTTGGTTGGATAATTTGATAAATGCTACTAATAAATGAAATTTTAAAAATGCGTATTTAATAATTATAGTTATGAACCACTCATTTTACTTACTTGATAGCGTGGATTCTTCAAAATAAAATAATTTGTTCTTCGCGTAGCGCTCATTAATAGGTTGTGCACTTTACTAGCTGTTTCAGTAAGCATATAGTGAAAGAGAAATAAATTGCGTTTATTATTTTGTACCACTTACTTTATTATGAGTTCACGAGAGGTTAATTGATGTGTAACATGATTCGTGGAAGAATTTTCCGGTTTCTCCGCGTTTTGTATGGGGTGCAGTACCGGGATTAAAAAAAAAAAAAAAAAAAAAAAAGATTCTTATTACAAACGCAGCTGTCTTCCAGCCAGACAGAAAACTCTGGTTATGTGTTGATGTTTTGAAGACCTTGAAATGTGCATTGAGGGAAAACGTTTTATTTTTCTCTCTCTTGCGGTTTTCATGTTTGATTTCCGCATAAAGGAAATATATATATATATATATATATCCGAAAATATATAGCTGGTTTGGATTGCAATTTAACAAATATTCTCTATTCGTATAAAGTAAATATAAATTAAAAATTTAATCAAGAAATTTTAATTGCAAAGAAATAAAAATAATTGTTATTGCTGCGAACAAATTTACAATATCATTTAAATTCTAAGAGCATATGTAAATTAATTGCACTTATCTAAAACCATGAAAAAATATATTATTCCAAAAAATTAAATTAATTTTTCCAAAAAATTGCATAAGTGAATAATTGTTGAGCAGGCAGAAGACAGACTTATCAAGGGGAAGTTGCCCCATACCTAACTCTTCAATTACTCAATTTGTGTTTCGTCATCCATGTAGGCAAGGGTAAAAGTAAAATTCAAAACCACAAGTAAAACCAAATGTTGTAAATTACTAAAAGGCAATTTAAACAGTGGAATTTTGAGAAAAAATCAAGTAAATGACTACAGCTAAAAGTAATAAATTAATTAAAAGTCAATTAAGAGTAGGAAACCAAATTTTTTAGAAAACCAAGTAATTTAGAAACTCTTGCCTACAGGAAACTTCCCTGCACGAATTATGCATGTAAACCTAAAATAAACTATATACAACAATTAAAATAAAAATAATTAAAAGGCAATTAAATAGCTAGTTTTAATTTAACTTGATTTCTCGATTTTGTTTAGAAAATAATTGTAAGTTAAAATATGTATATCAACGAATAAAAATATATAGCGGAATACGCACGAAGCTGCCATAACCACTCCATGACTGTTTCCTGCGTCTAATAAATGGGAAGACTGGTTGTAGGCATTAACACTGTCATTCAATTGGTGGAAGAAATTATAAGCGGTAACCAATTGCTTGTGTATCCTAATTTTAATTTCAGTCCGTTTCTTTAAAATAAAATTCGAAATTACCTATTGGTGAAAGCTCGATATCGAATTTTTCAATTAATTTGTTATCCTAATTCATTACAGAATCAATTCTGCCTGTTATTATGAATATTAGTACATACTAAACTTTTTAGGTAATGCAAACCATTTTAATATTTTATGCGATTACTATTGGAGTAAAAACGAATGGGATTGGATGTTCAGACGAACTACGTAATTTAAACAAATTAGTCGAAAACATCATTGCACTTTTTATTTAACTCTGAGCTTTTGAGTTCACTTAACATGCTATATTCCAATTTGTAAATGATTTCCGTATAATCATTTAATCTTACATGTGTATCTTAATGTTCAGTAATCTTTTTTTTTATTTACTTATATCTAATTATATCGAAGTAATAAAATTTCACCTTTATTCTGCCTTCTTAGAGTAGTTTGTTTATTTGAATACTGCAATGTACATGGAGGCTGTCTACCGAACGGAAGGTAATGTCTTTCATTAAAGAATATCTAAGGAAAATTGATTCTTATTTCGTCAAATGGTTATAAATATAACTATCTGCTAATAGCAAGGGAAAAGGAAAGAATTGAAGTAGTTGGGTAAACAGATTAGTTATTGAATTAAAAGAATTTGCATTTTGCTACTGTTATTTAGGAAGTATCTAAATGCTAATGCTTATTCGATTTGTAAGATTCCCTTTGTATCAATTTTTATAACGATATGCAAAACAACGGGTTCGAAGTTAATATTAAATTTTTTGTTAATAGTTTTGTCTACAAGTATTATTTTGTACCATTAATGTGATAAATTAAATACGTTACTATATCAAATACAAAATTTCTAACTATAATTCTTCTGTACTCTGTCATCTGTATTCAAAATGAGAAATCTAATAGTGATGATTTTTATAATAATATACAGACTGCATTCCTTCCAAAATATATTTTAAGTTTTATTCATATAGTAATATACTTTTCAGTATTCTGATAATTTTCAATTTATATTATTTTATGTTAAAAGAAATCTTATGTGACCAGCACATGATCTCCCGCCAGTTCTATGTCAAGACTTGGAATTGGTGGAATAGCAAACGATCAGCCGCAAGTGATAGTTTACTTGCTTAAACTATCATTTTACATTTTCTCTGAATAAGCACGAATTAGGGTCCCTACAACATGTTTCTACTAATATTAGAATTATATCTATCTGTGTGTATGTGTGTGACGATTTTTTTCTCCACTTTAACTCTTATAAGGTATTTCTCACGCCTTCTTAGCGTGCCTTCGTAGTGTAGTGGTCTGCACGCTCTACGCGTATTCGAGAGGCCCGTAGTTCGATTCCCTTCGTTGCTCATTTTTCAAGTCTCCTGCTTTCAAAAAAATCCTAATGTCTCTACAGTGATGCCCTAACTAAAAAAGGTGGTGGATGACGATTCTCCACCACCAGGATTTGGCGATTGGATCTCCTAATCCCCACTCGCCCTTTAAAAGGGGGAGCATATAAGGTATTTCTTAGTGTGCCTTCTAGTGTAGTAGTCTGCATGCTCGGCGCGTATTCGAGAGGTCCGTGGTTCGATTCCCGGCGAGGGCATTGCTCATTTTTCAAGTCTCCTGCTTCCAAAAAAGTCCTAATGTCTCCACAACATAAATTTGCAAAAATTTTCATTTTCCATATTTAAGCTTTTTACATTAAATAAAGAGTTTTTTAAATTTTAGCTGAAACTGGATAACCGGAAATGGTATTTTCCAGGAAGCCCATTAAAAGTCTTTAATAAACAACCGTAAGCATTATTCACAAGTGCACGTCAATATCGATAATAAAGGAGGGATTTCAGAAATGGACCAATGAGCTATTCCTGTTGTGACGCTGAAATCTTTGAAATTGCGCATATGAGCACATGTTGATGTTTACGTTTTATTCTGCATTTGTTTCGCAGTTATAAATGTATGGCGTATAAATGCTGCTATCATTTTAGTAGAAAATGTCGTAGAACATTCATTTTATATGCATTTAATCGTCAATATTTCATTTTTGCGAAACGTATACGCACTGATATTCGGATTAATGGCATATCATCGCGCTTTATATCGAGAAAATGACTCAAGCTACAATTAGCCTGGAATATTAAACATTTGCTAACACCTGTGGATTAAGGGAATTCAAGTGTCTCGAATATTAACCATTTATTAACACTTGTGGATTAAGATAATTCAAATGTATAATTTTTTTACAGAGTTCAGAATAACTGGATGTGTTACAATGAATCTAGTATTTTCTTATCTCAGTATTTACATTCTTTTGATTTTGAAACTGTAAGATTCAGAATATGTAATGATTATACCTATTGTTAACATTAAATGTTATGTATGAATAAATTAAATATATTCGTTAGGGGAAAAGATACATTCATATTGCGCTAAATGCAACGAGAATAAGCTCTTTATAAAGATAAGATCTCGTTTTGAAGCAATTAAATGTATTAGCCTCAGTAGTCAAATCTGGATTCGCTTCACTTTTGGGTCGAATCACTTTTCAAATAAAAGGATGCTGCCACCATATGTTATTGCTATGTATTGTTTTTTAAGGAATAATATAACGAATATAAAAGACACATATGGCAATACTTAACATTTTGTTGGAATTATAAAGATATGCTGCTTTCAAAATTGCTGTGGTTGTTAAATCATTAATTTGTGAATCCGAAACAGCATATGACCAGAGGATATGTATGCTACGATCGATGCGTTATTTTAAAATAAAAGCACGAGAATTGATGTCTACATGAATGAGTGCATATAGTTATCATTGTCCGTTGTATGGGGGAACAGAGTAATGAAAAAAGAGTAGTGCTTATAATTAACATTGAGCCATAAGATTTATAATGAAGTTAGATTTTATTTACAAACGATCAACCGGAAGTGATAATTTATCGTTGCTAGTGTTGGAAGTGATAATTTATTGTTAATATCGTTGCTATTTCGCCACTGCCATATCTTAAGATGGATTTGGTGGGAGATCATTTGCTTACTACTTTATTATTTTATTTCCCATACAGTGGACAATGATAATATACGTGCTCATGCACACATCTATTCGTAACTTGAAATTATCATATCAATTGTAGTATATCTTCTGGTGATATTGTGTTTTGGATTCACAAATCAATGACTTAACAATCACAAGTTTTAAAATCGGCACGTCTTTAGAATTCCCGATAGAGTGTTAAGTGTTATACATTTCTTTTTAGATTTTCTATTAAGTATATTTGCTGTATTATTTCTTTCAACATTATGCATAGCGCTAAAATTTGGTTGCAGCATCCATTTATATGAAAAATGATTCGACACAAAATTGAGGATTGAGGGTAATACTCCGACAGAAAAAAATCCCGTCACATGCGACATGCGACGGAGGACGTGGGCACCTCTACCATTAGGGTTAATTGGTATAGCGCCACGTCTACCTGTGTCTAGTGAAACGTGCCAAGGTCACTGAGGCCACAGAAACGCCTCGCACCGACCACCGAAACCCAGCGCCTGATGCAGGCCACAATTGCATCAGCTATACCCTTGCGGCCACTGGGAAATTATTTTACATATATTGTAGAAAATGACATGGCTAAACAAGGGTCATCACTACTGCTGCAAGCTGAATTATCAGACATTAGTATGCACAAGTTGCTGAATTATATACCAGATTACTAAATTATATATTGGAGTACAATATGGTATAGAATCGTGTAATGCATAGTAAGATTATGCTAATGCTCAAAATACATATTGAAACAGGAAGTATGATACATATTGAATTATGACACTTACTGTATCTGAACATACTAAGATATGATATACATGATGAGGTTATACAGATATTTCTGAGACTTAAAATACATGGTGAAACATTAAATACTGTACATACTGAACATGAGCATACTATGACTGAGCATACTGAAACATGAAATACATAGC
Source organism: Stegodyphus dumicola (assembly GCF_044657685.1). NCBI lineage: Eukaryota > Metazoa > Arthropoda > Arachnida > Araneae > Eresidae > Stegodyphus > Stegodyphus dumicola. The sequence continues at coordinate 89,549,441 of NC_140769.1, forward strand.
GAGATAATACTGATTACGCTAATTACACGAAATACCTGATGAAACATGAAATACTGTACGTACTGAGACAGAAAACATACTATTACTGAGCATACCGAAACGTGAAATGCATGGTAAGATTATACTGATATAAGATACTGAATTATATACAGGATTGCTGCATTATATACAAGAGAGATATTCGTATGACAAACATGTAGAATGCATAGTGAGATTGTACTGAGACTTGAAAAGCATGTTGGAACAGGAAATGCTGAACATACTGAAACATATAACATACTATAATTGTACATTCTAAGTCGTGAAATACATAATGTACTGCTACAAAGTACTGAGTTATATACGGAATACTGAATTATATCCAGGAGAGATATACATATTTCAATATTGAGCTGTATAGAAAGGTTATACTGGTGCTTGAGGTACATAGTAAAGCACTATGTAGCTGAGTATTCTGAAACACGAGGTGCATTATGAGATTATACTCATACAGGACATTGTATTATAAACATGAGGGATATGCGAGTTAGAAGCATGAAGTACATTGTGAGATTATACTAATGCATTAAATATGTAGTGAAATATGAAATACTTTACATACTGTACATGGTACTTGCTGAAACATGGGTAACATAATGAGGATATACTGAAACAAGATACTGATACTAATACTTATGTTATACTGATATTTGAAAGACAGAGAAACATGGGAAACTGAACATACTGAAACATGAAACATACTGTTACTGAATAAAATGTGACATGAAGTACCTTGTGAGTTTATACTGATGCAAGATGCTGAATTAGATACCGGATTACTGAGTTATACAAGGAGGATATATGAATTACAGATTTGAAATACATAGTACGGTAATTGATACATAGAAAGGGTGACATTATGCTGAAATAAGAAATAAGATAATAAATTATATACAGGATTACTGAATTAAATATGGGAGAGAAATACGTATTATAATGTTAAATACGTAGCAAGATATGCAGACAGACGCTAGAAGAATACATAAACAAAACAGTTCACTTGGTGACAAGATATAGGAGTATGTAATAATGGCGTATATAAATTACAAACTTGAGATGTATAGTGCGGTGATATTGAAACATAGAGAGGGTGAGATTATACTGATACGAGATAGTGAGTTATATACATGATTACTGAATTAAATACCGGGGAAAAATACGCATTACAAATTTAACATGTATAGTGAAATTGCAGGCAGGTGTTACAAAAATACGAAAATAACAGTGCATTGGTGGCAGAATATAGGAGTACATGAAGCATACAATTGGTATTTCATGTGTACATATGATGCTGCTGACTGCGATTACAGATGCTGCCATTACTGCGTTTTATGATGACAAAGTACTTGTATACTACTGCTGCTGCATACATAATAAGTTACATAATAAGAACATACATAATAAGAGCCATTCATATGTGCAGTTACAATTATATAATGCTGCCAGTGAGCTCCCTTTAGCTGGGTATGGGAATGTTGCATGATGCACTAAGTACTCTTAAATGGTTTACACTTGGCATAGGTCTGTTCCTAAGCCCATAAGCTTGTCAATAATTTTTGTAATGCTGCGTTTGAGATGTCGCTGCTTAATTATGAACCTGCTGAAGGCTAATCTGTTTGTCTCTGGGAATGGGATGTGTAAATCCTCCGTTAGTGAGCATTTTTCGACATAATGTTCTGGCGTTCCCAGTTCACCGCAGCAACATAAGGAGGTAGTCGTCTTGCCGAATCTTTCAAAGTAGACTGGGAACGGGCCATGCCCGGTAATATAGTAGACCAGTTGTGGATTCATTATAAGACGTTCTGGATCAACCTTTGGCAGATGCGCATGCGCACGTCGTCCTGTCTCATCGTTGTTCCATGCCTCTTGCCACAGTGTGATTGCGGCCTGTTTCAAGCTCTTTTTTAGATATGAGGTGGGCCATGGAATTTGCAGTGTCTCTGCATCATTATTTTGGGCTGCTTCTTTTGCGAGCCGATCTGCGGCCTCATTCCCAAGGTTGCCAATATGCGCTTTTGTCCATTCTAGGTTGATTTTTAAGGTCTTGTGAAAAGAGAGTTGTTCTTGAATTGCTGCAATTATGGGGGAGCCGTGCACAGGATTTAATATAGCATATAATGTTGACAGACTGTCTGTTATTATAAAACTGTTTTGATGTCGATGTTGGGTAATAGTGTTTATTGCGTGATAAATGGCTGTGGCTTCACTTTGAAAAACACTGTTTCTGGATTCCAAGTGTCCTTTCCATTGGCGTATTGGTTGCTGTTGCCGAAATGCGATGAATGCACAGCCAACATTCTCGTCAGTTTTTGAGCCATCTGTGTAGAATACGATATCATTGTCCGTACGATATCATTGTCTTGTGTTTTGCTTAATATTAATGTGCACGCCTTGGCCTTGCGTCGACGGGTGTGTGTGGAGGCGATTGGACTCCCGTTCTAGGTTGTCTGCCGTAAAAGTATGGTCACCAAGCACCGCAGGGCGGCTAAGCTGCTTCACCAACTGGTAGGCTGCCTCTTTCTCCACATTTATGTAAAAAGGGGGCTGTCCGGCCAGGACATTGAGTGAATTCGTTGGAGATGTTCTAAAAGCTTTAGTAATGTTGAGCAGGAACGGCCTTTGTATACTCTGTAGATATTTTATTTTGCGTCCTTGCATCGGAGAGGCCCATATTGCAGCTCCATATGTTACTATTTTCTCAGTGACTGTCATATACAGGGTCTTGAGTAAATGGGGGTTAAGTCCCCATCTGTAACCATTCATCAACTTGAGCTTGAGGGCAATCTGTGCTGTTCGTTTCCTAAGCTCCAGCACGTGAGGAATCCAGTTTAGTTTATCATCAAAAGTTATGCCCAGGTACCTTAGTTCTCGCTTAATGTGAAGTCTTTGGCCGGTGAGCGTTATTCTTGGTTGGCGTGCGAGTGTGCCCCCTTTTTTAGGAATCAGCAGTATTTGAGATTTTGTCTCAGCTATTTGGAGTTTTATTGCTGTGCATCGCTCCTGGAAGAGGTTGCAGGATTCCTGGGAATTTGCTTGCAGTTGTTCCCTGGTGTTTCCTTTCACAATTAGAGCTGTATCATCCGCGTATGCAATTATTTTTGTGTGTTCCGGCCATGGCTGTGTGAGTATGATGTTGTACGTTACGTTCCATAGTAACGGCCCTGCGCAGGAACCTTGCGGACATCCTTGGGTTTGGTCTTGCTGGATGACACCGCTGTTATGCGGTAGAATCAATTTTCGCTCTGAAAGGTAACTCTCCAGGGTGTGGTAAATATTCCGTGGACATTTCGCCTCTCTCAGGGCATGTTGTATGGCCGGCCACCACAGAGTGTCAAAGGCACTCTTTAGGTCTAATGATATGAATGCTGTGGGGTGGCCAGTAAATTTGTACTCTAAAATGCTCTCTTTGACTTCCATGAGTGCGTGGATTGTTGATCTTCCTGCTCTAAATCCGTATTGGCTTCCGCTTAAGTATTTGGTAGTATGCAGGTGGTGTCGCAGTCTGTTCATGAGTAACTTTTCAAATGTCTTGCCAAGCGCTGATAGTAGGCATATTGGACGATAGGAGTCCGCTCTTTTTGGGTCTTTATTCTTTTTGAAGAAAAGAATAACTTGGCCAATTTTGAAGCACCTGGAAAATGTGCCAGTGGAAAGCAGTTTGTTGAAAAGGGTACGGAAGAGGTTGACGTGCGACCGTATTGCGATCTTAACTATTCGATAGTTTATTCCGTCTGGCCCCGGTGCTTTCTTTTGCGGTAGCTGTCGCAGGACATGTAGGATTTCTTGATTTGTGAAAAGAGCATCGTTCATGGCATCTGTACCCAGGGTGTGGTTACGCATGGTTGCTTGTGTCGTTGTGTCATCTGTAGGATCGTCCTTCGTAAAGACCGTGTTGAGCACTTCTGTCAATGTAGCTTCAGTGAGGTGTTCATTGGTGTTAGGTATGGGCAGGAGATGAAAGGAGGCCTGTTCGAACAGCTTTCCCGCCACTATCTTGTGATGTATGCCGTAGGTATTTGTAGTTTCTGTACAGAATTTTCTCCAGCTGTCCAGTTTGGCGGTAATGATCATTTTTTTGTATTGGGCCCTTTCCTTCTGATATATAGTGAGTGTGTTAGAGGTGATGCTCAGTCGTCGCTCACTTTTTAGCCGTCGTCTTAAGGCACGACACTTTCGCTGTTGCGCGCGTAATTGGCTATTCCACCAGTTTAATGTGGTGACCTGTCGTATTGTTCGTACTGGTACGATGTCGTCACAAGTCGTCCTAATGGTTGACATCAGTTGTTTCGTGAGTACATGTAGTTCCTCTCTAGTGGTTGCTTGCTCAATTCGATTGCTAAAGGGTGCCGGGCGTGATTTGATAGCTGTAATGAATGACCTGACCTTGCGACCTGGTAGGTTGTACCTCCTGATGATAGTTGTTTCTGTGGCTCTGGCAATGGTCAATCGTATGTAATTGTGGTCGGAAAGGCTTACGCCTTCCACGACCATCCAATCTTGTATTAGTTGTGCCATTTGAAGGGTCGAGACTGTAAGGTCTGGCCACCCTCTTGAGTTGACGCGATCAAAAGTCGGTGACGCATCTTGCTGGTTATGCAAGATTAGGTTGTTGCTTGAAATAAAATCCTCCAGGGTACGTCCCTTTGGCTCTGTGGTAGCATATCTCCATGTTGTACTATGACAGTTAAAGTCTCCCGCAATCAACACGTTGTCTATTTTTTGCTCTCGCATCAGTTGTTGCATTTGCAAGATACTGTTTTCGATATCTGCCTTTGGCGGAGAGTACACGGAGACTAGGATTGCTGTCGGATTGTGCACCTCTAGCAGGATGGCCACTATGTCCCTTTCCGCAATGATTACAGTGGGGGTCCACAAAAGGTTGCAATTTACTATAATGGCTCTTGGCGGCTCGTTGGCATCTTCCTTTTGGAAAACAGTCCACTGTAGGGGGTAGCCCACAGCTTTGCCATGTAAACAATAAGGTTCTTGTTCTAGTAGGAAGTCGATCTGTTTTGTGGAGGTGTATATGGCTGCCTGTGCCGTTGCTGCACGAGCGCGTTGCAGATTTATCTGCAAACATTGTATTGCGTCCTGTCTGCGCTATTGCGTACCGTTGATGTCCAACTGTGTATTGTTGTGCTGTGCATTTGGGGATTGCTAATTCTGTCTGCTTGTAGTATTTTCCATTGTTTGATTGTTAGTATTCCGTATTGTTACGGATGTTCTGCACGTTTCGCTGGTATTGCGGGCAGTGTGAGTGGTACGCTGGGTGGTGAATGTTGTATCTGTCCCCATAGCGGTAGTTAGCTTCTCTACAGTTGATACATTGTGGCTTCTGAGCGTTGCATTCTCTAACTCCGTGATTGCCTGCACAGAAGGAGCAGAATTGCTTGCGGCTTTTGCAGTCGGCCTGTGTGTGTCCGAACTGCTGGCATCTTTAGCGTCGCTTGATGCCAATATGCTCAGTGATTCGGTGGGCCTGCCAGCCAAGGAAGATTTTTCTCTGACGCATGATACCCTCAAAGCTTGCGGGCTCACATTCAAATATCCACTTGACCCTGCCCTTGCGGCGCTCTTGGAGTCGTTGGAGAGTCCTGAAGGTGGGGCTGGGCATATTTGAGGCACCGCTAATTTCTGCAAGTACGTCTTCGGTATTTGCTGTTTCGGGCAGGTCATGTACCGCGAACCTGGGCTTACGCATTTTTGGCCTGCTGATGTCCGCCGGGATTTCTGTCTGCTTGATCTGCTGTTCAAGGGCTGCGACATCTTCTTTGGATTTGCAGACTACTTCAAAGCCGCCTTTATTGCTCTTTGGTACTCTTTTAACGCCAACTTTTAAATTGAAGAGCGGCAATTTGGCGTAGAGCTGTTCTTTAAGCTCTCTGTCTGTAATGTCTGTCTTTGGGCGTATGTACAGGCACGGTTTTTTAGTTTTCCGGCAATCCCCGCAAGTCGGATATGTGATTGTTGGTGGTGGTGTTGGAGTATGGGGATCGTGTGGCTGCTGAGCAGTTGATGCTAGTTGCCGTGTATGAGAAATTTCGCAACAGAACACTGTTGAAGTGTTTACTCCTGTGTCAACTTTTGCAGGATTAACCGTGAATTCCGGACCCTCTAGGACCAGCGTTTGGAGTGCAGCCAGTGACTCTAGTAGGCGCGCTCGAAGATCTGTTGACAGAAGGAATTTGGCGCCTCGATTTGTCGCAGTCGCTACCTGCCTGATATCCTTGTATAGAATGGTGACTTTCTCCTCGTGGGGCAGGTCCGACGTAAGTACTGCTGAGGCGTCTATTATGGTATGCGATGTAGAGGTGGAATCACTATCAGCTGGAATAACTGAAGCACGAGACATGATATTCCGTGTAATACTATGTGCACTATTTGGTGTGCTGAGACTAAATCGCTAATAGTGGTGAGTTGAACTTGGGGTGATGATCTAAGATAAATTTAATGTTGCACTCTAAAACTGTCACTGAAAGGTAATAGTTGTGGCACGTAATATGAGCTCACTGTAGCGGCATTATTTATATTTAACAGAATGACCTTTTAGAAACGTGTGAACAGCCGTATGGTGAATACACTTTCAGAAGAATCCGATAAATATTATAATTAATGCAATTGCAATATAATATTTTAGCACATTATAATGCAAATAAGGATCTTAAGAGGGTTCCATATTATACTGCATTCAAATGATAAAACACAAGATCAAACAAATTAAATGTAATAATTAATACAAATTAATAAACAGAACCAGATAATAATTATCGAAAAACACACTAGAGGCACTTATAACCAATAAATGTTAGTTAAAAAGGTTGATTAAGCAATCTGAAATAACTAAAAGCTAAAAATTAATACAAAATTAAACAATTGTCAAACCGTAAGGACGGACCCTGTGCTGCTTTTGCAAGAAAATAAAACAGGGTATGTTAGCAAGATGGCCGACAGAGTACGAACTTAGAAAATTTACAATACAGTAGGCAGTAAATAATCAGAACATGGAATAACACTGATACATAAAAAACATTTAAATAAATTAAACAAGCATTAAATTCTATGCAAAAAACCTTTTCAGATGGTTGTTCTAGGGCGTATGAGGTCAAAGTTATTGATTTTTACAAAAGTAAGCAAAATTTACACTTGGTATTAAAATACCTTGAACATATAATGTTAACAGTGCATGTAATTAAACATACCCAAATGCAAAAAATAAGCTGAAATAAACATAAATGCAATAAACAGAAAGAAAACTATCAGACAGTTAAAAGCATCTTTGGAACAGATCGCTAAGGTAATTAAGGGTCAAGTTATTGAATTTTAACAAAATAAGCAAAATATTATCTGCTGTGGGAGACGCTAGAATGGTCGGAGAATATACTAAGTCCTGATATCAAATTTTGAAAAAATTCAGTTACAGGCTATTGCGGTATATTAATGGAAGGAGAATAACAGTCCTACCTTAGTCTTCTCACAAGAAGGAGTTGAGCTAGATAAATGAAATTTGGTAGGCATGTTTATGCATCTGAAAGGTGACGTCCGTACAGATTTCGCGCTAGGCGCATAACTGTGGCGCTAGTAGCGCCAATGTGAACGTGCAAATCGAGTTTGCTTTAAATACGCGCCGAAAAGTTGAACGTTATTTATCGTTGAGATTTAACTTAGTGAGTTTATGTTAGTCAAGAATACCTTTGAGAAGACGAAGAAGCCATTATTCAGCAGCTCAGTGGGTTTGAACGAGGTAGTGTAATACAGCCACGAGAATGGATTTTCTTTCCGCGATACTGGAGAAAGATTTGGCAGGAATGTATCCACTGCGCATTATTGCTGGCAGCAGTGGTCGAGAAAAGGTGTTCGCTCAAGAAGACCAGGTTCCGGGTGGCCACATGGTACTACTGAGAGGGAAGACCGCCGCATTCGGCGTAGAGCGACGTACAACATGTGCAGCAGAAATTCGAACTGCAGTTGGCACTACAGTCACAACAGTTGAAATCGGTTACCTGAAGTACAGCTCCGAGCCAGACCAACACCTTCTAGCAGAGGAAAGCCAGGACGCTGAATTGTGACGTCACGAGTAGTCGTCTCATTCGATACTCCGTGAGGGCAACGAAACAAAATACGCTGTGCCCTCGTGCCGTATAACATAGCTTTCACTATTTTATATAGATACTTGGTTATTTGGGATGGAGTTTATTGAAAGATTCAATATTTTTGTTGTTAATAAACAGTACGATTAATATTTCTCGGAATTTAATATATTGAAAAAATGAACAAACAAGATGTTTATAAATTTCTTGGCCAAAAATTGAGGGTAAAAATTTATACTTTGTATGTAATATTTATTCAGAAATAAAATAAAAAATAATATCCATGGTTAACGCAGGAGATATAACTAGCGCTGTTAGGAGATATTGCCAGACGTCCTATAGCGTGCATTTCACTGACTCCAAATCAGTGGTGTCGAGCTGAAGCTCACTGGAGGATGGAGTGGAGATGATGAAAAATCCGGTTCTGTCTAGGTGCCACTAATGAGCATATGTTGGTTAGAAGGGGGTGAGGTGAGAGTCTGCAACCAATTTGTCTACGGCCTAGGCACACTGGCACCTGGAGTTATGGTCAGGGGAGCAATTTCTTATGACAGCAGGAACAATCTCGCAGTTTTCCCACGCACCGTGACTCCAAATTTGTGCATCAACCTGGTCATTCAACCTGTTCTGTTGCCATTCGTGAACAGCGTTCGGGGGGTATTTTCCAAGGATACAGCTCGCCATCATACCGTTGTAACACAACATGCTCTGTAGAGTGTCAGCATGTTGCCTTGGACTGCTACATCACAAGATCTTTTTCCAATTGAGCACGTATAGAACATCATTGGATGACAACTCCAGCGTCATCCACAGTAAGCATTATCCGTTCCTATATTGACCGACCAATTACAACAGGCATGTAACTCCATCCCACAAACTGACATCCTGCACCTGTATGACACAATGTATTCACGTTGACATGCTTATATTTAAAATTCTGGCTGTTATTACTGTTCCAGTAATTCACATCTGAAATGTCTCCTCTCGAGCTTGCATTCACTTGTGATTTTGAAAATTTAATCAATTAAATATGTTACCTAGACAAATGTATTGCTGAAATTTCATTGCTCTACAATAATGTTTTTCTTGGTGTTGGGATTTTTTCCCGTCAGTGTACATTTTATTGCCTCTTAACGAGAACTCGTCTTCATAATAAGATTATTTTCGTTGCATTTATCATAATTCCAAAAATGCAATGAATGCTAATAAATGTAATATGTTGTTCTTAATAACATACGTTTTAAACGCAAAATCTGAGAAGCCTTGGATTATCTCATAATATATTTTTTTTAGAAAAATTATGTTTAGAGCTTAAAGTAAAATATCACTTCTAGTTTACCAATTTTAGGCGAATCTAATACGCTGTTTCCATTGGTATTAAAGTCTTAAATACTAAAATTGAGATGTTGGGGATTATATTTTAATATAATTTTTTATCGGAACGATTATGGACTTCAAGAAAAGTACCACTTCCGGTTGTTCATTAAAGATACTTATGGGCTTCCTATATATAAAGTACCACTTTCGGTTGTCCAGTTTAACCGAAAATCTAATCAATTCTTCATATAAACGTAGAAAGTTTAAATACGGAAAAGTAGGGGGTGTGATCCGCTGTAACAATCATACAGCTCTCACAACGTTACTTCATAATGGAGATGATGCAGTATATGAGCTTTTGTCGCAGATGGAGGTACTTCTTGAGCAACAGTATAATCTTTCAGTGTAATCTTCCTCTGGGGGCGGTTCTTTGAGGATCAAGTCGAGTTTTAACTGCCCACCCCGAAAATTTTCTTATGCCCCTTAACTGAGAATATTCACATAAAATCCCCACGAACTGATTTTCTGGCATTCCAAAGGTTTCTAATTAAAGATAAACATCAGTATCCAATGTTTCAGAAAATTATGCAACGACTCTCTTCCTACGGCCTAGATCTCTGTCAAGTGTAAGTCCACATACTGCATAAATTTAGTGAACTTTTACATGCTGTGATTATGGACAAAATGAGTCCACTCATGAACTTTATAAACTGCTTTAAACCTTTATATCTGAAATAATCCATGGACACCCACCTCTTTAGCATTATTATTACAATTCATTATAACATTTTGTTGCCAGTAATAATTATAATTATCTCATTATGTTTATCTGTTTACTAATTATGTTTATCTCCTATTTTTGTTGCACCAAATCAGATGTTCAATTTATTTTGTGAACCCGTACGATGGGATTGCACGATGTACCATAATAGGCAAACTCTAGACGATTTGGAAAGCTTTAGTCTATGTAAATTTTAAAAAAACTTGCAATTCCGCCCCTTTTTTTATTTTTTTATTTTTTAAGAGTTAGTATGTGAAGGCATTACCAGTTGATCTATGGTACATCTCTGGTGTCCCCCATACTTTTACCTGTACCTGCCCATCCCGGAATGTCCCAGACATGTTCAATAAGGTTTAAGTCTAAAGATCCGGCTGTCCTAATCATCCCGTTAATATCCTCACTTTCAAGAAGATCATCCACCAAATTAACCCAGTGTGGGCGAGCAGCTCGTGCATAAAACTAAATGCACTCTGCAAGGTGCATAACATAAAACATAACATAAAACTAAATGCACTCTGCAAAGTTTGCCTTTGCAGAGGCAATGCACTCTGTAAAGGCAAACTTTGGGCTTTAAGGTCTACATTTGCACGAAGACCTGATTTTTGCGTCTCGCTTAATTCTGCGAATAAGATAGCCCATTTAGTATAGTTCACATGGCCTCGACTTTGGGTAAAGCATCAGTGAGGGAGAAAGAATCGCGATTCATTCTGCCCATTAATTTTTGATATATGTGGCGACACACTGCCTTTCTGTGGCAACCCTAAAGAATTCGTCTGTCACGAGGATCACGTGCCCAGATGCATCATTACGTCTACGTCTGCTTTTCTGTTTGATAGTTAGTTGCATTTAAGATTTTGTAGAATTAGAAATGGCGTGAAAATAAATGTTGGTGTTTTTAAAAAGTGTCGGCTCAGATTTTCGAACCTATGATTTACTTGTTAAGCAACAAATTTGGCGAGACTGCCAGGATGAATGTCACAGGGTGACATTATCGATTTCGACACTTGATAATTTACGAAAATAAGAGAAGTTCCTAGGTGCAAACACGGATGATTTAGAAACACTAAAACAGAAGCGGAAAGCAATTTGGAGTGTATTTACGAAAACAGCTGATAAGTTAGAAGAACTGATACGATCAGATTCTCCGGATTTGGACGATTTAGAAATTTATTTAGATCAAATTTCAGAGAAGTATAAAACTTTACGAAATACGGATGACTCTTTTTTGGAACTTCTACAGAAAAAAGGTTGTACTCAAGAAGAATACGAAAGAGAATTTAGTGCAGCTCAAGAGTATTACGATAAATTATCTACGTTGAAAGTAAAAGCCAACAGGTAAAAGGATAAGTGTTCACAGCCTTCTACTGGTTCAACGAATAGCGGTTCTTCATCAGGAATAGTTACGGCCGCAAAACAGAAACTGCCGGAGATCGAACTGGTGAAGTTCGATGGAGACTCCCGAAAAGTGGTTGACGTTTTGGACGAGGTTTAGTAAAATACATGAAGATACTCGCATCGACAAGAGAGACAAGTTTCATTATCTACTGCAATCTACAAAACCTGAGACTGTGCCAAGAGCAATAGTGAAAAGTTTTCCTGCTACGGAAGAAAATTACGAAAAAGCCGTGGAGTATCTCAAAGAGCGATTTGGAAATGAAAATATCTTAATTCAAATTTATGTTAGAGAGCTATTAAAACTGGTAATCAATGACAATGAAAAGATAGACTTATTAACTCTTTATGACAAGTTGCAAACTCAACTACGCGCATTGGAAACACTCGGTTTAACTAAAGATAAATTTGCAGTTGTTTTATTTCCTTTAGTGGAATCAGCACTTCCTGCGGATTTAATACAAATTGGGAAAGACAGCCAGGTATGTCACCTGAAACAACAGGTAAGAGTGATTTGGAGTCATTAATTGATTTTCTAAAAAGGGAAGTAGAAACTGAATTTAGATTTAAACTTACCCGTGATGTTTTGGGTTCTGATAAAGTAAGTAATAAGAAAAATAAGTTTTTTGACACAAAACCTGTTGTTCCAACTGCATGTGAACTAATTAATGCAAATAGTAGTAATAGTAGTAAGTGTAATGAAAATTTTCAAAAGTATAAAAAGTCTGATATTTGTATTTTTTGTGAAAAATCCCACTTGTCTGAAAGTTGTAAGGATGCATCTCTAATGAGTTTAGAATGTAAGAAAGATATCATTAAGAAAAAGAATGTTTGTTTTGTGTGCCTTAAGAAAAACCATAGAGTAAATCAGTGTACAGCTAAACATAGGTGTACCTTATGTAAAAATCGACATTTTGTGATTATGTGCCCTGATATGCGTTCTAACAAAGCAAAAAGTGCCACAAAGTTAGGGAATGACGAAAACAAAACAGACATTCTTAATAACTATGTTAAGGTATCAGATGTTTATCTTCAAACGTTAATTGTAAAAATTCAGAATGGTTCTAAAGAAATGTTTGTACGAGCAATTTATGATAGTGGTTCTATGAAATCATATTTATGTAATGATGTTGCTCAAAGGTTAAATTGTAAGTGTATGGGTGAATCAAAAATTAAGCAATTTCTTTTTGGTGGAGTTGAGACTTCAGAAAATGTGTATAAAAACTATGTTATTGAAGTAAGCAATATATATAGTAAATATAAGTGTAAATTAGAGGTACTTGGCCAAAACAAAGTTTGTTCTGAAATTAAACAACTCCCATCTGGTTCGTCGTTATGCAAATTTAAGTCACATGGTATCAAATTAAGTGATTTAGAAAATGGTCTATGTAATGTCGATAAAGAGATAAAATTACTAATTGGTGCAAATTTTGCTGGTAAGTTGCTAACTGGAAAAATTAAAAGTGGCGTCAGCGCGTACGCCTTACGTGTGGCGTCAGCGCGGTGCATACGCAGTTAGGCTGGACTGTTATGGGTAAATTTACTAGCACTGAGCCAACCACGATAAATACTGCATCCCTCCTAATTTCTTCTCTGTTAGTAAAGGGTCACAGGGCCAGATTACCAATTAGGCACAGTAGGCACATGCCTAGGGCCTACGAAGGCCAAAGGTCTTAGGGCTTTGAAAAAAAATATATTGAAATAAAAATACCCCAAAAACTTATAAACATTTTTATATTATTATATAGTGAAGGTCAAAATAATATATGTAAATACAAATACACAAAAAATACGAATACAAAACGTTTGGTTTACTAAGTAGATCCTAAAATAACTCCTTTTTTCGGGATTTTGACACAGCGAATTCGTGTATTATATCTTCAAAATTAATGCCGCGAGCGACATCACTTTCAATACACAGAAGGCCCAGTGACGAAGTTCTCTCTTGACCCATAGTTGAACGCATAAAATTTTTTATAAGCTTCAACTTAGAGAATGATCTTTCTCCTTCTGCATTCGAACCCAATATCGAAAGATATATGCGCAATGCAATATTAACATTTGGGAAACTTTTACTAAGCGACTCACTCACTTTCTCTTTCTTTTTGCGTTTTTCATGTCCACTTTGGTGTTTTCTTTTATATCCATCAGACATTTTTCGCTAAAAAAAAATATTTAAAAAAAGCTTTTATAAATTGCGCTTAAAAGTTTAAAATAATTTTTTAACTTTCTGATATACCATAATAAAAGCGATGGGCACGCACAAACTAAAATTTAAACTTGTTTTCTCCTTCTTCTCGTCACCTTTAAATATACATTTTAGTTTGCGCCCGTCGCTTTTATTATGCTATGAGAAAGCTAAAAAGTTATTTTAAATTTGTTAAGTAATGCATTTTAAACTTGTAAAAACGAAACCCGGATTTACGAGTATGGATTAAAATTAAGCTATTCCAAAGGTGATTTGGACTGTACTATTTCTACGACTACTACTGGAGATTTTTTACAATAGTATGGCCAAACCACCCCATAGTAGGCCTACTCAAAGTTCCTTGCATTGTGCTGCATTCTACGGCGGACTATTATACTAATAAGAAGTGATAAAATGAAAATTCTATTATTTATAATGGAATGAAGCAATATTCCAGAATCAAAAACTAGGTTGAAATAAGTAGAGTATAAAAACAACTTTCCTTTACTTACCTTACTTATAATAAATTTAACTTCCAGTTTTTAAACTAAAGATTGACTTGGGGTTGAGCGTGATTAAATACAAGCACAGGCATACACGCTCTATCGTAGTGTTTACATATTAACTTATTACACAACTGAGCTACTAAAACAAAAGACCTTAGCAGCAGGGAAAACCTCTCGATCGCGCGCAAGCGTTTGGTAGTGGGCATGGAAACGTGGCCAACTGTGTCAAACGCATGTGCCCGTCCGAGAGGTTTTCCCGGCGGCTAATGTCTTGTCATGTTCATGTACTAAAACCCTGGAATTCTGCACGGAATTTGGTAGATATAAAAGTTGCATTGTTGCAGATAAACTCAATTCTGGAATTATGGCTATTGAAAATGGCTCTATGAAAAATAAAAACATTAAAATCCCAAAATAAAATAATGTTATTTTACCGCATCATCACATTTTCGGATTTATATCTACAACAAAATTATTACTTAATATTAGCGGACAATTTCAGTTAAAAAATGTTTATTATTTCGGGGCCTACGCTGCTGGAGTGCCTAGGGCCTACGACACCCTTAATCCGGCCCTGAAGGGTCAATGTATTAGTGATCTCTGGAAGTTAGATGTTTTGGGTATTAGTGAACCTTCCGTAAGTAAAAACAAAACTCAGTTACAGGAGGATACGCAAAGATATTTTGAAGAGACTCTTACGGTAAATTCAGAGGGAAGGTACGAAGTAGCATTACCTTGGGTGGCGGATAGCTCGCTTTTACCCGAAAACAAAGTTATAAAAATGTCTTGTAAGTACTAAACGAAAATTAATGAAGACGGGAAATTTTGACGCTTACGGAGACATTTTCCAGAACTGGTTAGCACTCGGAATAATGGAAAAAGTACCGGAGAAGAATAAGTATAAGGGTGTACATTATTTACCTCATAGAGCAGTTGTTAAAGAAAATAGTAGCACGAGTATAAGACCAGTGTTTAATGCAAGTTCTCATTCGCCTGGTTACCCATCATTGAACGATTGTTTATCTACTGGACCAAATATAATTGAAATTATACCTTCGATTCTTAATCGGTTTCGCAAGAATTACGTTGGTGTCACTTCAGATATAGAAAAAGCGTTCTTGCAAATATCTGTAAGGGAAAAAGATCCAGACTTTTTGAGATTTATTTGGTTTAGTAGGGATAATCAAGAACAAGTTGACCTGTATCGGCATAGAAGGGTAGTTTTTGGTATTACGTGTAGTCCGTATTTATTGGCCGCTACAATACAATATCATTTGAGTGTAGTTCCCGAAAGCTTAAGTCATACAGCGGAGATTTTGAAAACATCCTTTAACGTAGATAACTGTGTGGCTAGTATGGATTCAGAAATAGAAATAAAAAAGTTTGTAAATGAATAATTATGGCTTCGGGTCATTTTAATTTAAGATTCTGGAAATCCAATATAAGAAGTGTTGTGCCAGAGGAAGATTCCTCCACGGAAGGAGATGTGTCTGTTTTGGGCCTTGTATGGCATACAGTTACAGATACCTTATCTTGCAAAATAAGTCAACGTATAAAATTGGATGATCCAGTTACTAAAAGACTAGTTTTAGCAGTAACTCATCAGGTGTTTGACGTTATAGGGCATACGGCTCCTGCAATGTTGATTCCAAAACTAATTTTGCAGGAAACTTGGAATTTAAGGCTTAAATGAGACGATGTTCTTCCCGATGAATTAACCAAAAAGTTTAGGTTTTGGCGTAAAAAGTTGTACTTGCTATCCAGTATCCAAATACCTAGATGGATAGGTCTCAGATCTATTAACGAAGCTGTGAGTATACATCTCTTTTGTGACAGTAGTAAAAGTGCGTATGGTGCATACGTTTTTTAAAGAGTACAGAGTGGCAAAAAGGTAAGGGTTAGTTTGGTACACGCAAGATCGAGAGTAGCGCCTTTGAAACCTATTACGATTCCTCAATTAGAACTTCTTGCTTGTAATATTAGTTCTAGGTTATTGTCTTCAGTTATTAATGATATGGGCCTACATGAAGTTCGTATTCACTGTTGGACTGACTCCTCGACGGCTTTAAGTTGGATACGGCGAAATCAACGTTGGGGAGCATTCGTTTTTAATCGTGTACAGGAAATCAGGTCTTTGACCTTCCCCACTGTATGGCGACATGTTCCTGGTAGTCTCAATCCTGCTGACCTACTTTCTAGAGGTTTTCATGCAGAACAATTAATAGAACGAAAATGGTGGGAGGGACCTGATTGGTTACGGGAAAATGAGGCAAATTGGCCTAAATCTAATGATGAACCAGATGAGGATTTAGTTAATTCAGAAATACGTAAGACAGTTATTGTTACGTTGGTAAAGAATGATAATTGTATTGGATGATAGTATAAGTATTTCTCATCATTTAAGAAAATTGTAAGAATGTTATCATAGATATTCAGATTTTATAATAATGCACGTAAGAATAATAATAACAACCATTCTAAGGATTTGACTGTATCTGAAATAGAAAGGGGAGAAATAGCTTTAATGCAATTAATACAAAAAGAGTCGTTTAATGGTGAAACAGATGATAAGCTAAGACGACTCAGACCATTTGTCGATAGTTAGGGTCTAATAAGAGCTAAGTCTAATGTTGCTTATCGTGACGACTCTAGCAGCTTTAAGTTCCCCATCATATTACCTTCTGAACATCCAGTAGTCAAATTATTGATATTAAGTGCACATAAAGATTTGTTACATGCAGGTACTACATTATTGATGTCGCATTTAAGAGAAACATACTGGATCTTAAAATCACGTAAAACTATAAGGAACTGTATAAGAAAATGCATAACATGTCAGAGATTTAAGGCTAAAAGAGGTGAGACAGTCCCGGGCGTTTTACCAAATAATAGGGTTCGTGGTTCAGCAATTTTTGAAAGGTTCAGCAATTTTTGAAATCGTAGGATGTGATCTTGCAGGACCCTTGCATTTAAAGGATGGACGAAAATCATATATTGTGCTCTTCACATGTGCGGTTTATCGTGCTATCCATATGGAACTGGTTACCTCATTAACAACTGAATCATTTTTTCAGGCTTTAAGGCGTTTTATCGCACGTCGTGGACGCCCTACCACCATATATTCCGATAATGGGACAAATTTTGTGGGTGCAGAGAGAGTTCTGCAAACCATTGGCTGGGACTGCGTCTGCTCTAAGGCTGCTGAAAAGAGAATACAATGGAAATTTAATCCTCCATCCGCCGCTTGGTGGGGTGGATGGTGGGAGCGTTTAATATAAATTGTAAAACAAATATTAAGAAAAATTTTAGGTCGTGCTTCTCTTGGTTATGAAAAGTTACTCACTGTCTTGTGCGATTGTGAAAAAATTGTCAACTCAAGACCACTTACGTACGTGTCTGACGATATTGAGGATCCCTTGCCTTTAACTCCAGAAAAATTTCTGCATGAAACTCTACAGTCGGGTGTACCTGATATTGACAATGTGGACAAAGGAAAATTGAGTAGAAGAGCGAAGTATCTCCAGAGAATGAGAGAATTGTTAAGAGTGAGATTTCGCTCTGAGTATCTAGGGCAGTTAAGACAGCAGTCTACCAGAAATTACAAAAATAAACCTCTTTCTATAGGAGAAATTGTCTTGCTGGAGGATCAAAATAAAAACCGTGCATATTGGAATTTAGCACGCGTTATTCGGGTGCCCCGTGGTCGAGATGGCAACATAACAGTTGCTCTTGTAAAAAGCAATAATTCAGAGTTCTTGAGACCAATACAGAGATTGTTTAGATTGGAGCTGGATAATATAGTAGATAATACTCAAAATGAGCAAGTTCCTTTCACCACCAGTAGTGGTAGAGTTGTAAAATCACGAATAATGTAATTCATGTCTTTGAGTTATTATGATTTATTTTGTTGTGCTATTATTGTTGTATTATTCCTCAGTATTAATTTTGTTTTCAAGTAATATGATTTAAGTATTAAGTAATTTTCTCTGTTGTATAACCATCATTTATATTGTTGTAAGTTTTATGTTTTGAGTGTGTAGCCATCCACTCAAAAGGTGGGAGAATTGTGGCGACACACTGCCTTTCTGTGGCAACCCTAAAGAATTCGTCTGTCACGAGGATCACGTGCCCAGATGCATCATTACGTCTACGTCTGCTTTCTGTTTGATAGTTAGTTGCATTTAAGATTTTGTAGAATTAGAAATGGCGTGAAAATAAATGTTGGTGTTTTTAAAAAGTGTCGGCTCAGATTTTCGAACCTATGATTTACTTGTTAAGCAACAATATACCTTCATCTGGAGGAAACAATGGACTCGCTACCTGTCCTTCCATCCTATGAGAAGACCAGCATGACAGCGGCTTGATAATCTGGGCAGGCATCATGCTGGATTGCGACACAGACTTTCATTTCCTTGACATACCTTCTATGATTGCTGGGAAGTAGTATAAGGAAGAGATCTTACAGCCTTGTGTTCGCCTTTACAAGAGTACAGTTGGCTTTGAGCTCATTTTTATGGATGACAACGCTCGTCCACGTGGAGTTCATCTAACAGACGATTTCCTGAAAAGTGAGATTAATTACTGGATGCTTGGCTTACCATGTCGCCAAATTTAAACCGCAAAGCATATGTCTGGGACGCTACTGGGAGGACAGGTGGGTCTCGTCTTCCTTATCCCAAATATAGCGTTGCTGCAGGAGTGGGACCGATTGTCGTAGGGATTCATAAACTGTCACATTTCCAGCCTTTAGTCACGTTCTTGAGAGCTGTTATGACTGTTAGAGGGAGACCATGCCATCCATTTTCTTCGATCTTGAAAAACCTCTTGTTTTAAACCTCTTTTTTTTCTATGCGAATGAGAGTTAGGTAGAATAGCGCGTGTGTGCCATGAATATTATATGGTATATTTTTTGTGTGAAATCAAACTACCTACAAGGTTTTCCTACCACGTTTCATTAAAATCTGTCGATCAGTTTCGAAGATAATCGACCAAATATGAAAATACTCTTAATTTGGAACGTACGACTTTCATTTAAAAATTTTATGTATATGAATATTGTTCCGAAATGTACAGGCGCGGTGGGATGGCTTCCCCGCAAAGCAGTTTTAGTGTTGCCATAAAATGCAAGGGAAGGCAGGGTTTCCAGATTTGGCTAGAAATCGCCCATTTGGCGACAAAATTGCCGATATTCCATGGACGGATGGAGAACCTTCTGGAACGAATTCTTACCGTTTAAGCCCAGAACGTTCCCGAACACAAGCCGAAAATTATATCAGCCCTGTTTGTCCGCAGTCAGAGTGTGCTTCATCGAGAGGACAAGTGCCTCATTAAGAGTGCTGCGGGGGAGTGTGCCTCGTCTAGAGTGCGAGTTAGTCAGTCCCTGCGGAGTCCATCGAATTGACAGCCGGGCAGCGAGTGCCGAATGGGTCGTCGAGTGCCCCGAAGGAGTCTCTTAGTGTATCGCGGTTAGTGCATCGTCGAGAGAGCGTATTGAGCTCCGGGAACGACTGAACCGAAGAGTCGGGAGCTGTGCTCTGTGTGTCGTCGAGTGCATCGCGAGTTGTAGCCTGGATGGTCTCGAGAGTATGTGGAGTTCCGAGTACGACCAAGTAGAATCGGGAGCTGTACTCTAGGGCTTTGCAGTGAAGCTATCTTCACCGTGATAGCCTGATAACCTGAAGGCTGTGTCGCTGATTGTTCCAGCGTGTTTATAGTAGTTCTTCGACGACTGTAACGTGATTTTGGAGCTGTCCTGATTAATATTGGCTAAATAAAGTGTGTTTCGATACTTCCTCAATACTTCGTCGTCGTTATTCACTCCAAATCCACACGAACCCCGCAAGAACGTGAAGGAAGAAAATAACCTAACAACTGGTGTCAGAAAAGAAAAACGCAACAATATTTTAATCAGAAGAGAAATCTACTTCAGGATGTTAGAGTATCTAAAAGTTTCAAATTTCAAGTCCCTCTAGTGTATTTACGGTGTAAAATTGTTTTAATAAACTAGTGCGGTTCTTCAGTGTTAAACGAAAAATTTTTGCCATAAAATATAGCAGAATTTCACTTATCTCACTTGAGAAGAATTTAAATAATGGATTTTTAATGGCTATTTTAAGCCTATCATTTAATTTTGGATGTTGCGAATTTATTTGAATCAAATAATTTTTTTTTCAAACTTTTAAGTATTTTATTTTAGTATTAAATTGCAATTGTGCATTTCAATAAAGTGAACAAAAAAGTGATATTGGAGAAAGTTGACTTTTCTAACACTACAATCTGCAACCAAACACAAATGCTTTTTGTACCTATTTAAGATAACTAAATTATTTTGTGACTGAAACCGCCATAATTAAGACTTATAAGACATTTTTCGTCCGAGCGAAAACTTGAAGCAGTATGAATGAAGGAGACGAATTTGGAATAAAAAGTGCAAAGGCAAGGTAGTATAGATAAATGCAATAATACTAATAATTAAGAAAAGTCTAACTACACTATTTAGGATTAGAAGAATTGTATCTTAAGATTCGAAGAATTTTGTTCATTACTGATGCATTTTCTTTGAACAGTTTCCGAAACCTTCGTAGTGTACAAACAAGATTCGAGCAAGTTCGAATAATGATTATCGTCATAATCTGTATTTGGATAATCGAGATTCTACTGCTATATTCAGTGCTAAGGTCGGATATTGTTCTATCTGAATTCAGCAGCTGATTTTTTCATTATTCTAAAATGCAGATGGCCTGCAGGATGTTTCCCGTGCTTCGAAGGGAAGAACTGGTATCCTGGGTTCCTGAGCACATTCAAGCGAAGAGAGTGGGATGGGAAAAATTCTTTTCTAAACCGGTTGGGGACGCGTAAGTGATCTTTTTATCGTGTTTTTTTTTCCCTTACGACTTTCTCTTCATTCGCATGGGTACGGCTGAAATGTTTGTAAACACCGAGAGTGAATGGGTTAGCAGAAACGGGTTACTCAGGTATCTTTGTATTAAAGAATGCCGTGTAATGTGTGTAGCAAATATTTAAGCGAATAGTTAAGTATTACGGTTTAGTCTTGGGTAAATCTTATGAGTGTTGGATAAATATTAACCATACATATTTATGCTTCAAAATATACTACTTAAAATTCCCAATTTAATTCTTGCATATGATATTTTTTTAATGTGGTCTAAAATTTCTTCCTTGGATTAAAGGGTATATATATTACTTATTGATCTGAGTTTTTCTACATGTATAAAGCCAACTTAACGAGATAAAATATTTATTTTGGAAAATAAGTTTATATTATTTAATTTGTAGCTACTTGTGAATGTTTACATTAGTAATTTTCTAGAAATAATTTAACATTGTAGCTTGCTTAATTGTTCTTATCATTTAGACGCTTTGTTATATTTCGTTTATTTATTTTATTTTTTTTATAAACTCATAGTGCAGTCATAGAATTACAAATGTGTCAAGCTCTTCGATGATATCTTACTTTGCCTCTTATCATTTGTAACTGAATCTACATAGCGGATGTATATTCCTCTGTTTTGACCACTTTATATTTTCGAATTTGAGAGACAATCTTTTGGTAATTTTCGTGGGCTTTCTCTAAATAAAGTGAGTTATTTAGATTTCAAATAATAACACAATCATAATTTCGTATAATTCACATTCATTAATTTCGCATAATGAAGACCATAAATAACACAGTATCCTTCAGATGCGAAAAGAGATGGATATCGTGTTATTTATGGTCTTCATTGTTCAGAATAAGAAACATTTATGTTAATTGTGAATTATCATAAGAAAAAATGATCGGATTCGTAAAGGAAAGGCAAGCTAAAAGTTCGTATTTTGTCTGTTTCCAGTTTTAGTCAGCAATGCAGTTCCAAACTGGTCATAGCGTCTGTAATTATTTCATATAAAAATTTAAGAAGTTATTCCAGTTAAGATTGTTTCTCAATAGGAGAGAGATTCGGCGATCTTGCTGGCCAAGGTAATGTTCGGCAAGCAGTAGAAACATGTGCAGTGTGAGGGCGAGCATTATCTTGCTGAAATGTGAGCCCAGGGTGGCGTGACATGAAGGGCAACACAGCGGGCCTCAGAACTTCGTCGACGTACCGCTGTGCTGTAAGGTTGCGAAGGATAACAACCAAAGGGGTCTTACTATGAAATGAAATGGCACCCCAGACCATCACTCCTGGTTGTCGGCCGGTCTGCCGGAAGACACTCAGGTTGGTATCACACCGCTGTCCGGGGGGAACGTCTCCAGACTCGCCTTCGCTGGTCATCAGGGCTCAGTTCAAAGCGGGACTCATCACTGAAGACTATTCTACTCCAGTCAGTGACATTCCAGTGCGAATGAGCCCGACACCACTGCAAGCGGGCTTGATGTTGTACAGAGGTCAATGGTAGTCGGCGCAAGGGGCGCTGTGACCTCAGCCCCCTTTCTGTGAGCCGTCTATGAATGGTCCTTGCGGTCACTGAAGCACTAGTTGCACGTACAATCGATGATAATGATGCATCTGGGGCAGTGAGTGCTGCTCTGACGATTGCTCGGTCTTCACGTTCTGCCGTTTCTCGAGGCCTACCGCTTCCTTCTTGACGCTGTGTGCGGCCATGGCTCACCCATTCCTGCCAACATCGTCTAATAGGGGCATCGCTCCTGCTCAAATGTCGAGCTATTCGCTGATAAGACCAACCGCTTTTTTGAGTCCAACTACACGATCTCTATCAAATTCTGACGTCTGCGCATATCGTTCGCGCACTTGTATGCGAGGCATAGTTACTGTCTACCAGAGTACACTGAATGAAATTCGTGAAGAATTTATGACCTGGAAGACTTAGACAGTTCTATATTACCGAGCTATTGCAGGTGCAACGTTGCCGGTTCCTTAAATTAAGCCCAAGGGCACATGCCATAATGAATTCAGGAAATGGAAAACATTTCGGATGAGAAAACGGAGAAAGGAGAAGTGAGAGGGGTACCAAAAGGAAAAATGCCAAAGGCATCTAGCAGGTGAACGAAACTTGACAAGATGAAGAAAATCCGAAAGGATCCTTCACAATTCAGAGAAACGACAAATGCAAAACATGGTTCAAAATGCTATACAACAACAACAAAAGTTCACTACTACTATAAAACTACACAAATTCAACCCATACAACAGAAAATCAATACACAACGACTGTTACAACATCACACTAGCAATCCAAACAACTTGGAGTACAGCACTGTCTTTATCAGATAAAATGAAAGAAATTACCGCCTCCAATGGAGGAGCAAGAGGAAGAAGCATAAGTCTCATCCCATGAAGGTGTGAGCAGCAAGTGATCTTATGTTGGGGTCTTCATTGAGTATTTCGTAGTTGAAGACTTGGGAATAGTTCACATAGTCGCATTGATGACCTGGAATTGCAATTTCTCCTCTTAAATATCCTGCCAGTTGCGCAGATCAGATGCACTGTAGTGACAACCGTTCATTCATTGGCAGTCAAAATGTAAAATTTTGCATTTTCCGTCGAAACCTGTATGCATTTCAATTTGTATCCAATTTGCTTTATATCTTCTCGGTGCGTTGTGGTGCGTCGTGTTTTTTTTTTTTTTCCCTAAGAGTGTATTTCTTTTTAATTCTTTTATTTGTTTTATACGCTTTAATTTAGAAAAGTTAATTTTCCTTTTTGTTACCATCGGGGTATCATAGCTCGGGTACTTATTAACTACTTCTAGAAGGTTGCTTTTGTTAAGACTTTTATAAGTCGATAAGCTGAGTTTAATAAACGGCAGCAGCACCAGGAGTATTGACAGCTATGAAATAAGTATATTCTACCTGCCAATTCGGCCAAGTATTTTTTCTTTTCTCCCGGCTTCCCGATGAATCACCGAATCTCCTGGTTTTTAATTTTTAGCTTTTACTAATAAAAATATTTCTAGTCGTAAATTAAATTCATTGTTTAATTAAATTTTAAACGGTGCAAATTCCATTCTCCGACCTCAAGTGATTTTCAGCCTAAATTTCTTAATTGAGTTTATTCGATCTGAATAGTCTAAATCAGCTGTACACATTTGTAGAATTTTTTATGAGCATTTAACCAATGTTTAGTCAATTAATATTTGCATTTAATTTTGCTTTACATCAGTTTATGGTACGTTACTAAGTTTATCCGCACAGTAGTATGTGTGCAATAATAATGAATTTTATTTTCATTGGATTTAAAAGTACTTTAATAAATATATGCTCTTCTGACGTATTCAGGAATTTCTCCGTAAAAAAGTTTGAGAAAAATCACAAAATGAAATTAACCAAGAGCATAAAATTTAGGATGATTAATTGATTATTTATATATTTTACATCAGAATTGTATGATAAATAATCCAATAAGCTATACCTTACATTATAAATTGAATTTAAGTCAGTTTTTTTTAGTATGGCACCGCGGAGTACGAAAACCTTGCGAAAACGGAGAACTTCCCGTTTTTTCATGTTTCAAGGTTTTCAGCAATGATATTGATCATATTTCAGTTTGTACGTTTTTACAGTGAATGGTTTTGGTTTATACATGGCCTATTTATTATCTAGATATTGTTTCATGTATTTTGTTGAGCTGCTGCATTTTACGTGTTTGGAATTTGCCGTACCATATTTTATATATATATATATATATATATATATATATAATTATCACGACTTTGCTTTTATCGTTCTCATGTTCTTTAAATTTTCACCATACTGTCACTTCAAGTACTTCAGCACAATTCTGTTGTTTTGTTGCAATGGCATTTCGTGCTACTGAGACTTGCAACTTTCTTAACTCGGACGCGAAAATTGCTGACATAAATTCTCTTTACAATTTATTTTTATTCTTTCATAAAAATAAAAGAAAATCAAAATTATCCGCCAGTCAAATTGCATCAAAAGCTTTCAGATTTTGTTTTGTTTCCGTAACAGGTGATTTATTGAGGGTATTGTTTTCAACTCAACGAAAAGTTGTGGTATTTCTTAAAAAAAAAAAAAAAAAAAAAAAAAAAAAAAGTGTGTTTAGTTGAAGGTGTGTGCGAGCTGGAATTTATACCCAAAACATTTACAGAAGTTTGAGAAGACGCCTGTTCTTTCGGTATGTTTTATTTTAGCTTTGTTCATAATCAAAAATTGCATGCTCAGTTGAATTTTCCTAACCAAAAGAGTGTTTAGTGATACTTAATGTGTTCGATGAAAGCAATTTGTTCATGGTTTGATTATGAACATGTTTCATTTGATTTCGATTAGCTTTTCTCTTACTAAACCCTCTGAAATAAGGTACCGGGAAATAACCATAGCATTTTTATCCTAGTAAATTTTTTTGTTGCATTTAAATTTTAGCTATAGCATATATAAGTATTTTATGTTAGCAGTATGGAAGTGAAACTTGTTATGGCGACGTTATCCAAAGATAATCGCATCTAAAAGTGACCAGTATTTCTGTGATTTAAAGATTATAACTGAGCGTCATTGATAGTCATGTTCTCTTCTTAACCCTTTGGGTACATTTGACGAGTGAGACTCATCATATGTTTACTTGGGCGAAGTTACGGTGGACGAGTCTGACTCGTCATCTGAATTTAAGAAACAGGCGTTGATGTTTGCGGTGATTGATTATATCACCGACATAAGTATATTCTAAATAAAATGTATTACTTTTACATATTAATCCATATAGCGACAAATGAAATTCGTCCCGTGGCATAAAAATCTTCAAATAATTCAGTACTCAAAGGGTTAAGTGACCATCTCTGCCACAGTTCAAGTCCTGTAGAAAGTTAGTTAGCCAGAGGTACTCTTAGGGAGGTTTCATTGAATAACAGCCTCTTAAAATTAATGTAAAGTTCTTCAAAGGTTTTTAATGCAGGAAATTAAAAAAAGTATCAAAATTAATGTAAAATTTCTAATTCAGTAGAAGATTAATGTATGCTAATTTTCTTCATTGGATACTAACGCAGTAATATAAGTTATTATATCATTGTATTATATTGTATTATACCATTTATATCATTATATTGTATGGTTTAAAAAAAACCTAAAAATATATCTTTTGTTTCAAATTCTGATAAAGATTAATATTTATTCTGAATAGTGTTAACATGTAATGTATTTTACATTCAGTTAAATAAAATCAACTACTTATAAACTTAATTAGATTTCAAACATTATAAGCCCTTGTAGTCTTAGCAATTCATATCTGTGACTTTATTTTAGGCTTTGAACTTCTATTGTGATGAGAAAACTCTACCTCCTTTAAAAAGTTCTTTTTTTCATTTATTTCTTTAAGGCACAAAAAGTATTTTCATTGTATTTTTCGCACTTCTTTCGCATATTAATGATCCTGTATGTTCATTTTTAATATCGTTTGTTTTTAAAATCTTTTCCGGAAGATCAGAAGTTCAAATTTATTCAGAATACTTTTTAATGTAGTCCTAAATATTTTCAAGTTTTCGGTTATATGTGTATATTTCAATGTTCAGTCTTTTAATGTTAACACGTTGAGCGCAACGTCAGCCATTTGTGGCTGACACTAGACTTTCCGTTTAGGCCGCCATTTTCGGGTCATGCCATTCTCCAACAATCTCCTCCTCGTCGTCAGAAGATGATAAAAATACATTCTCTCTGGGTAGTTTTCTAGCAAGAGTAATTTTACTGCTGCTATCGGTTTCACACTCTCGAACTGACATTTTGACGCTTAGGTTTAAAGAAAATTTTTGTCTGCACGGGGCCAAAAACTGCAATGAACTGGTTTGTTGTAAAGGGAACACCGGCCACGAATCTATTTCGATAAAATGTTATCTAGTTGGCTAAACAAAACAAACAAAGAAAACAAAACAGATTTGGCGCATAACGTGTTGAATGAATCACGTTCCAAACGTAAACTATCTTCTACTGCTATAAAAATCAC
Organism: Stegodyphus dumicola; assembly: GCF_044657685.1. Lineage (NCBI taxonomy): Eukaryota > Metazoa > Arthropoda > Arachnida > Araneae > Eresidae > Stegodyphus > Stegodyphus dumicola. Next base: position 89,576,659 of record NC_140769.1, read on the forward strand.
TTGCTCTGCAATACCAGCGCTTTTAAGCGGCGCGCGTGGCCTGAACGGGATTGCCTAAGAAATACGCGTGGCGCTCAACGTGTTAATGAATATATATATATTATGGTAACGAAAGCGGAATAAAATTAAACACACGATGATATTCTGAGAGTAATCCAATAACAATAACTGCAACACTGCATTAGACGTCTGAATACTAAAAACGCTGATTTTTAGTTGTTAATTAAAATAAATATCACCGGTTTTGAGGCTTTATTATTGTTGTTGTTGCCTGATGCTCATTTGTCTGACCCATAGTCAGCCCAAGCCCACGAAATTCCTCGTGGCATGGAGCACAAGATTACGCGTTTCGTTGACAACAGCCTTGAGCACCTATGCAGGTGATAGTGCGACTTAGTTTAGTTCTGCACCCACTTTTGATGGAAATCACAACGGGGGCCGGGTTTCCCATCCCTCTTCTCCTACCTCCAACCTCTCGGGAGGACTTTCGGCTCGCCGCATGTTTAGAGTGCCCCCATGCTACACGAACATTATACATTTACAAACATCCATGCCATCTCCGGGTTCGAACCCCGGCCTTTCGGCACAGCAGTCAGCGACACTAACCATTATACCGGTCGGGCGATTGAGGCTTTATACGTCTAATTAAAATACAACAACAGACCTAGTCTTTTTACAGCTAATTTGTAAAATACATATTTCATAAACATCGGAGATACATCTTATCAATAGAAACATGTTTTCACCTTATCCTCCATGCAGGCATTGCAACAACGAAATTTAATTCTAAATATATGGGAGAAACTTACAGCTATAGTACCAAAACCAACCAAGTTCTTGCCAAATATTGAGCATGAAATGAATGGTGCCTTCGTTTCACTTAATTGTAAATTAAATCAGACAAGCAATCAGTTCCTCCTTTCAGTCAAGTTATGGCTATATTCAAGAACTGATACATATTATGAAAATGTCTAGACCTGAGAAGAAATCGAAGAATGGGATAGTGGCAAAATTTCTTCTCTTTCAGTCCTTTTGAAGCGATCTTGCTGCGTGATGCTTATTGAAATTTAGTCAATGTGTAAGTTTAATATGAATTATATGCATTAGAAAATTCTATCCTAAAAGCTGTTCCTTAAAATAAACAACAGATCCTTTGCCATAAATTAAATAATCACCCAACTGCAGTAGATTGCTCAAACCTTTACACTAATGTTTCAGGTTATTTTTAAATGCATAAAAACACTGATTTCTCAAATACTGCCGAATAAAGTTTAATAATTTATTTGGTGTGTTACATAGTAACATAACACGTAAATGCAAACAAGAAAAACGAGTATGATTGATTGCATGCGATACAAAACAATACAATGAAACATGTAAAATTGAAATAACATGTGACAACTAAGTTCTTAAGAAAAGTGAGTATCTCGAGAATAAATGCTATCTTTTTAAATTTACTAGGATATGCCATCTCCCTTACCTCGTATATATACGATTTAATACTTTCAATACGGTGGATTGATTTATTTTGAATAATGGCAAAGCATATGAGGCCTGTGCGAAAGGGAAGCTTTCGTAAAGAATGTTTCAAGAGAAGCTGGCTCATGTTCTAATTACGTATGGGAAAAGCAGCGAAAACGTTTTCGCAGCCATCCTGTTCGAAGCGATCTCACCCCGGCTCGAACTACCAATGTTTAGTGATTATAGGATCAGCCCTCGGTAAGCCTTCAGTAAGATGGTAATTAAATTTTGCGGAAGTGAGTTTCATTCTTCTATAAGTGAACACAATATTTAGCTCTTTCAAAAGTTCAATTTATTCGAACATGGCAAATCACTGCAAGGGATATTTGCTAGGGAAGGGGTGCGTTTCTGGAAGATACGTTAAGTACAGCGAAAACCAACCATGGAAGCAACCATTGGATCGATTTCAATAACTTCATCAACCAGATAAATTCGATGTTCATTCAACTGTAGAAAAATAAGTTTGATTGTAATATTCATCTTGATGCTGTCAAAGATTCTGTCAAATCTCGAAGATTTTGTATGTCTCGATGAAGCTGACATAGATTTTTTAAATTCTTGCAGATAAATGAATACAGTACATTCCCGATTATCCGCGGAATCGGGTGGCGCGGCCGCCGCGGATAACAAAAAACGCAGATAATCCGAAAAAAGCTAAAAACGGGTATAGCAAATAAGAAAACAGTCATTCAAACTTTGAAAAATCCTTTTATGTACAATAAAACGTAAAATAAACAGCAGGAAATGTTTAACTAACACTTAATATTTTAGCTTATTACGCTTAATATATTCTCCCCGTGAAGTCCAATTTCTCGAATTCCATTTCGCTGCCTAAAACGAGTCAACCAGCCAGAAGACGCATCAAAATTTTCTTTCAGGCCTAACAACTCAGAAAAGGTTTTTGCGTTCGCCTCAATGATAGGACCATTTACAGGAGTACCCCCTTTTCGAACTTGAGCTAACCACTCTGTCAATTCCGTGTCTAGCTCATCAAAGGTAGAACCCTTCATAGTTTTTCGCGTTTTTATTTCGGAAGCACTGTCCGACATTGATGCAAAGTTCACCAGTTTGTCTTTTTGCTTTAGAATGTCACGCACTGTTGTTTCCGCGATTCCGTAATTCAATTCCATCTGCTGCCTTGTAGCGCCGTTTGCTACTTTGGAAATTAATTCTAGTTTTTGCGCAATCGTCAACACAACCTTCTTTCGTTTTACTGACATTTTAAATCTCGTAACGAAAAACACAAAACCAAAAAGCACAAGCACTGAACACAATAAAAGATAAGAAATTAACTCGACCGGTTCGCAAACACTATCAGGCTTAAACTAACAATGGCGAGTGGGTGGAAGTGTACGTGTCAGTAAGATTAAGACGAAGAGAGCGGGCAGCGCGGATAATCGGGATTCTACTGTACATCAGTTCATCGTATTCCACCCCATACATAATATAACATTGTGTGCACCAATAACGGTTACATTACTGAAATATTTAATGTTCCTGCAGATTGAAATGCTTTGGGAATTCACGGGTTAAAGTGAATTTTAACTGCTTGTCATCAAACCTTTCTCATACAATTTGCTGTAATGGAAAAGTCGCTGTAACAACTGAAAAATCCTAAACTGAGCTGACTAGAATCATCTTCCTATTGAGGCGTCAAGGACAAAAACTGATAATGAGAAAGAGTTGTTTCTTTGCAACATTGCTCTGGCATTTTTGCAACTGTTTCAGAAATTTTGATGTTTTGTTTATTTATTTATTTTATGATGAGATAATATGTCTTTATTCTTGATATAAACGACCATCGTACCACCACCATTATTGTCTGCCCTACTTCTAAGACATTTAGTTTTACATGTCAGAGAGTTTTTAAATGGTAATATTATTTCATCGCCATAACTTCGTTTTGATTTGATCAAACCCTGAATTGGAGAAGTCTGAGAAGAATTACATTTTTGTGCAAAACGACTACCGCGCCTTTGGACGACATCGTGCCAGTATTTGCATTTTGGAAACAAATTGATCAAATAGTGTAGTTAGATTTGATTGACCTTTTGCTCATTTTGTAAAAAATCAGCTTGATCGTGGAATGTCATTATTCTTATGTACGTAAAGGCAATCCTGAGCATTTTTATGATTTTCCAGATCCTGAAGCTAAAATTCTTTCGTATCTATTGATAGGTTCTCCACATTCTGATAATTAAAAGTCGAATTACATTGTTTCTCTGAGTTTTGTTTTAAAGGTGTTTCAGCCTCTCTTCTAATAAAACCACGAATTTTGCCGTTATTTTATTGTTCATTAATGCCTTTTGTAAATAAAATAAATGAAATATGGATGGATGTCAGAAATTTTTATAATAGACTTGTGTTACATTGTAAATAAGGTTCTTTTAGATGATTTTTTAGTGATGCGTTATAGTCTTGCAAATCTTATTCATGCTTATTTTAATAAAATTTTTAAACATTGTAGAAATCATTTTTACTGTTAGTAAGATAATTCATGTTAAATTTTTCTGTGTAATTTGTATTATTAAAGATCCATCTTTGGCCAAGTGGCTGAGATTCCTGAACCCTGTTAATTCAAACCACGTTCAAATACTGCCTAATTGATGCTGTCGTGTTTTTTCTCATGTGTAACATAAACACGAGTCAATTTTTCGTACATACGAAGTCAATTTAAAACTTTTCCATGAAGGCATCCATTCTCTTAGGTAGATAGCCCTTATATGCTTTGCCGTATCAATTCAAAGTGAAATAATTTCGATCATCAGAGCTAATCTCAAGAGAAAAGACCTCTAGTTAGCTTGTTTCTTCAGTATAACTGAAAGCTCAGCTACTGAGATCATCATAAAGCTTTTGAACATGTAGATCAATTGTTTTACGCCATTGCGAAATTCCATCTCTCCCAAGAGGAAAAAGGTGAATAAAAAGCGGTTAAAACATTTAAATTTAGGCATCAGAAAAGCGTAGTGAAATCAACAGAAACATTTTCTTTATTGTATTCAATAATATATATAAATAATATAATAAAATATATATAAATAATACATAATATGTATTAGATGTAATAAATTAAAAAAAAAAAAAATCTGAAAGCTTTCAGATTTTATATTACATCCAAAAGGGCGTTTTTAACGTTTTGTGTGTTAACTTTATTTATTAAATATCATGTTCTTCGTACTTAAACCGTAAAATTCAATTCAGCAGCAATATCACAAAATATTTAAAAACAGCAAAGTAACTTATATTTAGAATTTTCGATGCAGAGTCTCGCGCACTGGAGATAAAAATGTTTTTTTCCCGTACAGTGTTGCCATTGCTCGCGTTGAAATCGTTGAGTTTGTTAATCACAAATTTAACAAATTCGAAATTTAAAGTTTGGATTTCCAAGTGCCCATAATCGGTTGGAGGACTACGTTTTTCAAAATTCGTTGTTTTTTCACAATGCGAGAAACATACGCATTCATGCAGATTCTTCATGATTTAGTTTCTTTAAATACAATACACGGCGATAATATTTGATGGCAATAGTCTGAAAAGTGAATCGACGCAAAATGCCGATTTGAAATTAATAGCCCCTCTGGGCTAACGCCGTTTGGCTCATAATATACTTTTATAGCATAATTAAAATAAAGAAAGATTTTCAGTTCCCAAATTTATCTAGCATTTAAAATATACTGCTTAAATTAAAAAAAAAAAAAATCCATTAATGGTTGATGATTGTACGTAGATGTATGTTAGATACAGAAGATATGTTCACCTTAGTTTCCCTCTTTCTTTCTTTTTTTTACCCCTTCCCTCACCCATCGAGTAATGAAGAATGTCGTTGAAGTTTTATGTTTTATTTATTTATTTATTTATTTTATTTTATTTTATTTAAAGTGGACCTCTTCCCTCTACTTCCGAGAAAAGTTTGTAAGAAATGAAATAGATTCAGAAGGGATTTTTTTCGTGACGTCCGTATATACATATGTATCTCACATAACTCAAAAACGATCAGTCTTAGTACGTTGAAATTTTGTATATGGAACTGCTATAACGTCTAGTTGTAACGTCTAGTCTTCCTTTTTTATTGCAATCGGCTGCGCGATACGTCTCTGTTTGTATATGTATACCCACCTTCTTACTCGTCTCGGTGAGCTATATATTTTAATTCTTATATGTAGGTAAACTGCGATTTTTTGCTTTATAAGGGATTGAGTTATGTTGTTCTTATGTTCCCGTTAATGTTTTTTTATGCCTTTAATTAATCTGGATGCAATAGCTCTAAAATTATCAACAATTTAAAAGTGTATGTGTAGCTAAACCTAACGTGGTGCGCATTTGTTTAGATTTGAAACTCTTAGTAGTGTAGTGAATGAAGTCGGTACAGCAGTTTCAGTGTTCTCTCCCCAGTGAGACCGAAAGTTAAATTAAAATTTTTGTGCATTGTTTGTATCTTTCTGCCCGTTGGATGTATTGCTTATTTTGGCTCTCTTAATCTCAATATTAAAACTTTGAATTTTAATTGTAAAAAAAAATTGTTTTTAACTTTATTTGGTATTTTAGATTTTTTTTGTATTTAACAATTTTTAATGAAGATGTTTTGAGTTTTTATGTATTTTTGTCTTGCCGCCGAGTGAGGGCAGAATTGATTGAATGAAAATATATCTGCAATGAAATTCGAGAAAATAAGTTTAAATGAAGTGGAGGAAATATTGTGTACAATTTAATAGGCTGTGCAAGGATGCCATGTGGGTGTCCGCATCACTTTTTTCAATGTATTGCATTGAAACTCGTGCGCAATGGCCTGATCCGGCGATTTCTAAATGGACTGTAACTCTCAATTAAACTAATTTACAAACTACTTTGTAACATATCTTTATCTTTATTATACTAATTTTTGAGAGACGCTCAGGCTCCCACAATCACTCTCTGCTTCGCCATTGAAGCCAACTCCCAAGTAATTAACATTCTTTTTGTAAACAGTAACGATGGCAGCGCCATCTGGCTTCAGAGGGACTTAACACTCCCCCGGATTGAAATTACAAAATTTCAAGAAATTATACAAACATTCTTAACAAAGTTAATATACTTATAAACAACATAATATACTATTACTATAACTACAGCTATTACAATACTATAACAATACAATACACATGCAAAAATATCATTTCAGTTTTCTATCGGAAGAACGGCGATCTTTGTTATCGCTCTTTTTAATTCTCCTGATTTTGTTTTGATTTTTGATTTTAACCGTTCTTACTTTATTGTCAGATCCATGATAGA